>NC_088797.1:110464322-110784322 GCF_011386835.1 Chrysemys picta bellii
CCAGCTATCCTCTGGTGCATGGGGAGTCAAGGGGGGAGGAAACAGAACAACTCCACTTTCATCTGGAATCCATTTTAAAAATAGCTTTTGCAGGTACACTAGCCCTGGAGGACAGAAGAAAAAAGGGAAGAAACTGAGTTGCATTAAAGGCTCCTCTCTCCCAACAATCCTTGATCTTGGCAAACATCCATAGCCAAAGCTTATCTGAGTTCTTGCTGATAGGGCCAGTTCTAGCATTTTTTACCAGGACTGAAACACATGTTGCCACCAACTCCCTGCCACCAAAAATATTACTGACTCAGGTCCTATCTTTCCAACCACTGAAATGAATAAACCACTGCCTGACTCTTGAACACCATGCTCACACCCAACTCTGCATTAATGTGAATGAACAACACCGTCTCAGACGACAAAAACAAACTGGGTAACCATGGGGAGGGGTCATGAGATGACTTTTTGGCTCAATTAATCCGTCCCCTCCCTGTTTATTCACTCATCTCTTATCGCATCTCTAATCCCAACTCCTTCATTCATCCAATGCCATTAAACTTGACGCCTCCCCCCACCCCTTCCATTGGCTGCTTCTCCAGCAATTTATTCAATTTCTTCCCCAATGCTCCTCCTGGTGGACCTGGAGTTGTTACATAACAATCCAAGAACACTGATAATTTTATGGATACTGTATGTGACCTGATTAGTAAAATGAAGTTACTGTACAGTGTGTTATTAGACATCCCTGTATGAACATACTGATCTAGCTTAACAGGAGACTGATGGAAAATGACCAGGGAAGGAATAAGCAATCTCCCAATAAATACTTTGGGGCAACTACAAGACAGCAGCCTGCATCCAGGCTCCAACTGGAAGTTACACAGCTGCTTTGGTAGGAGTCTAGAGATCAGAAGGATATTAAACAGTTAAAAGGACTCTCCGGAGAGAGCGTGTTGAGTGTGCTCTTCCTGGTGAGAGCGACTGACCTGGACGACAGAAACACAGGTCCTGCCAGGGTAGCTGAAAGAAGTTGGGGTCTTTCCCCAGCTTCCAGGGAATGGTAAGACTTAGGGAAGGACCGGCAAGCATATAGGGTGTTTATTGTTTTAAGATCAGTTTTTCTCTTAAACACTTTGGTTCTAAATAATGTAATTCTTGGTTTTAATAGTCTGTCACTATGAACCACTGGACAAAGCTGCTGAAGAGGAGAGAACTGCAGTGCTGAATTTAAGTTAGGACTGCTGAGGTGATTACAGTTAGTACCTGAGGTCTGCAGCCGAAGGCCCAGTCTGAGAATGGGAGAATCATGTGATTCCACCCCCAACAGAAGTGATGGCTCAAGGCCCAGGACCTGAGTGAGACTTCTCTTCAGGAGGCCTGGAGGAGTCAGAGATGGTCAGTCCTTATGCACGAGGTATCCTCCCTCAAGTGAAGCACAAGGCCACTACCTTTCTCCCCCTTAACATCACTTCTCACCAAAAAGCCCCCAAATATTTGCTGGCACACCTACAAGAAAATAAACAAATTGAGGATCATTGATATTTATAGGGGGAAAGCCCAAGAAGGGATTGTATGTTTTTATCCCTTCTCCGCAGCCTTCATTTATTAAATGGCTTAGATTTAGCTCTCTTCTGGCTAGAGACTGTGTCTTATGTTTGGACAGTGCATAGCATTTTCTGTGTACTACTATAACAAATCATCATTATCGTAACAACAGTTTACATAGGAGGGTGGAGGTATGTATCTTTAAATCCTGACCCCCTAACCCCCAGCTGCAAAAGCAGACCCCGCTGCAGGAGAATTGGGAGGCAGCTTGTTCTGTGTGCATTCTGATGAGTTTTAGCACTTTGGGCCCAATCCTGCAATCAACAGTATACATTTGGGCTCCATGGAGGGCCAGCACACCTGGTACATTACAGGATCGGGGCCAAACATAACCTGTTGCAAACATTCTCCTTTGAGAAATAGGGAAGTTTATCATTAGCCCCTACCAAGAGGTGACACTCTTTGTAGCCTGAGTGGCGCACTGCACTCAGAACCCGTCCCATCCCCACCCGAGGTTTTTTCAATCAATTACCAGACTT
Source organism: Chrysemys picta bellii (assembly GCF_011386835.1). Classification (NCBI taxonomy): domain Eukaryota; kingdom Metazoa; phylum Chordata; order Testudines; family Emydidae; genus Chrysemys; species Chrysemys picta. The sequence goes on from NC_088797.1 coordinate 110,466,398, forward strand.
AGGTTGGTTCAAAAACCTGCACCCCCATCATGGGGTCTGATTTATTCAGTTTTCTAGGAAGGGTGACTTACTTTGTTAGTTGCCCCAGGACACCCATCTTTGGGTTCCTATAAAAGTCCTGCTCAGCTCTTCATCCCGGTTCAGGAGACACGCCTCCCAACCCCCTTCCTGGAGCTGGAATTATGCTTCAAATTCTTACTCCCTCAAAACAGGAGTCCCCCAGCTCTCCTCCTTGGAGCCAGGTCATGAGTTAACCGGTCTCCCTGTCTCTCTTTGAACCAGAGTCCATCCCCTCCCCCCCGCCCTCCTCCTGGAACACGGTATATATACACATCAATGAAACAGACACTCTGACTCTTTTTCTGTCAGGAGCCCTAGCCCTCTTCCTGGACCCGGGTAATTCAGACAGTTATTACCTCTCCATAGACAAAAGTCTCAGCTCTCCTCCATGGTGCTAGGTTATAATGTAGGGCCTGAGTCAGCTTCTCCCTCGCTTGGCCCATTTCCCCTTAATTAATCCTCAGGCTAGAAGTATCCATCAGGCAGCATTCTGCTATAGATGGTGTCTGCGCTGCTATGAGGGAGGAGACAGTTGGGTCCCCTACTCCCAGCTCACTCTCAATCGGTTGGGTGGGAGGGGAGCCTTGCCCCCACCCTCTCTACAAGGCTCCTGGCCCCAGGGCCCTTAAAGATTCAGTGATGGGATTTTGTCTCAAGCAAATATTATTCCTAGGACCACTTCCTCCCTCTCTCTCAAAATATTGGTTCTTTCAAACCTTAAAGGGCCAAGCCATGTGACAGGTGGGCTGACTAGTAGCAACCACTACCCTTAAGAGGGCAGACTCCTCATCACAGTCCTATTTTACAAATATGGAAACTGAGGCACAGAGAGCTTAAAGGCTAACACTTTCAACCTGGGTATCCAAAGTTAAGTCTTTAATTCTGGATTCAAATGCCTAACTTTAGGTGCCCACGTTTGAAAACTCTGTGCTATGTGACATGACAAAGGCCACAGAGGGAGTCACTATCACAGCAGGGATTTGTCCCATTTAATCCGTGAGACCATGCTACTGAAGCTGCCCCTCCTTGTGGCTAGAGGAGCTGCCTCAGTGCAGGCAGACATCTGGCTGGGAGCTAACAGTGGCCCTAGCACCATTAGTAGTAGCCGGGCCAGCACTGCCCTCTTCAGCTGTGAACTTAATCTGAGGTTTTTCAACACACTATGGCAGTATAGCCAGCCTCATGTTTTCAAAAAACTCATGAGTCAGACCTCAAAATGTTCTCCCCCCCCCAATAAAAATGTTGTCTATGTCCCTCTTTACTGAATACATAATACAAACACCCACAGACCTTTTCTGCAGAATGGAACCTTATATTTACACTGTTTCCTGTACACGAATACAGCCTCATGAGAACTATTTGTGGTGGCTGAACATTAGAGCTGTGCAAATCTCAGCAGTTTTTATTTCTTAAGACTTTGAGAGAACCTCTCTTTCAAGTTACGTTTTGCATAGGGGTCTGAACCTCCGGAATATCACTAAGTCTCAGGTTTGAGCAAACCATATTCAAATTTGGAACCACCAAATTTTTCCTGGTCTGGGGTCAGAATGATGGGAAACCAAAGACTTTTGCATAGTTTCCAGTTGAAAACAAAAATTGGCCCAAGCTATCTTGAAAATCAGCCCAAGTTTGCTGAAAGTTTTGTAAAGCTCAGTGATCAATCCCTTTGGCCACCCCAGCTGTTATTTGTGAAAAGAAACAAAAAAAGGAAGCAAACAAACAACTAGCAGGACTTTGTGGAGAGGAACCCTACTGCAGAAGATTCACATATCACTGTAGCATTTTCAAAAAAATTAATCAAATAGTTACATAATTATTGTAGGTTGCCACGGTAATCAATTTAATATTTTGCATGAATGAGAGGAGGAATGAAGCTATCATAGTGAATTAACACCAATCTATTTCGAAACAGACAAATCGTAAAACTACCTTAATTGTTAGAAAACGACCAATTGTATGCACACTTGGGAAGACAGGACTAGAAGTGATTGAGTCCAGACCTTTGCTATGGCAAGCAAGCCTGTGTATAATCAATTTTGCCCTCCCTTTGAAAAACAAATCCAGTTTTCAGTGAGCGCTGAGTTATTCTTAGCTTTGATGCGTCTATCAGCAAGAAGTGAATAACAATGTTATCATAATAACAAATTCCAAAGGCTTCACGTAAGCTCATAAAATCAAAAGGGTTTTACTGATTACATTGTTTTATCTTTCATTAGCCAAGTTAGCTGTGAAAAACAATGGGGTTCAAAGGAGTAAAGGCAGGTTGGTGACCTTCAGGTGCTTACGAACAGGAGCATAAAAGCAAGCATGTTGCCCTTCCCTGAGCTTTGCATGGGCTCAGTAAGTATAGAGCACATCATCTACAGAACAGGAACCTATACTTTCTAGGAACACTGGTCACAGATTGCATCTGTCCACAACATCAGAATAAATGAGTGCATGTGTGGATGAAAAAGAGTGGCTAGTTATGGGCCAGATTGGCAACCGATTTAGGTCCTGTCCAATTTACAGATCTCCTACCTCCTTCATTTGCTACTGGGGCAGTTGAGAGAATCTGAAGGGCTCAAGCTAAGACCTTCCCAGTTTAAACACGAAGGGAATGTTAGGCAGGGTGTACCCGGTAAAGAACACTTGATTCTACAATGCATCCCCCCTGCTGGTCTTTAGAGTGTGTCTACCCTGCAATAAAAAAACCTCACTGCACCAAGTCTCAGAGCCCTGGTCAGCTGACTCCGGCTTGTGGGGCTAAAAACTGCAGTGTAGACATCTAGGCTCAGGCTGGAGCCTGGGCTTTGTTACCCACCATGAGGTTGTTACTCACCATGAAGTTTTAGAGCCTGGACTCCAGGCCAACCCCGGACATCTACACTGCAATATTTAGCCCTGGTGCACGAACCCCGCAAGCCTGTGTCAGCTGACACAGGCCAACTGTGGCCATGCCACAGGTCTTTTATTGCAGCATAGACATGCCTTTCAAGGCCAAGTGCCAAATTTTCTGTTGGTATCACTGCATTGGAGCAGAGAATCTGGACTAATGTTTCAGAGTAGTAGCCGTCTTAGTCTGTATCCGCAAAACAAACAGGAGTACTTGTGGCACTTTAGAGACTAACAAATTTATTTGAGCATTAGCTTTCGTGGGCTACAGCCCACTTCATTGGATGCATAGTTTGTTAACTTTCAGACTAATGTTGGCTGACTTTCAGACTATGCTGTGAAGACCTATTTTCCCAGGCTCTCTCCACTGGGACTTATCAGGTGGTGGTGAAGGGATATGAAAGAATTTAAAGTAGAAACATTCTAGAGACCAGAGTCTTACTGAACTCTTTACTAAAAGAAGACCAGGACTGAAGGGGGTCTGATGGAGAGAGTCCTAAAGAAAGGGAGGATGTGAGATTGAGTTTATAAAAGAGGAGAGGTCCCGATATGTTTGAAACACATTCCGTGATTAGCCCTTCTCTAAATTAGGTCCTGATCTTGGAGGGCACTCAGCATCTTCCAGGAGTGTACTCTTAGAGAGTTCACAGCAAAGACACCTATGACTGTAGTGGCTAAAGTCTCAGCAAACTGACAGGACCTTCTGTCCAAGGTGAGGGGAGGGGGCACCCCTTGTGGCAGGGTTGGAAAGACTTCAGCCTACTAGGGCCGCAGGAGACTGATGGGTGACCCCTGGTATGTTTGGTGCATGTTTAAAGCTGTTTATTAGGTTTTCTCTGGCATGCTTTTACCTTAAGAATAAATGTTCTTGCTTAGAAAGAGCTGTGTGGTAACTTGTAACTGCAGGCAGTACACTGCTCATAGCCCTTGCACAGAAAGCAATACACTGGCAGACTGGCTTCCTGAGGATATCACAATGTAAGACAGAACTGTGCAGCCTCAAAACCCCTGGTAAGGAGGGAGCAGGACAAGGGCCTCTGCTCAGAGACAGATGATGGCTAGAGAGCTAAGACCTGACTGGGCACTCCTGGAAATGACCATGGAGGGGCAAAACAGGTACAATTAACCTGAAACTGTGACAATAAGTATGCAATACAGACAGACTGATCCAGAACTTTTCATGCAGATATACAGCACCAGCAGCAAGCACTACCTGAATGCTAAAGCTTAGCTAATTTTGCATAAGTCCCAGATGCTATTAACTAGGCACACTTTGGCTTCCAAGCACCTAGGACAATACCTATTTTGTCTGACGAAGTGGGTATTCACCCACGAAAGGTCATGCTCCAATACTTCTGTTAGTCTATAAGGTGCCACAGGACTCTTTTTGTCGCTTTTTACAGATCCAGACTAACACGGCTACCCCTCTGATACTCTAAGCATTCACAAAAAGAAGAACAGGAGTACTTGTGGCACCTTAGAGACTAACAAATTTATTAGAGCATAAGCTTTCGTGGACTACAGCCCACTTCTTCGGATGCATATAGAATGGAACATATATTGAGGAGATATATATACACACATGCAGAGAGCATAAACAGGTGGGAGTAGTCCACGAAATCTTATGCTCTAATAAATTTGTTAGTCTCTAAGGTGCCACAAGTACTCCTGTTCTTCTTTTTGCGGATACAGACTAACACGGCTGCTACTCTGAAATCTAAGCATTCACTTACCCTTGAAATTACAAGTGTACTGCCAATTGTGGTCACTGATATTTAGATATGGGCATTGAGCCATTTGCCTGGCCAAATATATACGCCCAACTCATTTGAATCTCACTCTGAACATAATACACATGTTTGACCTTTTCCATACAAAACAGTGTCCCACCCATAGGAATTGTCAGGAAGGATAGAGCCTATGACCTTGGTTAAGAGTCAGGAACAGAGAAAGGAAAGAGAAGGAGGGAGTAGTTGCAGAGCATAGACAGAGTGAAAATGGAAAGCAAAGGAAGAGGGAAACACTGGGAATTCTGGATCTTAGAACATCTCTGAAGAGGAGTCTTTGTTGGGGGGCACCAGCAAGATGCAAGTGTGTCAAGATGCAGAAAAAAATGGAACAAAGCCACAACCCAAAGTCACAGAGAAAATGACTGTGTCTATAACTGCTTTTCTCTGAATTGCCCACCACAGGGTTCAGGGCTGGGACTAATCCCTCTTTACATATTCCGTTAGTAATAGGGAAAATAGACCTAATTGCAAGGTGTCCAAATTTGCAAAGAGTGTACAAAGAGAGCAGCGAGAGATGACATATGGAGAATATAAGGAGGTTACAAGGTTGAAACATACATCTGGGGAGAACTACCAGGAACATAAAAGAATCAAAAGTGTTTTAGATAAATGAGAAAGAAAGAAAAGAAGAAGGAAATTAAGAAGTCATGATGCGTTGACTACTCATACATTGAAAATATCACAAAGCAATACTGCATTTCCTTAACAGAATGCTTACATTTTATTAAACAGAAATAATGTTTCTCTAGAGACATTAAGGGACCTTTTAACTTCAAAAGCATATGCAGTATCCAAGTCAATTTCAGTACCTATGTTAAGAGTATATTTCTCAAAAATATACTTGAGTGTAATTGAAAAATAGCAAGGTCCACCTGCAGCTGGCAGGGGATGGATTAGTAAATGAATATTTAGTTCTTTGCTTTCATGCACTTATCTCCTTTTGTTCATAAACAGATTAATTGAGGTAAAATGTTTAACCAGAATGCTATGATGGGTCTGGTTCTCCATTACTGTGCACTTTGTGTAGCCAATGTAGTGATATCACAGGAGTTATATTTGGGTAAGGACTACAGGACCAGTTCCCTTGTGATTAGAAAGGTAACACTTTACTAATGGCTATTCCTATGAGGGAGAACGAGACTGATGGACTGGAAAACAGAGAGAAAGAATATGGATGCTAGAGTGCCAGGAAGAAAGGCAAATAGACAAAAAAAATGTCTGATGAAATCAGATACCCTTCGTTTTATGTGAAAGTCAGCTTCAGCTATTTTTTGTTCTCTGTGTTGTAATCCTGAGATGTACGCAATATCTGAAGAAGGTAAAAAATACAAAATAGTGAATTCTGAAGTGGGGAATGGAGGGGAGGGGGGCAAGGGGAAGCTGCATAATCACAGTTTAGATATAAAATTAATTTTAACGCAATGATTCTGTTTTCAAATACCACAGGACTCAAATAAGCATAAAGTTCTAGCAATCAGAACCTACTTGAGTCCACAATCTGTGAAAGAGCTATGCATTCCATACCTCGCTCAGAAAGACTGTTAAAATATTTAATACTGTATTTACTATGCAGAGGGGAAAAAAGATCAAGTCAGTATTTACTAAGGAGTCAACATTCTTTTCAGACATCTTACTAATCTTGCCAATTTCCAACTGCAAGAATAGTGCATGAAAGAAAATTAAAAAAACATGTCTAGGCCAATTTTACTTATAGGATTACTGTCTGGCCTACGTAAATAGAATAAAGAGGGTTTTTCAACTTACTGCTCTGACATAAAGTGCTGTGATTTATTTGGCATGTAACAATATTCTTTAGCTTTATAAATGACATAGCTTAATACAGGTATAAAAGAGAATGAAAACCAATGTAAATATTGGAGGGAACAGGGTCTGCACCATTATTGCACGAGTTTCAATAGGCATTGAGTGCAATTTTCAAAAGCACCTAAGAGATTTAGAGTAGGGCTGGCTAGAAAACAAGAATTTCATTTTGCAAAAAATGTTGAGGTTCTGACGTGTCTTTTCATTCCGACGTGGAACGAAAACAAGAAGGAAGAATGACACCCACCCCAGAATAGCCAATAGCCCTGGAGTGTGAGAGACCCAAGTTCAAGTCCCTGCTCTGGTTCCTTCTTTCCCTTCCTCCCCCCACAAGAAATTCTTTCTGCTACCCGAGAAATCTTCCTTACACAAGTTTCAGTTTCAATGAATTAGCGTGTTTGGTCAAAAAACAAGCAAAACTTTTTCTCGAAAAATTCCCAACCAGCTCTATTTAGGAGTACAAGTACCACTGTAAAATGTCTTCCAGAACTCCCAAGGCACTCAAGGGCAGCAGGCATGTTGCTAATGCCACTTAAAGAATTGCAGCACACTATCATTCAACGCAAGCCAGCTCTGCTGCCTGGTTCAGAGTGGGGCCATAGCTTCATCTTTGGGGTAACTGTGCTCAGAAGAGATTGTGCAATCATATCTGCAGTTGTGGCCGGCTTTGTGGCTCTTTACACCCTTCTCCCCCTTGCATACCTACACAGGCTAGCCCCAATTTAGTAAACTGAGCATCTCCAACCCTCTGAATTGTCTGGAAGTCCACTAATAAATTGGATACTTTGCCAAATCAACTAATCTATTCCTAGCACCTAAAAGCAGCACATCTGAGAATGACATCACAGCATTTAATCATTAAACCTCCCAGGGTACTTTTTCAAGATTGGATATTTGTTCTGGTGTCCCAGCCAAATTCCAATATAGTTACAGAAATGTATCTAAAAATGCCCATACCACTTTCAATTGGATACAGAATTTTCTTCATATCGTGTTCTAAATGGTTATGGTGCACTGCTCAATAACGGCCTTACTCCTCTGCAGAGGTGGAGGCGTATCAGTGGTAGGTGCAATGATGCTAGGTGCAATGATTCCTAAATATAAATAGGGCCTCTGTTATTCAGCTGCACTTGTACAGGAAGTGCCTCTATATAGGGAACCTCTTCTCTCAGCATACCTATTCAGCAACAAGAGCACAGGATGCCATTCTGGTACTCTCTTGAGCAAAAAAAGGCCCCATCTAATGAAAGTGCTATCACTCCATAGTTCTGAGGATTTGTGGTCTGCAGTTTGGGGGCACGTTCAGGTCTTTTCTACATTTACCTTCTTTTCTCCCCCTAGTAATGAACACATGCAGGAGGAAAGTAGTGGGTGATGGAGTGGCCATCTGCTAAGCACCAAGTGATCTGAGCAGTACTGCCAACCCCAGGCATTCCAAACTCCAAAATCATGAGACTGGCTTGGGAGTTTGAAAATTATAAAATTTGGGTTATTTTTGTTTGGCTCCTGGTTTTTGAGCCTTTGTAGTGATATTATTGAGCTATTCTCTGCAGCCACAAGGGCAGGAAATTAACTTTTTTTTTCCCTTCCATTTAATCATCATGAGACTCCAGGAACTGGGGCTTTAAAATAAACTCACAAATGTTATGAGACATCCAAACAATGGTAAGAATTGGCAATACTGCAGGAACCAATAAAAGGAAGTTTGATGCCCCTGGAGAAGAGGAAGGAGAGGATAGTCTCCCTCTCCTTCTCCTGAAGCTTCTGTAGTCACCAACAGCTTGGCCTGCATCAGAGACCAGCCAACACAACCCTCCTGTTTCTACTAGTAGCACTTTGCTCCACCTTCCCCCAGAAGCACAAGAAATTCTGGACCTGAAAATTAAGAATTCCATCTTCTAAGAAGGAGCTTAAATAAACAACAATAATTCTACCTAACACAACTGAAATTTCATTATAAGGTATCTTGGAATGGACTAGGGTTGAAAACCACCCCTTACATAACACAAGACACATCATTTTTCTTTTTCTAACAAAACACCTATTTCCACTCAAATACCCTGCTTTGGGATTTTTCATGACTGGAATCTCCTCTTCCCTACCGCAGATAAACATCACAGGCCCAAATTCATGTGCCATTTTCTCATGTCTGCAAATTTTACCCTGGATATTTACTATAGCAAAGGGACAAATGCATACCACTTTTTTGAGGCAGAAGATCCTGTCACTGGGATATATGGGACAGAGTATGAAATTAAACAAAGGACGTTTTAGGCTGCATATCTGGGAATATTTGCTAACAATCAGACCCACTGGATTGTGGAACAATCTGCCAAGGAATGTGAAGGAAGCCCCTGTTCTTGAGTTATCTAAAAATGGACTGGTCATTACTCTGAAACAACAGGGGATAAACTAGCTGGCTCAATAGATTTTTCTAGCTCTATTTTTTTTTTATAATTGCATATTCTTATAAGAAACAAGACTAAACAAAGGCAGGGTCTCCTCTCTTTACCTTTGGAAGTCCTTGTTGTGTGAAATCTACACACAGAGAGATTTCAAATTGCTCTGCACACAGTATAGCATATGTACTGACAGTCATATAGATATAAAAGTTACATTTGTGCTTACAGAAGTAGCAGCTGCTTGTTGGTACAAAATACTCATACTGAAAAAACAGGTGACAATGAATTCAAGCGTATACAAGTATTAAGCAAATAACTTATGAATTGCCAACAGCTGTTCCAAAGACCTCACCCTGTTTGCCACAGGTATTAATTTAAAGAATGATACCCACCCTCATTTAAACACGTACACACTCTTTCTTGGCTTCTGAGCTATTCTAGACCAAGCAGACAGTTGGTATGGTAAATTTGAAAATGACTACACTATGAATCCTCCATCCTTTTTAAAAACAGACAGGCACACAAAGGAAAACAAGCTCAAGAGAGATTATGAAACTTGGTGTCTAATTTTATCCAATCAGTTTACAAACAGATTTCAAAGGAGACCAAAAGAAAAGAAATTTTGTTGTTAAACTTTATCACAGTTTGATGCTTTTTAGTGTATATTTTGTTCAGAGAAGTATGCTGTATTGAGCCTTTGTCCCAGAATTACACAGAAAGGAAGTAAAACCCCTATTTTTTCACCATAATGGGCAATATTAAAGGATGGAGGACAGAGATTTTAATTTTCCCCTCATATCACTGTTTTACCATTGCAACTTTAAAGAATGTGGCATTGATAAACATTATTTTTCCTTCCTATTCAGTTACATCTTTTTCATATCTATAATACCAAGAAAGAATGCATCTAAATAGAGCATTATTGCCCTCTGAAATACTTAAGCTTTTCACAGTACCTTTCTACTCTGGTGTCATCTCTTGCCTCATCTGAGGTGGCCTTGGCTGTTACAGCTATAGCATCCTTTTCAGATACAGGAAGGAGAGAATGACAGGGCTCAGGGAAGTTGCTGAGGTTATGGAAAAAGCAGTGATATGATTAGTTAGTGGAAAAGAGGTTCTAGGTTGATATTCTTTTGAATTAACATCTATGCTCATACTAGAAATTCAAAATAGTGCTGCAAAAATGTACAGAAGAAAACACTGTTTTCATTTACTGTTTTTAAAATAAAAACCATGTTTGAGGCATTCTTGAGCTCCCAACAAAATGTTTTGCACATACACAAACCCTGATTAAGAAAGCTACACATATGAATTCCTAGCTCAGTACACAGATAATATACAAATGCAACCTCAGTTAACTGAATGTCTTTGGGGACACTTAATATTATCAAACAATCAATTGCATTGTTAACATAATTAGCAGGTGTACTCCCTCCGCCCCCTCCTCTCTCTCTCTCTCTCTCTCTCTGTATTCATCTTTTGTCTGTCTTCTATTTAGATTATAAATTCTTTGGGGGCAGGAACCATCTTTTTGTCCTGGGTTTGTACAGTAGCCTAGCAGAATGAGGCACTGCTCCATGACTAGGGATCCTAGGTGCTATGGTAACACAAATAATATTCAATATGTCAGGGAATGGGACTGTTTTAAATAATAGTGGGTCAAGATAACTGAGGTTAGAGTAATCAAGGTTGTAAGGTAGCTGAGTTTTTTAACTTTCAGATTGCAGTCTACAATGAAAACACTGCAGGCCCAATTTTTCAACTAAAGCACACCTATTAAAGGCTTCTAAGGGTAATTTACTTTGCTAACTTTAGTGCAATGCAGTGTGAAAATTGGGGTCATTACAGAATCACGACAGAGGAGTTTAAGAACTAGGAAAGGTCAATGGAGCTCTTGAAGATCAAGGTCTTTACAAGTCCCAAAAGGTCACTTCTATTATATTTAGACTTTACAAGGTATTTAAAATTTCTTCCACTTAGACCAATTTTTGGTTAAAAGTCAATGGTAGCCATGCCCACCTGAAAACCTGCACCACAAACAACAGATTTATATGACTAAAATTTATCCCTCTGCAACCGTAGGACAATGACAACTCTGTCTCACAAAATTAATTTAAAATAAGTACCTTTCTGTAGGTAATCCTTCAGTAACCATGTCCAGAAGTTCATTGATGTGATGTTTCTTAGGCTCAGTGAATGAAGGGGTTGGTACCTTTCCTTCGGCATTCAGCAGTGAGCTGTCATGTTCTGAATGCATCTTGCTCCATTGATTTTCAGAAGCAACATTAAAATCTGTACTTACACAATCCGATTCGGGCTCCATCCCTGTAATAGTTTCTGAGTGATGCTTTTTTGTTTCTGTCCCTTGATCTTGAATGCTTGCTTGCAAAGCTGCATCACCTTTACTAATTAACACTGTGCCTGTAATACCTGTTTCAGGGGTGTCTCCAAGTTGTTCATTGCCACATATAGAAGCTTCTGCCACTGCTGTGCTGAACATGGTGTCACTTTCTTCCTTCATATCCCTCTTAGTCACACTGCTGAGTTCATGTTTAAAGTCAGCCTGGGAATGATCATCATGGCTTAGTTCATTTTTAAAGTGATCTATTAACCCATGTATTGTTGCTTCTTTTCCCTGCTGTGAGTCTTGAAGATTTCCTAATATTTCCAGGCATTTTCTACTTCCCAAAGCATCCAGCATCATATATGTGTCATCCTGAGGCTTAATTTCATGCACAAGATTATTGTGAGTGGATTTCTCTTGGATTTCACCAGACAACATACAAAGATCATCTCTTTTTACTTCAGCTTTGAAGATGTCTCCTTGGACAACTGTTGAGGCTGATATGTTGCAGGTACCATTGACAGTGCTTGGTTCACAGTCTTTACTTTTCTTCTGCTCATTTGGCATAAAGTCCTGGCACTGATTTTCGTAAGATATTAGATCTTCTGATTCTGCATTACATTGTACAATTAAATTACATTCCTCTGCCTCTGGGATGGCAGCACTTTCTAAATCGTTCTTCGGAACAGTGCCTGTATCTTCTGAAGAGGTCCCAGGAATTGTGGGCTGGTCCTTATTGTCATAAGATGCAGTTAAGTTTGCAGCTTCGGTCCCATCAGATGAAGCAGATTCCAGCTTTTCTATTTCTTGGTCCACAAGAACTCCAGCATTCACACTGCTAGTATGTGTACCTTCCTCTCTTTCCATCTGACTACTTTTTGTGCTTTCAGTTTTGTTGTCCAGCTTTCTTAAATTCGTAGGAGGCAGTTCAACAGATTTAGAACCATCCAATTTGGAAACTTTCTTTTCTGAAAAGGTACCTGGTTGTTTATGTTCCTCGTTTTCTGGAAGCGTTAGTTCTCTGAGCATGTCTTCTTGCTGTGCTGACTTCTCTTTGCTAAAAATCTCAGAATCCAAAGGCAACTCTTGTCTCTCTATTTCTGAGTCACTTTCTTGTCCTGCGTTATTGATGCTTCCATCAACACCTTCACCTACTGTGTTAGGCTCTGAAAAGTTCTCAGCACTTTGCAGAACTGGTATATCTTTAACCACGGGGCTTTGCCCACTGCTTGCATAAATTTCAGATGATGGTTGGGGTAATTCAGTATTCAGAGCGTTGCGCACAGGTTTCTCAAATATTTTACTGAGATGCTCCCTGAAATCAGGAAAGCTGGCACCAGCGGCAAAGGTCCTGGAACTCGGAACATCATTCTCCCTTTTACAGTTTTCTGCAGCCTCTTTGGAAATATTTATTTTTGTCTTGGTTATGCTATTATTCTCTTTCAAAACATTTTCAGTTTTCTCTGCACTTCCAGAGTTTTCTAAGATCTTCCTGTACTTGTCATCTACACAGATATTTGTTGCAATTTCCTCATTACATCCTTCTTGTTTATCAGTAGATGAAAGACTCAGCAGCCTCTCTCCTAGGCTAGGAAGACTGAACAGAGACTCCGCTGAACTGTCACTTTCCTGTGCTTTGAAGTTTACATCACTTTTTGTTCCTTTAGTTTTAATTGCAGATATCTCCTTCTTCAGCTTCTCAAAATTAAATTGTGTTAAGTTTCTTGCAAACTGCCCTGCATCAGCAGAATCTAGTATGGGTGAAATACTCTCTCCTTCACACTGGAAACTTTGGCCAGGAATACTTGTTTCTTTCATAGAAGTATTTTCTAAATGTGCTGCTTCAGTGCTGTTTTGATCAGCTGTGCTTATTATCCCTGGTGAAATGTCTTTTAAATGCACAGGTACGGTAGCATCAGCTGTACTCTGCAAATCAGAAGCAACTTCTACGACATTTTGGCATGTTTTAACTACAAGCTTATTATTTAGTAACACACCCACAATACCGTCATTCTTACAGTTTTCAGGTTGCTGGCTAGCTTCACTATGATGATCCAATGCAAAGGTCGATGTAGAAAGAATTGGGAATTCTTCTGTTTCAGAGCCAACAGGCAGATGCTCATTCTCGGCTTTTTTAATGCAGTTTAATGTATATGAAGCATTGTTGGGAGCCACTTCCCTGTATTCCTGTAATGCAGAAGGATTTTCCTTTGCACCTGAATTTGCATCTACTTTCTGATTGCTTGTCTCTGTGATAGAAGAGTCCCTTTCAAAATTTAGTTTTATATTTTCGACTTTTGGGATGATTTCGCTGTCTGAAGTCAGATCCTTTTTTGTTTCTAGAACTGAGCCTTTCACCAACGATCGCATTTTTTCAAGGTTTTCTGAACTAGGTATTTGAGTATCATTCTTGTTTTTTTCATACATATTGTCCTCAGAGTCATCATCAGACCATGTTATTTCAATATCAGTTAGTGAAGTCTGTGGTATATCAGTGACACTTATTGAATTCTGCGCCCCGGGAATACAGTCAATAGCAGCAGCACTGCTTACATTAGTATTGTCTGCTGTCTTACATATGCTGTCTGGCTGTTCATTTATGTCAGATTCTTTTGAAAATGCATCATCTTGACATGCTTCTTCATGTTGACTGACTGAGATCAAAGAATTATTCTCCTGCTTGGGCTTGCTAGAGATCTGCCTACTGAAGCGATTTCCTTCTGCCTCTAGGTCAGTTTTATTTTGTTGAGTGCAGTCTTGCAAAGTAGCTACCTTCAGATCAGAAATATTCTGCAAATGCTCAGTGTTGCACATGTTCCCTTTCATGCAAGCAGTACTTTTATTTGAGTCCTCCCCTGGCACTGCATCAGGATTATATCTGAATGGCTCTGGCTCTAGCACAGAAGGTGCTGTTTGAGGGCTGCTTGTAATGTCTAGAGACATATCTGATTTGCTTCTGCATACGTCCTGACAGTCACTGTGATAACTTAATTCCACTAAATGCTCATTTTTCTGAGCCATTTCTTTATGTTCCTGTTCATCAGTACTTGTGACAGTATTCAGATTGCTTTGGTGTTTGTCTTTTTCAAATCCTATATTTGAAATGTGCTGTTGACTCTTTCTGGCAGCAAAGTTGAGGCGCTCTCTCTGCTCTGTTTGTGGAAGGGTTATTGAAACATCTCCCATTTCTTGCTTTTCTTTAATATAGCTTTTAAGGGTCTCTGGAGAGCCATCTTTGTCACTCTCGGATGGCTGTTTATTCTCAGTTATGCTGCTATCATGTAATCCTTCTAAACTCCACTGCTTTTGCTGGGGACTGAACTCCTCAGTATTTGCTGATGCTTGAGAGATTTCAGAATGAACCACTTGCATACTTTTGTCACTTTTTGCAGCCATTTGTTCCTGCTGAACTTGCTTTGGTGTGTCAGATGTGCATTCCTTTTTCAGTGCCAAATCTTTATCATCTACATAGCTTTCCACTTCAGCTCTGCATTCCTCCTGCTTAATTTCATTATTTTCTTTAATGTCTACAGCACTGCTTTGTTTAACAACAGTTACAGGTACGCACACAGGATCACTATTAGGCACCTCCGCTACTTGTCTGTTCCATTCTTTGCTTTCACAAATACGTGAGGCCTCCTGAATTTTTGCTTTATGTAGTGCAACACAGTCAGTAGTTCCTATCAATTCACTTAAGCCCTCATGTTCAAGTTCTGATTTGGGAGTTTGTCTATTTTCTTCAGACCCTTCATTGCTTTGAAACATTTCTTGATGCTTAGTTTTGCACTCTGACTCCAATATAGCTTCTTTAGCAAAAGTGTGTTCCCAGGATTCATCTTGCTTAGTTTGCATAATATCACTGTCCTGAGAGTGCAGAAGCGGTGAACCATGTGCATTAACTGAACAAACCTTTTCAGTCATTTTATAGCCTAGCAAGGCTAAAGTTTTGTCTTCTGTGTCAGTGTTAAAATGATCAAAACTCAGAGGGCATTCTTCCCTGGCTAACTGTGGAGTTTCCACAAGTGGAAAGCTGCACTTTGAGGACAAGTCGTGTGTGGCAATTGCTTTCTCTTTGCTCATTTGTTGTTCAGGTTCACACTGGAAACAGAGTGAATGATCTTCAGCTACTTTCAAGTTACTCTCTGAATTCAGATGCTTTTCCACAGCTTTTTCATTTATGTCACTTTTTAAAGTCTTGTCTGAAAAGCTGATTTCTTTGAAATCATCCCCCCAGTTGGCATCCTTTCTGTCCTGCTTGTTGCTATTATCAAAGTTCAATAGTATCCCTTCTGCCTCATTTAACCCTTCAGGTGATGCACTGGTTGCTATAACTTGCACTTCCTCTGTTCTCTCCTTTCCCACAGAAGCTTCAGTTTTTTCTGCAGGTACTTCAATGTCAGTTTCTTTTAGATTCAGCTCTGTGGGTTTACTCCCACAAGTTAAATCTAATACATATTTTTCCAGTGCCAATCTTTCATGTACCATGGAATCTTCCTTGTTGGAATTCATAGCATTTTCTACATGAGAAAGAAGGATGTTTTCTACTAACACGATATCAGCTTTTATTGTTTCATTAATGCTGTCTTGATCTTTTGTGTTTTCAGATGTGAGATCTGTTTTTTGCTCTCCCTCTGCCTTAAGCAACAGAGGCACATTAAAAGGTTCAGTGCTAACAAACAAATTCACCTTTTGAGGCTCTTTTTCAAAACTGGGCTCCGCTGTTTTAGAAGTTGGTTTTTGTGCTTTACTTCTAACTGGATCGTGGTGTTCATTTGCAGATACAGATTCCCCTGAAGGTTCATCTGTCTTTGGTACCAGGAACAGGTCTGAAGAGTTTAAAGTGCAAGGTGCTGGTTGCTTCCCATTGTTTTCAGAGAAATGTAGGTTTGGGTCATTCCCTTTAGTTGTGGCTATATCTCCTCTACATAAACTGTTGGCATCACTGAACTCAGGGTTATCAACCAAACACTGAACATTCACAACTGCTCCATATTTTTCATTGTCTGAGCCTCCTGTTGTGGGATAATTTAGGATTAAGGTTTCCTTTTTCATTAACAGACCCTCTGTGCCATCTGTTTTCTGTCCACCTCGCTGTATTACAGTCTGCTCCTTATGACCCACTTCCAAAAATCCTGGCCCCTGCTTGGCCTCTTGAGTGGTAAAGTAATCTCCTGCTTCTTTACCCTGGGGTAATGAGACAGCATGCGAATCCCTCTTGTCATCCAGCTGTTCACTCTGCCATAATGGTTCTAATTCACATGAATTTGTTTGTGTAACTCCTTGTGTCAAAGTAGCTTCTGCAGACGGGCTAGATTCTAAGCTTGTATTTTCTGGATCATTCTCACTCTTTTTGATAGAAGAGGCAGCAATATTGTCACTTTCTGGGCCACTGTCCACAAATATAGCATCTGCTGTTCCTATTTCTTTGTCATCCAGAGTGTTTGGGGAAGGCACCGTTACAATACTCTTTGGGGTTGGTAAATCATCACTGCTGTCCGTGAGATCTGCTGTGACATATTCTTTGGCACATTCTGCTAAAGGCATGGAGATAGGTAGACTTCTCTCTTTTGCTTCTGCAGCCTGTATTAATAAGTCAGAACCAGTTTGTCCTCCATGTTCTTGCAGGATATTACTCTGTGTCGTCACCTCTGCAGACACTGCACATGAATTTGGATCAGATAAACCTTCAGCAGTGTGGCTACCGATGCCTTCATTACTGCTGCTGCCAACAATGGAAATGTTTATTTGTTTCATATCAGCAAAGAAAGTGGAGCAAAACATAAAAACAATTCATGCCACTGAGGTTTCAAAGCCATGCAGTACATGCACTGAAAAGTTGACAATCTGCTTCAAGAGGCAAGATACCAGCGACACATTCTATAGTGATTCAAAAACTCATGACACTGAAATATACTTCCTCAGCCTTGTCTACTCTCCATCATACTTGCCTTATGTTTTTTTTTACCTCCCCACATATTTGGTATTAATAATTTAATTCCTACACTACTATGTTTTTCCCTCCAAAATGCTGACAGAAAAAAATGAAAAAAAATTATAAAAGAGAGAATTGGACCAAAAAAATAACGAAATCCTCAATTTTGCAGTTCCTTCTAGCATAAACCTACCAGTGGAGTTAGAAATGTTTGTTTAGGGTTAAAGGACCTGATGTCCCTGATCATCAACATCATCATCATTTTGTTGTGCTTTTCTTGATCTTATTCAATTAAGCAATAAGGGCCCCATCTGTTAAAACACTTACTTCTGGGTGTGGTGCTTACTTCTGTGAGTACAATAGTCCCATTGATTTCACTGCGATTAGTGATACTAATAAGCGCTGCACCTGATAGTAAGGGTTTGCAAAATCTGGCCTCAAGACATGAATGTGTTACTGCATAAAACTGCATTTAAGCTCAGTGGAGGCTAGTCATGAGGCCAAAGGTTTCCGCCCACAAACCTGCATTGTCATGCAATAATACACACTTTGGACTGGTCTACATGGGGGGGGGAGGGGGGGGGAGAGAGAGAATCGATCTAAGTTATGCAACTTCAACTACGTGAATAACGTAGCTGAAGTCGACGTACTTAGATCTACTCACTGCAGTGTCTTCACTGCCGTGAGTCAACTGTTGACACTCCTCCGTCGACACTGACTGCACCTCTCGCTCCGGTGGAGTACTGGAGTCGACAGGAGAGCGCTCGGCGGTCGATTTATCGCATCTATACTGGACACGATAAATCGACCCCCGCTGGATCAATCGCTGCCCGTCGATCCAGCGGGTAATGTAGACAAGCCCTTTGTCTGGCCTTTTTGATGTGTTGTTTGTTTTTTCAATACATATAAAAGAGATAACTGCTTGCAATAGCTATTTCTCCCCCTCAGAGAAAGGTTGAGGAAGAAGAAATGAAGAGAATAAGATTGAGAGTGTGTGTGTAGCGGGGAATAGGATATTTTCTATGATTTATCTCCATATTCATTTCACTTAAAATTGGGCTGATGATTAATCACAGTTAACTCACGCAATTAACTCAAAACAATTAATCATGATTAAAAAAATTAATCACGATTAATCGCCATTTTAATCACATTATTAAACAATAGACTACCAATTTAAATTTATTAAATATGTTTGGATATTTTTCTACATTTTCAAATATATTGATTTCAGTTACAACACAGTATACAAAATGTACACTGCTCACACTATATTATTATTTAGATTACATATATTTGCACTGTACAAATGATAAACAAAATAAACCATATTTTTCAATTCACTTCATACAAGTACTACTTCTTGTTCAGCCAATTGCTAAGACAAAACAAGTTAGTTTACATTTATGGGAGATAATGCTGCTCGCTTCTTAGTTACAATGTCACCAGAAAGTGAGAACAGGCGTTCACATGGGATTTTTGTAGCCAGCATTGCAAGCTATTTACCTGCCAGCTATCCTAAACATTCATATGACCCTTCATGCTTCGGCCACCATTCCAGAGGACATGCTTCCATGCTGATGACGCTCGTTAAAAAAAAAAGTGTTAATTAAATTTGTGACTGAACTCCTTGGGGGAGAATTGTATGTCTCTAGCTCTATTTTACCCGCATTCTGCCATATATTTCATGTTATAGTAGTCTTGGGTGATGATTCAGCACGTTGTTCATTTTAAGAACACTTTCACTGCAGATTTGACAAAACACAAAGAAGGTACCTGTGACGTTGTGCAGTCTATATAGTTTTATAAAAATATAAGTGAATATAATTTAACTGGAATATGCTTCATGCAAAAGGTCTCTTGTAAGGTATCATTACAAAGCTTATAATCTACTGTGTGAGATCATCCTATTTGTATAAATGTACCACTCTTGTATCTAAAGCTAGAAATATGAAATATAACTCTGAGGGCCTATTGTAATTATGCAAAGTGTGGGCCATTAATAGTTGTTTGAAATCTTGATGATTCCCATTAACCAGGACCATTGTCTGCAGATGGCTGTGTTTACCTGTTAGTCTTCCTGTATATGTGTGTGCTGGCAAGTGGGTAATGAAGTCTTGCAGTGACATGTGATCATATCACCTGATCTGGAATCCATCTTTAACCTGGGTGCTATTCCAGTGAGGGGGGGTTGGAAACCCAGAGGGACAAAGGGTTCCCGCCTTATGCAAAAGATATATAAAGGGGTGGAAGAGAACAGAGCGGGAGAGGAGCCATCATGAAGAATCCTCTAGCTATCACCTGAGCTGCAACAAGAGCTGTACCAGGGGAAAGAATTGTGCCCAGGCCTGGAAGGTGTCCAGTCTGAGAAAAAGCTTACTGAAGCATCTCTGAGGGTGAGATTATCTGTATTCAGTTTGATTAGACATAGATTTGCGCATTTTATTTTATTTTGCTTGGTCACTTACTTTGTTCTGTCTGTTACTAAGTGGAACCACTTAAATACTACTTTCTGTATTTAATAAAATCACTTTCTACTTAGTAATTAACTCAGAGTATGTATTAATACCTGGGGGAGCAAACAACTGTGCATATCTCTCTATCAGTGTTATAGAGGGCGAACAATTTATGAGTTTACCCTGTATAAGCTTTATACAGGGTAAAACGGATTTATTTGTGTTTAGACCCCATTGGGAGTTGGGCATCTGAGTGCTAAAGACAAGCACACTTCTGTGAGCTGTTTTCAGGTAAACTTGCAGCTTTGGGACAAGTGATTCAGACCCTGGGTCTGTGTTGGAACCAGACGGAAGCGTCTGGCTCAGCAAGACAGGGTGCTGGAGTCCTGAACTGGCAGGGAAAACAGGAATAGAGGTAGTCTTGGTACATCGGGTGGCAGCTCCCAAGGGGGTTTCTGTGATCCAATGTGAGATTTCTAAAGATAGCTACAGCACTCGACTCAAGGTTTAAGAATCTGAAGTGCCTTCCAAAATCTGATCAGGACAGGATGTGGAGCATGGTTTCAGAAGTCTTCAAAGAGCAACACTCCGATGAGGAAACTAAAGAACGCGAAGTACCAAAAAAGAAAATCAACCTTTTGTTGGTGGCATCTAACTCAAATGATGAAAATGAACATGCATCAGTCCACACTGCTTTGGATTGTTATCGAGCAGAACCCATCATCTGCATGATGGTTGAAGCGTGAAGGGACATATGAATCTTTAGTGCATCTGGTATGTAAATATCTTGTGACGCCAGCTACAACAGTGCAATGAGAACGACTGTTCTCACTTTCAGGTGACATTTTGAACAAGAACTAGGCAGCATTATCTCCTACAAATGTAAACAAACGTGTTTGTCTGAACGATCGTCTGAACAAGAAATATGACTGAGTGGACTTGTAGGCTCTAAAGTTTTACGTTGCTTTATTTTTAATGCAGGATTTTTTGTACATAATTCTACATTTGTAAGTTCAACTTTCATGATAAAGAGATTGCACTACAGTACTTGTTTTAGGTTAAGTGAAAAAATACTATTTCTTTTGTTTTTTACAATGCAAATATTTGTAATAAAAATAAATATAAAGTGAGCACTGTACACTTTGTATTCTGTGTTATAATTGAAATAAATATATTTGAAAATGTAGAAAACATCCAAAAATATTTAAATAAATGGTATCCTATTATTGTTTAACATTGCAATTAATCGTGGTTAATTTTTTTTATTGCACGATTAATCGCAATAAATTTTTTAAATCACTTAACAGCCCTACTTTAAATCACTAACAATACACCATACATTTCAGGGTGCTGGGAAAGACTGGAAACCTATGCGTTGCTGGGAAGATTTGGTGTGGCGTGGGAAAATACCAACTGTTTATATCTACCAGAAACATGCTCATAATGAATTCAGAGATAGTAAAACTTAGTTTATAATACAGTAACTCCTCACTTAAAGTCGTCCCGGTTAACGTTGTTTCGTTGCTGATCAATTAGAGAACATGCTCATTTAAAGTTGTGCAATGCTCCCTTCTAACATCATTTGGCAGCTGCCTGCTTTGTCCACTGCTTGCAGGAAGAGCAGCCCATTACAGCTAGCTGGTGGGGGCTTGTAACCAGGGTAGACCGGCAGCCCCGCATCAGCTCCCCCTATCAGCTCCCCACTACCCTAAGTTCCCTGTGCTGCAGCCACCCAGCAGGCTATCAATTGCCAGCAGTTCAGCTGTCCTTCTCTCCCACTGCCATGTGCTGCTCCCTGCCCTCTGCCTTGGAGCTGCTCCCAGAGACTCCTGCTTGCTGGGCAGGGGGGGGAAGAGGAGGGAGGCTAATGTCAGGGTGCCATCCCCCCCTGCACCTCGCTTACCCCTTCTCCATATAGAGCAGGGAGGGGACACGGACGGAGAGAGAGACAGAGAACTTGGGGCAGCAGCTGCTGTCTCAACTTCCTGATCCACTTAAAAAGACAATGCACTTAAGAGTGGGTCAGCTTACTTAAAGGGGCAGTGTGCATCTCTCTCTCTCTCCCACACACAAGGTGTGTGTCTGTCTCTGTCTGCTATGCTGTCTCCCCTCCCTCATGTTTGTGCTACCTTGTGTGAGAGGCTACATTAATAACGTGTTAACCCTTGAGGGCTCAGCCGAGTGCTAGTTCATCATTTAGCAGCAAGGCTTTTCCCTGGGAAATATCCCTCCCTCTTCCACCCTTTAACTTCACTACCTCAACCAAACTTCACAATCATCATAGCTGTGAACAGTATTAAATTGTTTGTTTAAAACATATACTGTGTGTATATCTATATAATATATAGTTTTTTGTCTGGTGAAAACAATTTCCCTGGAACCTAACCCTCCCCTATTTACATTAATTCTTATGGGGAAATTGGATTCGCTTAACATCGTTTCGCTTAAAGTCGCATTTTTCAGGAACATAACTACAATGTTAAGCGAGGAGTTACTATTTAGAAATGGTATACTGTGCTTTACACGCTCAAAGCACTGGACAAACTTTAAGGCCTGGCTTCCTCTGAAGTGCTGAGCATCTTCTGCAAGGATGGGCATGGATTAGAGTTAAGGTTGCCACTGTCCAGGTTTTCCCAGGATCATCCCTTTTTTGAGGTAGCTGTCTGGGAAATCTGAAAGAGTGCTCAGTACACATTGTAAACGTTCCAGTTTTATAAGCTCAGGATCATCCGGGTTGTCCTCGTTTTTTGTACTTCAGAAGTGGCAACTCTAACTGGACCCTAACTAATTAATTCTTGCAATACCTGTGATGTATGTGAGTATTATTTTCTCCACTGTGCACATGGAAGACCCCAGGCAGAGAGGGGAAGTGACTTATTCAGAGTCACACATTGAGTCAGTGACAAAATGGTTTAGAACTCACTATTGCCTAGCTGTTAGTAGGTCTACATTTAGTCCACTACTATGCCACACTGAGCCTCAGGTGCAGGCCGGCTCTAGGGTTTTTGCTGCCCCAAGTGGCGGGAAAAAAAAAAAAAAGCCGCGATCGCGATCAACGGCAATTCGGTGGTAGCTCCACCGCGCCGCTTTCTTCTTCAGTGGCACTTCGACGGCAGGTCCTTCCCTCCAAGAGGGACCGAGGGACCTGCCGCCAAATTGCCGCTGAAGAGCCCGACATGCCGCCCCTCCTCCTTGGCCGCCCCAAGCACCTGCTTGCTGAGCTGGTGCCTGGAGCCGGCCCTGCTCAGGTGACTAGTGAAGTAGAATGAAAACCTCAGATTGTTGTAATGCACTACAAGGTGCAAACTGCTATTGCAGCTGTAGTAAAAATTTCTCTTTGTACTGTGAAACTGTCCTCTAGGACCAATTACTTCCTTATAAGCAAGTTCCAGAATACTACCCTATTCCTAAACACTACAAAATAGTTTCCCCAAATCCCCCAAGATTTGTTTTTTATAAGACTGGTTTCTTTTCCAAGCTCAACAACTTTAAATGGCCAGCCACCTGGATTTGCATGTCTTAAAGATGAACTACAAGTCAAAAGTAAAATTGCAGCCAAGACCAGAAATGTGTGCTTAATTCTATTAACCAAGCTGCAGGGAATCAATCAATCAATCAGTATTAATTTACAAAGTGAATTGATAACATTAAGAGGTTTTAAAAATTATTTTCTCCACTGTGACATACTCCTGGCACTTTCAGCTCTCTAAAAATACCTCGGAATGTATCATTCAGTGACATTAATGGCAAAATGAATAGCAATGAGATATCCGGTATCAGTGATGTCCCAAAAGGATACTCTCAGCAAACCAGAATATGCCAATGGGATTTCACTAAGGAAGGAAATAATTTCAATTCATAAAAGTTTATTTTGTGCTAAATGCATCCCACTGCCTGGCTGGGGAAGGTGGGGCAACCACCACATACCTGGGATTAAGTCAATTTTCATTTTAGATTTTTGTTCCTTTAGCACAGGGGTGTCAAACTCAATTGCACAGGGGGCCAAAACTCAAAACTCGCGGGCCGAACAGTATAACCATTTATTTAACAGACTAAATATTTATGTTTTTTAACCATTAATATGAACCAAAATACAGGATATCATTCCAAAATAAATACATTTCAACTTAAAATATTTTGCTCTTCATAAAAAAATATCCTGTCAATACAATACATTCAAAATCTGTACATGCTGGAATATTAAAAAATCTGAAAATATAAATAAAAAATTGAATTTAAAGCAAAAGTATAATCATAACAAATCATAACATTCCATTTTCTTGTCCTATTTAGTCAGAGCCTGATACTTGGAGTCTTTTCTTTGCAACAAGTTCGTTTATGTTTGGGGTTAGGTTCTGTGTTGTGAAGATTCTCAGGATCGATTGCAGGTGTTCATCAGTGAGGCGACTCCTGTGTGACGTTTTGTTAATTTTCATCACAGAGAACAGCTGCTCGCACAGATATGTGCTGCCAAACATGGACAGGATTCGAGCCGCATGTTGGCGGAGCTGCGGCATCGCTTCAGGAATGAAGCGAGTGAACTGTGCTGGCCCCGCAGTGTCGTACTTTGCCTTCAGTGTCCCGTTACATTGCAGTTCTATCAGCTCCATCTGCATTTCTACAGGTGCGGTTTCCACATCGACTGCAAATGGGTTGCGAAGCAGCTCGAAGTTACTTTTCTGTGCCTCAAAGTCACTGAAGCGCCGTGCGAACTCAGTGCGCAGCGCGCTGAGTTTTTCAGCAAAGGTGGCATTTGGGAAAACTGTGGCACTTTCTTGGTTCCGTATTACTTGGCAACAGGGAAAGTGAGACAAGTTGCATTGGTGCATTTGTGTCTCCCATAAGCGCAGCTTCACTTGAAATGCCTTCACTGCATCATGCATATCGGTTATTATGTGCTCCCGTCCCTGGAGTTGAAGGTTTAAAGCGCTAAGATGCGACGTTATGTCAGCCAGGAACGCCAACTCACATTTCCACTTTTCATCCCGCAGAACTGTGCAGTCTTTCCCCTTACTGTCCATGAACTGGCAGATTTCCTCTCGCAGCTCAAAGTGTCTTTTGAGAACTTTTCCCCGACTTAGCCACCGGACCTCCGTATGATATGGCATATCGCCAAACTCGCTATCTATTTCCCGCAGAAAAGACTGGAATTGGCGGGGATTTAAACCGTGGGCTCTGATAAAGTTGACGGTTTGTGTTACAGTGTTCATCACATGATCCATTTTTAGGACTTTAGCACTCAGCGATTCCTGGTGTATGATGCAGTGATACACTGTCAACTCACCGGCACAGTTCTCCTCCCGCATCTTTGAGCGCATCCTTCCCACCAGTCCATTTTTTTCACCACACATAGCAGGTGCGCCATCTGTTGTAAGTCCAACGAGTTTTTCCCACGGCAGTTTCATGTCGGTTACACTTTGAAATACATTTCCAAAGATGTCTTCTCCTTTCGTTGTCCCGTGCATCGATTTAATGTCCAGTATTTCCTCTGTTACGCACAAATTGGAATCCACACCACGGATAAATATCGCCAGCTGTGCAGTGTCAGTCGCGTCAGTAGTTTCATCCACGGCAAGGGAGTATGCAACAAAATCTTTTGCTCTTTCAATCAACTGTGTTTTCAAATCAGTTGCCATCTCACAAACCCGATTAGCAACAGTGTTTCTGCTGAGGCTTACATTTGCAAACGCTCGCGTTTTATCTGGACAAAGGACGTCGCACACTTTCATCATACAATTCTTTACGAATTCCCCCTCGGTAAACGGCCGTCCTGATTTGGCGATCTCTTCGGCCACAATGAAACTTGCTTTCACAGCAGCTTCACTTTGTGATTTTGCTTTGGTGAAAAACGTCTGCTGGGATGTCAAATTCTTCTTCAACTCCTCTACTTTTTGTAGCTTCTGTCCTGCGCTCAGGTTTTTGAATTTGTTCTCATGTTTCGTCTCGTAGTGCCGTCTTAGGTTATACTCCTTCATTACAGCGATATTACTCCCGCAAAGGAGACACACTGGTTTACCTGCAATTTCAGTAAACATATACTCATTCTCCCACCGGCTTTGAAAGCCTCGGTTTTCAGAATCAAGTTTTCTCTTGGCCATTGTTGGGGTCTAGCTTTGATTTGATATTAGCGTTGTATACATCAACAGACCGCGAACTTGAACCGCGGCTTGCCGTTGGCGGCAATTGCACTGCATCATGGGATTTGTAGTGTGTGTTATTGGGGCGTCATATCACAGGGCCATTAAAAACAGATATATAAAACGATTTCGCGGGCCGGATATAGTTGTATGGCGGGCCGGATGTGGCCCGCGGGCCTTGAGTTTGACACATGTGCTTTAGCAGTTCACCTCTTCCTTAAAGAAATTATTTAGTGGAAGTTGTTACGTGCCTAAGGTCTGGTCTTCACCTAAAACTTGGGTTAGCCTAGCTACATAGCTCAGAGGTGGCAAAAAATTCACCCCCATGAGATTGAGAACTGGGAGGTGTGGAAAATGATGGTATTCACAGGCACTTATATAATGATAGATATCATTTAATAGTGTTGCCAACACATTAACCCCAGATTATGAACTGAATTATCCAACAGCTCAGGGGTCGGCAACCTTTCAGAAGTGGTGTGCCGAGTCTTCATTTATTCACTCTGATTTAAGGTTTCGCGTGCCAGTAATACATTTTAACGTTTTTAGAAGGTCTCTTTCTATACGTCTATAATATATAACTAAACTATTGTTGTATGTAAAGTAAATAAGGTTTTAAAAATGCTTAAGAAGCTTCATTTAAAATTAAATTAAAATGTAGAGTCCCCAGAGCAGTGGCCAGGACCCGGGCAGCGTGAGTGCCACCGAAAATCAGCTCATGTGCTGCCTTTGGCACGCGTGCCATAGGTTGCCTACCCCTGCAACAGCTCAATAGTTAAAAAGATTAATGGTGGGGAATTAGAAATGAAAAACTCAGGCTCAGATAAAGAAAAAGTGTCAAGGACATAAATTCTAATAGAGTCCTGCTGCTGACTGGAGTATCTTGGAGACCTGACAAATGCATGTGACATCACAGACTCATATTTGCAGAGTCCACATTGTGTAAGGTCAAACATCTGTAAACAAGTGTGGAGTGGTTTCATTTTCTTGAATATGGATTTGTGAGTTCTTGATCTGTCTAATGCCACGTGGGTAGCTATTTTCAAGAGCTAAATTAGCAGGCTCATTCACCAGAGCAGATTTTTTTTCTTGAAAATCTACAAGCCAAACTGTTTAACACTGTGTATGAATTATAGCACACAAATATCCCTTTATGGTCCTGGTGTTTGGACTAAGGGAAAAATCTTGCCTATCTTATTCATGCCAGTAAGAGAAGTAGGGTGACCAGGCATCCCAATATTAGAGGCTTTGTCTTATATAGGCAACTTATTCTCCCCTACTCCCCACGATTTTTCACATTTGCTATATGGTCACCCTAAAGACACGTATGATTTGTATATAAGTTTTAAACCTTAAGAGTATCCTACACAGAATCAAACTGACAATGATAGCATATGTTGTACTGACAACATAGATAACTAGTTCTTACTCTATGTCTTCTTCTACCATATGCCAGTTTGTCTTCATTTTTTATTCTGGGCTGCAATACAGGAGTTAAAAAACATATTTCCTAGCTATAATCCAACCTCTGTGAAAAAATATTATTCATCGGTAATTACAAGGAGGGAATATATATATATACGGTATACTTCCATTATTTCAGTAATGTGGCATGATTAAAAGATGCTATACCCCTGAAAGTCCTTTATTAATGTAAAATAAATGTACATCCTCTACTGGGGTTACTTGGGGCTGGTCCACACTAAGCCCCCAGTTCGAACTAAGATACACAACTTCAGCTACATGAATAACGTAGCTGAAGTCGAAGTACCTTAGTTCGAACTACAAATTACTTACCGCGGGTCCACACGCGGCAGGCAGGCTCCCCCATCGACTCCGCGTACTCCTCTCACGGAGCAGGAGTACTGGCGTCGACGGCGAGCACTTCCGGGATTGATTTATCATGTCTAGACAAGACGCGATAAATCGATCCCAGAAGATCGATTGCTTACCGCCGAACCCGGAGGTAAGTATAGACGTACCCTTGGTCTCTCTTTGTACATAATCTGTTTTTGCTTGGTATCCTTAAAGACAATTCATACCAAATGGTAATATTTAAAATGAGAAACACAGGTACATGCAAATGAGAAAGTGTAAAAGAACATAAAGTAGGTCTTCATTGCTTCAGTATAGCTTAAGGCATGCAAAGGAATTTTGCTAAAATTAGTTGTTGCATTCAGTGAAAGATACATCAGGCTGTAATCCTGCAAAGATCTATGCACATTTTTAACTTTAAGCGTGTGAGAATCCCATTACATTAAAATGTGCTCAATGGGGATTACTCAAATGCTTCAAGTTAAGCATATGCTTGAGTCTTTGCAGGATTGAGCCTAAAGTTTCAAACATATAAACATTACCCTAAAATTATAGTCTCAAATAATAATAAAGTTATTTTGCATAAGATAGAAGTGCAGAGAAATATAGCTTGCTTGCAGTTGAACATTTAAAGAGCCCTGTCACTACAAAAGTTAAAAGTATGCAGCTGCTACACCTTTTAGAACATACTGTGACAGAAGTGGACTGCTTTGTAATTTATTAAACACTGTATATTGACCTGGTTGTTGGGATATTTACTGTATAACTGTATCGGGTTAAATATTTAAATGTTTATTGTATGACATATGGGGGTTAAATCAACAGGGATGATGGGAAAACAAGAAGAAAGGTGAACCAAAGGCTCAAGAGAAGACATCCCTTGGTAAACACTTCAGGGACGTTAAGAGACAATGCCTGAACTATTAGCTGTGTAGTTCTAACTCCTGACTCCGGCCAAGTTACAAAACTTGTTTTACCACCTACAGTATTCTAATGGTGATTAAGGAAGGCTTCAGGATAACTTCGTTTACTTTATACATTATTTTTTGTTAGTTAACAACATATTCATGATGCTGTAATCTAGCCTGGTTGAATTCTCTGTCACAGTAACTGGTCCCCAGTCTCTGTGTGAGAGACAGCCTAAGAGCCACAGAAAATGTGGCACTGAATAAGGTCTTGCAGGATGCATGGCAACTTGAAACCTCCTGCTGATGCTTAACTCTTTGTAGCACAGAGCTGATCTCCAAACTGAGGATCCCACAGGATCTGTCTGGATCATTGAGGACTAGCATGAGGCTAAGATCATCCATGCAGAAGCTTTTTGCCTAAGCACTTGCTCTGGGACTCTGACAGCAGCTTCAAAGGAGCCTCCCTTGGCCATGGCTGCTACTGAGGCCTTGGCTACACTTGGGACTTCACTTGGGACCATGGCAGCGCTGCTGCGACAGCACTGTGAAGCGTGAGTGTAGTCATGCCGCCAGCGCTGCGAGAGAGCTCTTGCAGCGCTGTATGTACTCCATCTCTCCGAGGGGAGTAGCTTGCAGCGCTGCGAGGGAGCGTGCAGTGCTGCAGGCTCTGATTACACTGGCGCTTTACAGCACTGTACTCGCTGCGCTCACGGGGGGTGTTTTTTCACAGCCCTGAGCGCAGCAAGTGCAGCGCTGTGAATTGCCAGTGTAGCCAAGGCCTGAGATTTTCTTAAAGAGATGCTCTTGATCTGTATTACCTTTCCTTGGTACAATGGAGGTGTGAGCAGAGTCCCCGCTGTGAATGTACTGGGGGAAATCAACCATCTATGTGTTAGTTACATCAAGGCCAAGGCAAAGTTTGGGATTGGTTAACAATTCCCCAACAGTCCTACTGCATCTGAAGAGATGAATGGCGAGTAAAGAATAATTGCTGTTAAAGAGGATATTTAGTACTGTAAAAGGGAAATAGAATCTAAAATTGGAACCTTTCCTTCCACGCTGAAAATAAGTGCCTCTCCAGTAAAAATTGTTTTTTCCATATGTTATACACTGATATTCTAACAGGAGAATGCAGGCCATGCACAATGAGTATTAAAACACTTTACAGATTGTTATACAGCTTTTCTGTTTACGTCTATCCACGTGCATGGAAAAGAAGTGGTTAAAGTAGTATGAAAGAATGAGAGTTTAAAATAAACAAACTGGAGTCTGAAATATTTGTGAACATCAGGTCTCTTCCTTTTATTGTCATTGTTTTAATTTTGCCAGGATGTAATAGTTTAAACAAAACATAACTGGCTATGTGCCAGCAATTTAAAGAGTGGGGGCTACTGAAAGCTCTTTTGCCCAAATTACCCTCTACCATCCAGGATGTCTTCTGAAACAAGAATTATTCTTTCCTAAATTTTCATCCCATAGTTTAAAAAAAATCAAAATTTTCCATACCAAAATGTCAAGTTGTCTCAACCAACTACTACAAAGCATACATTTGGGGTTGCTTGGCATTTCAGACCATGAAAAGCTACCAAAAAAGTGGTATGTTTACCATTAAATAAACTGCCTTTGGATGATAGAGGGAAGGAGAATATGAAATTTTAGTACTTCTTGGCATTGAGGGTTTTAAATCATAATTAAAACCGGTCAAGTGTATCAAATTGTAGTTTTAAACCAAAGCAATTGTTTGTAATCCTTTGCTTCTTCAATGAACTTATTGTTTGGAAAGCCCACACACAAGAACTGCTGATATTAATATAAGGTATCTCAAACTCACGCCACGTCAGCTAAAGCAGTTCTGTTATTTTTCATTCACACTTAGCATTTCTATACCTGCTTATAGCTGGGATCTGAGAATGTGCATCTTCACTAATATCCAGACCAGCAAAAAGAAGATTATTGGGCCCAACTCCTTGCTGGGGTTCCCCTTTCTTGAAATCAGATACTACTGACCAGCTTTCTCTGCCAGAACTGGAGCAGGAAAAAGAGAAACACTCACTACATGGGTTTTTACAAATATATTTGCTGTTATTTATCTCAAGATAACAAGAGTCTATCAAGTTTTTATAGAACATTTTCAAAATATCATCACATTCTTCCTGATAACCTTTGAAATTAGTACATTGACAGGATCAAATTCTGCTCTTGTTATCACCGAGCAACTCCACTGAAGTCAATGCAAAAAACTGAGAGCAGAATTTAGCCCATATGCTTTACAGTATGTGAACTGGATTTCTATATATTCATGAGAAACCTCACCATAATTAAACCCATCAAAAGCCACAGGAAGGTCATAGTTAAGCAGAAAATGTGATAGCATTGTTTCCTATACATTGTCTCCTCTTGTGGGTAGGATTTGGCAGGCAACAGAAGGACAAAACTCCACTCCTAAGATGTCCTGAGATCTGTGGGTCTCTAGAAAAACCCATAAGGGACAGACCCTGTGAGAAACTTCCTGGGTCTCCTCTGTCCCCACATAGTGGCAAAGACCTATCTGAAGGCTGGCTGCAGTGGTTTTTCACATCTGAATGGCTGGAATAAAAAATACTCCGAGGAAGTTTGCAGCAGAAGAATGAAAACTTGCAGGAATAGCAAGGACAGCATTCCTCTCCAGGTCTGCTGGGAGATGATACTGCTGAGAACATTTCTGCACACACCTTTCTGCCTAGCTACAGCTCCCAACCCCAAGGAGCTCTCTAACGATGTGGAATTAATGTAGAGGGGGCCCCCATGGGCTTTGAAAAGTGGAGGGAAACGTTGCTATGCAGATAAACTCAGTTTCCTCCCTCAAACAGATTTATGGCCTTTTGAGCAGGTTTGCCCTCTCATTTCATCCTCTCCATGACAAAAACTGGGAGGATAGCAGGATGATTTGGCCCATAGTGAATGTAGTTTAAAAAAATGTCTGGAAATCATTTTGACAAGAGTTGGTTGAAATTTTTCAGATTTAAACAAACCAAGCCTCCCCCAAATTTGAAATTATATTTGCAAATTCCCCTCCCCCTTCATTTTTTTCTATAAATCCAAAGGCTGGTCAAATGTATCAAGTTTCAACATTTTGATCAAGTTTCAATTTTAAAAAGAATTGGGAGGGGGTAATATCATGAAAATTGTTTTGAAAATCCATTTATTTCCTATGAACTCTTGGATGGATTTACTGTGCTTGAACTTTTTGCATTGCTCCCAGCTATCTTCCTTAAGAATGCAACAATAACGTTAGCCTACAGTTCACTGCTGAGCTGTGCAGAGATTCTGAGATATCAGTTGTTGCTCTTTAGAACATTTTACACCTTAAGGACTCATTTGAGAATGTCAAACTCCTTTACAAACATCAGCGTTTTAAGCCTTTCAACACCCATGTTAATAAAGGGCTGGTCTACACTGGGGAGGAGATCGATATAAGATACGCAACTTCAGCTACGTGAATAACATAGCTGAAGTCGAAGTATCTTAGATCGACTTACCTGGGGTCCACACGGCGCGGGATCGACGGCCGCGGTTCCCCCGTCGACTCTGCTTCCGCCGCTCGCTCCGGTGGAGTTTTGGAGTCGACGGGGAGCGCGTTCAGGGATCGATATATCGCGTCTTAACGAGACGCGATATATCGATCCCGGATAAATCGATTGCTACCCGCCGATACGGCGGGTAGTGAAGACGTACCCAAAGTATTACCATCCTCATTTTACAGATGCAGAAAATGATGCACAGAGAGGTTCAGTGCCTTGCCCAGGCTGACCCATTTGGGGGCTTGTCTATTTTGTGGAATAAAGTGCACTATGGGTGTGTGATTTCTAACGCTAACATGTAGACCTTAACAGTGCGCATTAAGGGCTCCCTCGTGTGCATTAATGTAGCACTGTTTCAGCACTATGTTAAAGTGCACTAGGGAACCTTTAGTACGCACCAGCTCAGTCTGCATGGACCAATTAATGCACAACACATCAGCGAACTTTAGAAATCACACCCACATAGTGTGCATTGCTGTACCGTGTAGACAAGCCTTGAGCAGGGACTAGAACACATTTCTCAGTCCCATGTTTTAATTACAATACCATCTTTCCACTGACCTTCCAATTTTGTTACATAATTGTATGTAAGGCCTTGAAAGGGCCCACACATAGATACTGTAGTGGGGGCTTGTATGTGTTTTTCTTAACAGTGTATAAATGTTGAAACTGTATAAAGATAATAGGTGCTTTTTGATAACTGAAAAGAGAAAATAAATTTCACAATAATGCTTTGGAGTTTGGAATGAAGCAGCAGAGAGAGTAAGGAGGAACTACTACATGCTAAAGATCTTGGAAGTTAATTATGTTATAGATGTGGGTACAAACAGTTTTCCTCAATTCTAATGAGCACCACTAATAAAAAGGATGTGTGCGTGGAGATGCAATTTCAAATATATACCCCACATTTCACCAGTTTATAATACCTGAAGGCTTTAAAAATGTGCTAGCTACCATGCTATCTAAAACATAGTGCGAGCAATTATTAATCCCCATCCTACCCAATTGCTTTCTCTCTCTGACCCTAAAGTACACTGAGTTTTAGAAACAGGAAATTAAAGAGATGAGGCAGGAAGTGCCCACATAATGCATCAAATGGTAATTTACAACATGTTTAAAATAATTTACAAGAAATGTATATTTTCATTAGTTATCCCAAGCAAGTGTACTGTATAATGATTACCCAACCATGAACTGGCTAAGAGACTGTA
Organism: Chrysemys picta bellii; assembly: GCF_011386835.1. Lineage (NCBI taxonomy): Eukaryota > Metazoa > Chordata > Testudines > Emydidae > Chrysemys > Chrysemys picta. The sequence continues at coordinate 110,499,708 of NC_088797.1, forward strand.
TATAGTAGGGAAAGAATCTGCATAACTGCATGTGGTATGTGTTAACCACAATAATAAAAAGAGAAGAAAAACATGTGCCTTTGAAATTCTCCTCCTCCTCAAGTTTACATCACAACTTGAGTTAATTTTGCTAAACTAGTGTAAATGACACATCTGGGGCCTCACTGATTTTGAAGATGCATACAGTATAGACACGTTGCGTGATATTCGGAACTAATCCAAGAAAGAACATGTTTTCATGTACAGACCTGATCAATGATATTAAAGTGATTCCACATGGGAGAGACTCATTCATGCATCGTTAGAAAGTGCAACACTTCATCAACTTAACTTTGTTACCAAGAACAACTGGGAATTTGTCCCACAGGAACTATGTCTATTTATTTATCCAACTAATTTTGATGGAAATTTTCTTATTAAAGCCAGTTTTGACTGTTGATGTTTCTTCATGCTGCTTGCCAATTTTGCTATTTAAATGATACTCTGGAGCAGATATATAGTGTGTTGTGGAGTTTTGTCACAGACTCTCTCGGACTTAACTACCTTACATGAGTGCTTTGAATAACTTGTATAGTTATGGTCATCAAAAGTAAGACGTAAGATTCTTTTTCTGTAAAATATAGTGTGTATTGAATCATGATAATCAATGGAATTTTAAAGCCTTCAACACAACAACAGGCATAAGACAGCAACCAAACAGATTTTAAAACTGGCCTCCCTTGTGTAAACCTTTTTTGCTATAAAGCTGGTTCCCTTGGCTACAGTCTTTGGCCTTGGCTACACTTGCAGCTGTACAGCGCTGTGAGGTAAACCTGTCTTCGTACAGCTGAGTAGGGAAAAGCGCTGCAGTCTGTCCACACTGACAGCTGACAGTGCAGTGGTGTGGCCACACTTGCAACATTTGCAGCTGTGTTGGGAGCGGTGCATTATGGGCAGCTATCCCAGCATTCATGTGGCTGCAACGTACTTTTCAAAACGGGGGGGTGGGGTGGATTGTGATAGGGAGTGTGGGGGGAAGAGAGAGTGCTTTTTGGAGCATGTCAGCTCTCTATTTTGCAAGTTACGAACTCCCGGCCCCCTGCTCATTCATTTACTCACTCAAAGCCAGCTGCAAACTGTTTGCTTTTCTCTGTGGTACGAGCTTTGAAACCGGCACTTCCGCATTCCTGCAGCCGGTCACAACAATGGAGAGGATTGCTGTACTAATCACGACAAGGTGATTAGTACAGCACTGCAAGCGTTTACACTCACACCCGTGAGTTGTAGCCACTCTGCTGCAGCTGTTATTCCTCTTGGAGATGTGGAGTACCTGCAGCGGTGTACCCAGGGAGATGTGGACGGGGAGTGAGTTACAGCGCTGGGGGAGGCTTTACAGCGCTGTAACTTGCAAGTGTAGCCAAGGCCTTTGAAAGCCATCAGTGATAGCCTTAGGCTATCTATACTATGCACCTTTTAGCGACACTGCTGTGCCGCTACAGCCGTGCCACTACAAGGCATACAGTGTAGCCTCTGTTTGTCGGTAGGAGACTGCTCTTCCGCCAACAAAAATCTTTCACCCCCAACAAGCGGCAGTAGCTTTGTCGGCAGGAGCACTGTTCACACCCACGCTTTTCATCGGCAAAATTTTGTCATTCGGGAGGTGGGGGGGATTTTTTTCACAAAAGCTCTGTCAGTCAGAGCTCTCCTGCTGACAAAAAACTTCCACCCCCAAAGAGCGGTGTTAGCATTGTGTGCAGGAGCGCTGTTCACACCCACGCTTTTCATCAGCAAAACTTTTTGGTGGTGGTTTTTTAACACCTCTGAACCACAAAAGTTTTATCTTTCACTTGCCAGTGTAGACAAAGCCTTAATGTCTGTGCTTGTGAGAGTTTAAATCCAGCCTGCTGCATGACAATAGTGATTTGTTTTGTGCTCATTCTCAATTTGCATCATTACTTAAAAGAAGAAAAAGATGAGCTAAAAATCTTGGAAAAAGAACAGGAGTACTTGCGGCACCTTAGAGACTAACAAATTTATTTGAGCATAAGCTTTTGTGGGCTACAGATATATATATACACATACAGAGAGCATGAAAAGGTGGGAGTTGTCTTACCAACTGTGAGAGGCCAATTAAGTAAGAGAAAAAAACTTTTGAAGTGATAATCAAGATAGCCCAGTACAGACAGTTTGATAAGAAGTGTAGGAATACTTACAAGAGGAGATAGATTCAATGTTTGTCATGGGAATGGCTGTATGTGTATATATATATATCTCCTCAATATATGTTCCATTCTATGCATCCGAAGAAGTGGGCTGTAGCCCATGAAAGCTTATGCTCAAATAAATTTGTTAGTCTCTAAGGTGCAACAAGTACTCCTGTTCTTTTTGCGGATACAGACTAACAAGGCTGCTACTCTGAAACCTGATAAATATCTTGAATAGTTTGGGGCAGTACAGTAACTCCTCACTTAACTCTGTAGTTATGTTTCTGAAAAATGAGACTTTAAGCGAAATGATGTTAAGCGAATCCAACTTCCCCATAAGAATTAATGTAAATAGTAAATGGGGGGGGGGGAGGGGTTAGGTTCCAGGGAAATTTTTTTCACCAGACAAAAGACTATATTATATATATATATATATACACACACACACACACACAGTATAAGTTTTAAACCAACAATTTAATACTATACACAGCAATGATGATTGTGAAGCTTGGTTGAGGTGGTGAAGTCAGAGTGTGGAAGAGGATGGATTATTTCCCAGGGAATGCCTTACTGCTAAATGATGAACTAGCACTCGGCTCAGCCCATGTTGTTAATGTAGTCTCACACTCTACAAGGCAGCACAAATGGAGGGAGGGGAGACAGCATGGCAGACAGAGACAGAGAGAGACACCCTGTGTGTTTGTGAGAGAGAGAGATGCGCATTGCCCCTTTAAGTGCGCTGACCCCACTCTAAGTACATTGCCTTTTTAAGTAGATCAGCAAGTTGAGACAGCAACTGTTGCCAGCAAGCTCCCTCCATCCTGAGCCCTGTCGTCCCCATCCCCCCCACTCTATAGAGATGGGGTAAGCGGGGGGCAGGAGCAGGAGGGAGGGGGACACCCTGACATTAGTCCCCTCTCTCCCTTCCCACCCCCCGCACAGCAAGCGGGAGGCTCCTGGGAGCAGCTCCAAGGCAGAGGGCAGGAGCATAGGGTTACCATACGTCCGGTTTTTCCCGGACATGTCCTGCTTTTCGACAATCAAACACCCGTCCGGGGGGGAATTGCCGAAAAGCCAAACATGTCCGGGAAAATGCCCCCCCTGCCTCTGGACCCCGAGCCGCTGGCCAGGCACTTCTCCTCCCCGGCTCCAGCTGCTCTGCTCCGGCGGCTCAGGGTCCGGAGGCAAGGGGGGTTGCCCGAAGCCGGTAGCGCTCGGGCAGCTCGGCTCTGTTTAAGAGCCGGGCTGCCCGAGCGCTACTGACTTCGGGCAGCCCCCGTGCCTCCGGACCCTGCGCCGCCGGAGCCCGGGAGGGGAAGTGCCCGGCTGGGGGCGCAGGGTCCGGAGGCATAGGGGCTGCCCAAAGCCCGCGCGCTACTAGCTTCACGGTTTGCCGGGCAGCCTCCAGACTCTGCGCCCCCGGCTGGGCGCTTCCCCTCCCGGGCTCCAGCTGCGCTGGGGAAGCGCCGGCCGGGAGCGCAGGGTCTGGGGGCTGCCCGGCAAACCGTGAAGCCGGTAGCACTGGGTCAGCCCTTTCCCCGTGGCTGGGAGTGGGAGGGAGGAGGGGCGGAGTTAGGGCGGGGAAGGGTGGAGTTGGGGTGGGGCTAGGGTGGGGAAATGGGCGGGGCCAGGGCCCGTGGAGGGTCCTCTTTTTTTATTTATTAGATATGGTAACCCTAAGGAGCAGCACATGGCAGTGTGGGGAGGGACAGCTGAACTGCCAGCAATTGACAGCCTACTGGGCGACTGCCGTACAGGGAACTCGGGCGAGCGGGGAGCTGATGGGGGCTGCCAGTTCACCCTGGTTCCAAGCCCCCACCAGCTAGCTGCAACGGGCTGCTCTTTCTGCAAGCAGTGGACAAAGCAGGCGGCTGCCAAACAACATTATAAGGGAGCATTGCACAACTTTAAATGAGCATGTTCTCTAATTGATCAGCAACATCATGACGAAACAACGTTAACAGGGACGAGTGAGGAGTTACTGTATTGTTTTTACAGTGTTGGATTATTTTATTTGGCTCTTGCTGGGTCAGGAACCAGTTTTGAGAAATTTGTGTTTGTAAAGGAGTTCCTGTTAAAACATATTTGCTACTACCTGACCTTTGCACAGTAACTCCAATTCACATCCAATTCTGTATGCATCCAAAGAAGTGGGCTGTAGTCCACGAAAGCTTATGCTCTAATAAATTTGTTAGTCTCTAAGGTGCCACAAGTACTCCTGTTCTTTTTGCGGATACAGACTAACACGGCTGCTACTCTGAAACCATCCAATTCACAGTCACCTTACTAATGTAATTGTATGTTATACGATATACTGATTACATTAAGAGGAATTTTGCATCGGTATTATAACAAACAACACAAAGGGCCAAATTCCCATAGGCTCTGGAAACAGAGATAATAGCTCCCAGAATGAGTACACTACAAAAGCACCGAATTGTGGGTGAGATCAACTGACTTGCAGCTCCCTCACATATACTGATTCTGCTATGGTCTGTCAATATCCACCTGTTGTCTTTTGTTTTATACTTAGATTGTTAGCACTTTTTGTTCTGTGTTTGTACAGGACCTAGTACAGTGGAGTCTTGGTCCATGAGTGAGGGCTCCTAGGTGCTACAAGAATACAAATAAATAGTAATAAATAAATAATAATAATAATAATAGCAGCAGCCAGGGGGCTGTGAGCAGGGCAGGACAGCCCCAGATGTATAGCCACAGAACTAAATTGGTTGCTCCACCTGACCATCCATGATGTGTGTTGCAGAGGACCTGCAGAGCAGCCTCTCTCAGTTCAGACAGCCAACTTTTGTTCTGTCAAAAAACATGTTGCATGTTTGGTAGGGATTGGAAGTGGTTACATTTATAGCACTATGTGACTGTAAAAAGAATGAAAATATAATGTAATGTAATACGTATGAAAATAATTATTTTTATCTCTAATGTTTAACGATAATCATTGTTTCCAGTGTTTTGTTGTGTCATCTCACGCACCACCTTTTTAAACATAATTTTTACATTAAAAATTTTAAAAAGCTGCTGAGAGGGAGAGAGAGAGAGAGAAGGAAGCTATTGTTGGTGGGGAAAGAGGAAAGTCTATGTGTATATTATAGGATTTAATTACTGCTCAAGAAGGATGCACTCAAATGGTGGCTACTTTATCTTATTGAAGAAGTTTCCATGTAAATATAATTGCAAAAATCCTACCCTCACACCAGTAAATCCCTGCCACTCCTTGTGAATGATAGATATCGTTTGCATACTGAGTCATGCTTATGATCTGGAAAGAATGCAACCCTGTTGAAATCATGCTGGCATTAAACAGTCTCCCCATTGTAACAGCTGAAAACGTTACTAACATCAGAAAGTAGAATTCAAATTCTCCTTAGATGGTATCAGTGTCTCAGGGGAAAGCAGTCTCCCTGTGTTATTTAATGAAGTCCAGATTCTGTTACCCTCTGCCATCCTTAATCACACCATATAGTACTTAACTCCTTGAGTAGTTCATTGACTCCACTGTGATTATTCAGAGAGTAAAGTACTACTCAATGTGAGTAAGGGTGGCAGAATCTAGACCTAAATTATGGCCTTTCTAAAACCTGTATTATACACATACCACTGCACTTAGCCGTATTTTAGCACCTAAAAGACATTTCTCAGTATTTTTGTGTCCCAGGAAAAGTTTTATTAGCATGAACAAAGAGCAAAGGAGATTTAGATTAAGAGTTATTATGGCAGCTAAAGAGTACGAATTTACAATGATGTATTTAAAAAAGAAAGATAATTTTAGTTAATGTTAATATCCTTTGTTTTTTGATGTGCTATTTTGCAGACCATCTCATTGTCCATGAGTGAGACTGATTTTAAATACTGATTGCCCACTAACAAAGTCTAGCAACAACACACACCCGATCTCTCAAATAACAGAGCTTAATGTTACATTCTGAATATTGACCATATGAAGAAAGAAAGTCCATTTCCTACCTTGTAGCCCTTGTGGTTAATGGTGAGACATTATCAGGCAGTTGTGCAGCAGCAGTAGTTGCAGGTAGAAGATTCAAGACGTCTTGACCACCAGATCTTTCTGTACTCTTCTTTTCCTGCTTTTTCTTTTTTATATCTTGCCCATTACCAGGAGGTTGGCCTGGTTCCGGAGCCAGGGCTGAGGAAACATTCTGAAACATTAAGGAAAAGGGTCAAGTAAGCATCTCATAATATAGTCTCGAGTACAGACGATTTTGTAGACCATTATCTAGCTTCCATCATTTTGTTCCATCCACTGACAAAACTTTTGAAAAGGGTACCTATGATGGAACTCAGAGATTCCATCCTTAAGCCATTTGCTTTTCCTAACTATATATTGAACAGACGGAAATCACTGAGTCAAAAATAAATACAAGAAAAAGAGCAGAGATGGAAGAATGCAACAACTGTTTTCAAGCCTGAAACTGCTCACGGCATTTACTGGCCCAACGAGGTATTCGTCTTCTCTTTCTCAAGCCCAGCAAATGCTTCCTTGTGCTAAGTGCATTTACAAGGACCAGAAGGAAGGATGGACACAAGCTATAACTTATTTATTCATAAAGGTGACAAACAATTTGCAAAATAATATAATAATAAATCAACATTAATCAGCCTAGGACCCAAAGCAAGATAGTCAGAGCCAGATTTCAAATTCTCCCCCATATTACAAGGGTATTCAGATCCAAAGTTTGGCATTCGATTATTGAAGTTAACAAAACAAAACAAAAAGGAAGGCCTGATTCTCCACTGCCATGTACCTTGTGCAATCATTCACACCCACACAAAGTGGGTATGAAACGTCAGTCTGACTTGGTAACATGTTATACCCACTTTTCACAGGTGTAAATGGACGTCAGAGGAGAATCTGACCCAGAGCATGAGCAGCCTCTACTCAGGACGCGGCAGGCCAAGCATGCAGCTTTGTTGGCAGCACAAGAGATCATATCAATATAGCATGAATTTTTATTTTCAGTAGCTTCCCATAAACCCGATACAGTCTCCCCACTCACATTCCTACAAATGGAAAAGGTTTCAGAAATTCAACATATTAGCTTCCTGGCCGACAAACTTATATTTCAATTCACAAGAGAAGCTGTCCTAAGTATTAGTTTCTGCATGGAGGCTGCCACCCTCCCACCCACCCAACTGATGCTCAGTCTAAGGCAGTGGTTCCCAAACTCGGTCCGCCGCTTGTGCAGGGAAAGCCTCTGGTGGGCCGGGCCGGTTTGTGTACCTGCCGCGTCTGCAGGTTCGGCTGATTGTGGCTGCGGTTCGTCGCTCCAGGCCAATGGTGACTGCGGGAAGCGGCGAGGGCCAAGGGATGTGCTGGCCGCCCTTCCTCCCCACCCCCATTGGCCTGGAGTGGTGAACCGCGGCCACTGGGAGCCACGATCGGCCAAACCTGCGGACATGGCAGGTACACAAATCGGCCCGGCCCCCCAGGGGCTTTCCGTGCACAAGCGGCGGAACAAGTTTGGGAACCACTGCTCTAAGGGTATGTCTACAGTGCTTCTAGGAGTAAGCCTCCCAGCTTGGGTTGATGGACTTGTGGTAGAGGGGCTTGGGCTAACGTGCTAAAAATACCAGTGTAGACATTGCAGCTCGGGCTGGAGCTGAAGCTCTCAAGCCTGGGGGGTGGGGGTAGGGGTGGGCTTGAGAGCCCAAGCTTCAGCCTGAGTTGCAAGGTCATAGCAACATCTACACACATTTATTTACAAGAACCTCCACAAATATTGTCAAATTGTGTGCATTCCTAGATGGCACTATGACATATTATCTGTTCAGAGTCAAATTCTGCCTGGCCCTTACTCAGTTAAGGGAGGGTGCAAAGAGCCTTCCGACCCCTTGCACCATCCATGCAAAGGCCACCAAAGGTGATGAGCAGAGAGGACATGGGGCCATTTTTCTGGACCTGCTACTCACTATGGGGTCAGTAGACCTGGCTGGTTGCATAAGATAGGGGGAGGAGAAGTAAGTTGCATCCTCAAAAGTGGTACATAGGCAGGTATGCATCTTTTAAGCACCAAGATGCTCAGGGAGGAACTACCTTCCCAAGGCAAAATGCTTCTTGATGCGCCCCCTGGGGCGGTGTGGCCCAAAGTGCCCAATCCTGAATCAGCAACCACTGATTATAAACCCCTGCATCCGCATAGAATCCCATGGGTATATAAGACTGATTCCTAGTTCTGGGTTTCTGTATTTGTATTTTCTTCATTGACAAATGAAGTTGATAAATTTTAATTATAGAAAGATTTTGCATATGAAACCACATTTCTTTCCATGTTAACATGCTGTGCTGTCATGCCAACACAGACTTTTTACGTTAATACTCTGTGCTGTCACACCAACACAAACTTTTCAGGGTCAGAGCAGAGAGCCAGAGACACCCAGTGGCCAAATTTTTTTTTAAAAATTGTGTATGTAAGAAGCAACTGAAAAGAAGAAGTAAACTTTCAGGACATACTAAAAGCATAAAGGAAAGAAAGAATAGTCAACATCCTTCAGGCTCAATGCAAAACTAATAAGCTCTCATATCATCTTCCTATCCCTGGAGGGAAAGTACACAGTTTTGTTTACATAAGAGTGCTGCAGGGCTCATCTTTGTCACAACCCTTCAGTCGGGATAAGCTAATGGCTCTAGGGTTGTTTATTGTGTGTATGGATATCCAGCTTGTAGGGTTTTCATCTGTCTGGTTATGTATACGGCTTCTATCACTACAGTATCTGAGTAGTTCCCAAGATTTAAAAAGAAAATCTCTTTCTACCAACAGAGGTGTGTATACGTGTGTGTGTGTGTGTGTGTGTGTGTGTGTGTGTGTGTGTGTGTGTGTGTGTGTGTGTGTGTGTGTGTGTGTGTGTGAAGAATTCACGGAGAGAAAGGAATATTGAAGAAATGTGTTTTGCAATTAATTCTGGAAGCCATGACCGCTGTCTTCATCTCATCTCTTGCAGAAGCAAGTTCTACAGCCTGGGGCCTGCTCACTTGAATGTTCTGACTCCCACACTCATAAACCTTTCCTCTGCTGGTTGACAGTTTCATAGTTTCAGTGGAACGTAACCTTGCACAACAGTTATGGTCATGGAAGGAAAGGAGCTCTCAGGGAGCTGGGGCTAATCTCTTGGAGATCTTTGCACCATTATTCTAGTTAGTCCTTGAAACTGGACTTAATTAAATGAGAAAGCAGTACAGACAGTAGAGTACCAGGGTAATATGCTCACAGCAAGCTGTGCTGTTAAACAAATAAATTGCTGTGTTTTGTACTAGCTGTAGGTTTTTTCAGTGTCTATGGCTTTCTTTGAGATATGATGAGTTGCAATAATCAAAACCTGGTCACAAATAGGATGGAACGTAATCTTCTGGCCACTCACAGATGGATGGGTTTTTTTTTGCTGCCACAACTATTTGGGCCTCCAGTAGCATAGAGAAACATAAAAGAACCCCAAGGGAACAGATCAATCTAACAATCGCTGTGCAGATGCTTTCAACTGTTTGGGGTGGTGTTACAAAGGAAACTTGTTCTTCTGGGTGCTTTCCTCTTCTTCTAACATCACCTTAATGTTTCCTGGGATCCATTTTAGTCAATTGCTTTAATCAAGGTGCTGACTTCAGCTAAGAAAGCGAGGAGACTGTGCTCTCTGTGTATAATGTAGATAGAGGTGGCTGTTGTCTGCTGGCACTAAAACCTGTGTAGTCTCCCCAGATCTCCCAACGCCTTCATATAAATGTTGAACAGGATGGAAGAAAGAACTGAGGCTATTAATATTCCACAGTGTGGGTACTGGATGTGGAGAAACAGTTGCTCACAATGACCGTCCAGGTTAAATTTGAGATATATCAGAATGCTAAATCAGGAAGCTGAGGTTACTATAAAAGTTATTCGATTGTACTAGTGCTTTGGGACAGGGACCATATCTCCCTGTGTGTTTGTATAGCACCTTGCACAATGGGGCCCTTATTCTGATTGAGCCTTTTGGCTCACCTTACAAATCATGAATACCAACAGTCTATGCAGATGAACCACCTGTAGCTTTCAGCACATTTTCTGTCAGAATGTCCCACTTTCAGGCTCAGGGAGGCTGAGAGGAATGCAGTGACGAATTAAGGCATTAACTCACTGTGGTCCTGGTATCTACTCCTCCTTCCTAATTAATCTCTTTCACAAGCTCAGCTCTTTAACTCACAGGTCTCTTTCAAATTACAAATCCTCTGTGTCCTACTGACCTGAAGTCATCCCACTTTCAATGCCACAGGGTAATGGGGGATGTCTCCTACATTCAAAGCCGTTTATCAAAACTGTTTCCTAGAGAAACAACTTATGGTCTCTAAATTTACCCAAAGCCAATGAATCCTGAAAGTAGCATGATTAACCTGAAGTTAATAAATAGGGTGGACCTGATTATGGCATTGAAAAAAATTCTTGCTCATCAGCATGTCAGATAGCAAAATTATCAAAGTATCATCACCAAAACACGTAATACCAGTAGTAAATATTCCTGACGAAAAACAATGTTGATATCCATGTTATGCATTTGCAACATCACAACCTGATTCTTCCAGACCCTGTATGGTGTCATATAGCACTGTCACATACATCCAATTTTTCTAGAAAATCTGTTGCTTCCCAGAACACTTTGGGGACAGAATGATTTTGGCAGATGTATATATTGGCTCAATGGTATTGAGCAGTTTGAATGCAAATCTCATTCTTGCCCTCACATTCCCACACTGGCAAGTGTCTGGACCCTCATCAATGACAGGAAAATTAAGCTTATGCTCAAATAAATTTGTTAGTCTCTAAGGTGCCATAAGTACTCCTGTTCTTTTTGAGGAAAATAAAAAACACTTCTCATCTAGTTAGGCAAGAACACATAGCCAGGCAACTAAAATTTCAAGATCTAATATTCAATATCTAACAGGGCCCAATCTCAGGATCTGAAAAAAATATTACAATCAAGGTGTAGGTCTTTAAAAGGTAATGCTCCCCTTTTGGTTTAAGTGATCAAGAATTGCATTTTAAAGGAGGTTTGTGTTAACAGATTTCTAGTTCACTGTTACTTTCCCCTCATAAAACGATATGCACCTTGTGAGTCTATGCTGAGCAGCAGAGAAACAAAATTCAACCGTTTTGTCAATTTGTTCAGAATTCAATCACAAAGATATGCAAACAAATTGCTGTACTAGATTTTTCCCACAATACATACTTAAGGTAGAAAGTTACAGGTTCGGATTCCACCACAATTCTTTTTTCACATGGTGAAAAAAGAATAAATAGAGCTCATTACACAAAATGTACAGTTAGAGAGCTGACATTAAAAGAAAGCACACATATGAAATTAAAGATTACTACTTGTTTGACCTCTTGAAGTCTCTGAAGTGATTTGACACTGAAATTTCCACAGAAACATTTAACCAGTCAGTGGAGCATGACATTTTCTTTATTTGTATTCAATGATCATTGATGAGACAATTTTTAAAATAGTTTTTAAACCATTAAATCAGAAAAAAGTTACAGTTAAGAGAGACTGAATTGAGGATATACAAATATCAGAAGAAACAGCAAATGTCTCAATACTGCACTTTTCTTTAAGCCTGTATTATTCTTAAGGGAGTAAAAGTATTTCTTCTGGAAAAGGAAATATAATAGGGACTGTGTTTAATCCTTGCAAAAGGACAGATCTTTTATGAAAGCACAAGGCAAATGTACAATGATCAGCTTTCAGTATCCCAATAATGGTTTTCTTCTGGTGTAGTCTGTTTGATCAGGGGCTAAAGAGACCAACGATTTACAAGAATAATCTATTATTAAAATGATTTTAGAATCCAAGAGATTTAAATGATCAAGTAAAATCCACTGTTATGCTATGGCAAACATTATTGAATCAGAAAGTTGCTTTAATACAACATTGGATTCTATGCACAACATAGTTCCCTGAACACTCATTGAATCTCCCAGTCTGATTTAAAGCCCTAGCAACAGCATTAGCTGCTGCCATGGTATTGTATTACAAAATTCCAAGAGGTCTGACAGTTTCCCCAACAGATCAGTAGGCTCTTGATAAGGCACCACTAAAACGATTGTTTTAAAAGTAGAAATTTGTACTTAAACACAAGGGATGGGTGGGCATTATTTTTTTTTCTTTGATTGAACAAAGTTGCTTTCTTTTAAATCTTCCCCTATGGTACATTCTTACATTAAACACACATCCTTTTATGGAGTTGTTGAAACATGCCATAGTTCTGACTGTAGTTGAAAGTAACCTTTGAAGAATTACACTAAGTTTCCATTTCTAATAGCTCCTTGTGTTTATTGGGAAGGGAAAAAAGAGATGGAACAAAGCTTTGTTCTTAATCAATAAACCAGATCTTACCTTTTATTTTCTGCACATCTTCCATTGCTCTTTTCTAACGTGAACTACAAATTATTTCTTAGATTGGTTTAAAAGTTTGTCTGTTAGAATCATCAGTTCATTCACTCCAAGTCAACAACTTCCTCTGTAAGAAGCTTATGGTGAACAATCTGACTGCAGGTGAATGCTGGGAAGTGGACCAAAGGTCATCCCCATGGTGTCAGGAATCAGATTTCAGAAACAACTGCCAAGCTGACCAAATAGGGAGGGTAACACATGTTAACCGTTAAAGACAGCAGGCCACACATCTTTTCAGCCAAATAGTATGCACATGTGTGACTTAGCAGGCTATTATCAAGTGAAAAAAATGTGTACATGATACTCTGCGGCCAGTACACTGCTCATTTTACTGCCCTGAACTGATTGCAGAAAAGGGTAGTGGAAAGTTTGTCATCCAAAATTCAGAATAGTAGAGCACTCGTCAGTATTCTTGTTATACTTACAAATTAAATCAATTTCTTAAAACTGCAGCAGAGTCCTTGTGAAAAGAGCTGGCTGCTATTCACAGTGCATCCAAATACACAAAGTGGGATACTGCCACTTGCCTGAAACACTAATCTAATACCCTAACAGCTATTAGACAGGAGTGCCTATATACGTACGTGTGTGTGTGTGTGTGTGTGTATATATATTAATGTTCCATCTCCACTATAAAACTGGCCAGAAAAAGAGTTTACAAGACTGATTCTTGAAAAAGATTTCTGGTAACATAGTTGTGTCGATCATGTGGATGGGAAATCACTAGGGCTGTTGATTAACCATAGTTAATTCACATGATTAACTCAAAAATTAATTGCAATTAAAAAAATTCATTACGATTAATTGCACTGTTCAACAATAGAATATCAACTGAAATTTATTAAATATTTTGGATTTTTTCTACATTTTTAAATATATTGATTTCAATTACAACACAGAATACAAAGTGTACAGTGCTCACTTTATATTATTTGTATTGCAAATATTTGCACTGTAAAAATGACAAACAAAAGGAATAGTATTTTTCAATTCACGTCATACAAGTACCATAGTGCAATCTCTATCGTGAAAGCGCAATTTACAATTGTAGATTTTTTTTGTTACATAACTGCACTCAAAAACAAAACAATGTAAAACTTTAGGGCCTACAAGTCCACTCAGTCTGACTTTTTGTTCAGCCAATCGCTCAGACAAACAAGTTTGTTTACATTTGAAGGGGATAATGCTGCCCGCTTCTTGTTTACAATGTCACCTGAAAGTGAGAACAGGTGTTCACCTAGCACTGTTGTAGCCAGCGTTGCAAGATATTTACGTGCCAGACGCGCTAAAGATTCATGCTTCAACCACCATTCCAGAGGACATGCGTCCATGCTGATGATAGGTTCTGCTCGATAATGATCCAGAGCAGAGTGGACCGACGCATGTTCATTTTCATCACCTGAGTCAAATGCCACCAGCAGAAGGTTGATTTTTTTTTTTTTTGGTGGTTCGGGTCCTGTAGTTTCTGCATTGGAGTGTTGCTCATTTAAGACTTCTGAAAGCATGCTCCACATCCCATCCTGATCAGATTTTGAAAGGCACTGCAGATTCTTAAATCTTGAGTTAAGTGCAGTGAAAGTATTCTTAAAAAGACATACTGGGACATCCAAGACTGTTATCACATGAAATATATGTCAGAATGGGGGTAAAACACAGAACAGGAGACATACAATTCTCCCCCAAGGAGTTCAATCACAAATTTTATTAACTCTTTTTTTTTTAAATGAGTGTCATCAGCATGGAAGCATGTCCTCTGCAATGGGGGCCAAAGCATGAAGGGGCCTATGAATGTGTAGCATATCTGGTAAATAAATACCTTGCAATGTCGGCTACAAAAGTGCCATTCGAACATCTGTTCTCACTCTCAGATGACATTGTAAATAAGAAGCGGGCAGCATTATCTCCCATAAATGTAAACTAACTTGTTTCTCTTAGTGATTGGCTGAACAAAAAGTAGGACTGAGTGGACTTGTAGGCCCTAAAGTTTTACATTGTTTCATTTTTGAGTGCAGTCATGTAACAAAAAAAAAATCTACATTTGTAAATTGCGCGTTCACGATAGAGATTGCACTATGGTACTTGTATGAGGTGAATTGAAAAATACTATTTCTTTTATTTTACAGTGCAAATATTTCTAATAAATAAATATAAAGTGAACACTGTACACTTCGTATTCTGTGTTGTAATTGAAATCAATATATTTGAAAATGTGGAAAACATCCAAAAATATTTATATAAACAGTATTCTATTATTGTTTAACAGCACAATTAATTGCAATTGATCTTTTTAATCACTTGACAGCCCTAGAAATCACTTTGTGAAAATGGCTGGTAGAGAATTGTTTGAGCAGAGCTCCTTGCAAGGTCAGGTCCATCATTTGCATTTTTGTCCCATACTTGTTGGCAAGGTCATTTTACTTTACTGCAATCTCTGTCAGGTAAATTATATTTTTAGTACTGAGTTCTTTGGTGTTGTCAGTGCCTCAGAAGAGATTTTATTGTGCTGTTTGATATTGCAATAACCAATGGAGCAGTGGCAGGTGTAGCCTCCCGTGTCGATGGGTGAACTACTACTCCTGCAGCAGCATCCTCTGCCGCAGCACCATAATCTTAATCCTAGCCCAGCATGGGGGGAAAGCCCAGGAACTCACCCAGCAGTGACAGCTCCTGTCCCATCAGAAAGGGTCCGGCTCCCTACTCAGGGCACTGCAACCCTGCGACCAGGCCAAACCAGAGCAGCACTGCAACTCCATGGGCCAGTTTGCAACACCCAGAGTAGGGAGCCAGGCCCACCCCACATGCGGGGTGAGTGCAGGGTGGGCTCATTCTCCAACACGCATACCCAGGCCTCCTCTCTGCACCACTTGGAGATTAGGGTTGCGGGGAGGGTGGCAGAAAGTGCTGCTGCAAGTGGTCAGTGCCTCCAGGTCACAACTTCTGGAGCAAGGAGAAGCACATTGGGAAACATTTAGTGCACCTCAGCAGGGTCCACACGGCCAGTTAGTGCCCACTAGAAAACAAACCCCCACTGGTGTGCACTAACGCACCATGAAGATAAGCCTTGAGTGAACACAGAAGTTGCTGCTTGACAGAGCTCTAACCCGAGGAGTTCTCTACCAACACTGCAAAGGCAGTGGCAGCTTTCTGGGGGCAAGGATCTTTTTGTTCTGTCTGTGGCCCAAGTACAATGGCCTTGATCCTTGACTAGGGCTCATAGGCACTATGTAATGTAAATACAATAATAAAAATAATAAATAATAACAACAACAACAACTGAAGCTTCATATCAATGTGTCTTAAAAGTAACCTTGTGGGTAAAGTAATTCAGCTTTCACAACCTTTCAGTCTTTAGCCTCCCTGCTGAAGGTGACAATTATCATGGAGGTTTTTCCCTACCATTTTATAATCGACACTAACAGGACAAAGTTTAGGCAATCGTGATAACAAGAAAGCAAAAGCCATTTAAAATTCTGCTCAGAGACTTTTATTTTATGACCGTACAGTAGCATGTTATTTTCTTCCTTTTGAGTAATAAGTTAGAAATCTCTAACTGCGCATGTAAAAAATAATTTAAAAAATGCTGTGCTTAGCCACTGTCTTCATCTCACTATCACACACCATATTTCTTTTTCCTTTCAGAAAAAGCAATCTGAACCCAAAGGTTGCATTACTTGCACCGTTGGTGTTTATGACCTTTCTGCGCTACTGAGGAGTCTGAACTATTTATCCCCAGAACAGGTGCAGCACAGGCAGTGGCAACGTGAGCTTCTTCACAACAACCCACCAGTGTGCTTCAGCCCTGACCTGCATGAATGTATATAGCAGATGCTTAAGTGCACTTTGGGACAAATGCGTTACAGCTACAGAACTGCTTTCACATTTCTGGTAAATGCTTTGTATTTTACACCTGCCCATGTGATCTACGTCACTTGGTTGTTGTGCAGCTGTCTGTCACCCATTGGAAATTCTGGAAAATGCTGGGCTTCTTGGACCTCGTGTTAAGGATGACAAGAGAAAACAGCAACTCTGGCTTCATATAGGCTTGCCAGGCGTTTGGTTTTCAACTGGAAACAGCTAATCGGGCCTTTTCGGCTAAGGCAGGCTCCCTGCCTGCCCTGGCTCCGCGCCAGTCCCGGAAGTGGCCAGCATGTCCCTGTGCCCCTAGGCTCAGATGCGATCAGGAAACCTCCGCACGCTGCCCCTGCCCCAAGCACCACTTCCGCAGCTCCAATTGTCCGGGAACCGCGGCCAATGAGCACTGCGGGCACGGTGCCTGCAGCCGTGGGGAGCACGCAGAGCTGCCTGGTCCTACCATGTAGGGACCGGACATGTCGACCGCTTTCTGGGACACTGCGGAGCCAGGGCAGGCAGGGAGCCTGCCTTAGCCGCACTGTGCCGCCGACCGGGAGTCGCCTGAGGTAAGTGCCACCCGGCTGGAGCCTGCACCCAGTGATGATTTGCCAAAAACTTAACAACCGGTTCCCTATAAAAAGTTCTGATTTAAGGGATGTGCCACAGTATGTATTTTTTGTACCTTTCTCCATAGGAAGTGGCAATGCATTGAGTCATTGGAAGCCATACTTAACAATAAAAAATACGTCCGTATTTTCTCGGGAAGAATTTTTAAATTTAAATTAAAAAAATACGTCCTCCCAGACGGTGATTTAAGAACCAAAAGCCTGATATGTCCGGGAAAATACTGATGTATGTTAACCCTACCTAAAGTTATTTTTTAAAAAGATGGGCCTGAATTAGAAATGAGCTCCGTTTCACATGTGTGGGTCCCCGTCACTCCCTGGGGGTGTGGTGTGCACATGTGTGGGTCACAGCTGCTCCCTGCCCCCCTCACTGAAGCAGGTGTGCAGGGTTACTGTCCTGGGAACTGCAGGGCACCAGTGGCCGGCTGCAGACAGGGGCGTGGGACAGGGCTAACTGGAGGCAGGGGGTGCGGGGCTGGCTGGCAGGGCAGGGGGTGCGGAGTTGGCTGGAGACAGGGGTGTGTGGGGCTGGCTGGCTTCGGGCAGGGGAGTGTGGCAGCGGTTAGCTGGAGACAGAGCAGGGGATACGGCAGGGGCTGGCTGTGAACAGGGGGTGTGGGCTGGCTGGAGACAGGGGCTGGCTGAGGGCAGGGTGGTGGGTACTCACGGGGAGAGCAGCTTGGAGCAGTCGGAGCAGCAGGACGCAGCCCAGGCCCAGCAGAGCAGCCGGGGATCCACCAGGAAGCAGCGGGAGCCCCAGGACCAGGGGTCGGGGGAGCAGCAGCAGCAACAGGACCTGTGCCCAGAGCCAGGCGGCGGCCCACATGGCTCCCACAGCGCCCCCGGCAGCCGGAGGAGGAATTACATCACTTCCTGTCCAGAGCCCATCAAAGCCGCAGCACCCCCTTGCAGGGATGCAGGTTAACAACCAGTTCTAAAACTGCTTCAAAATTTAACAACTGGTTCGCGCGAACCGGTGTGAACCGGCTCCAGCTCACCACTGCCTGCACCCTAAACCCCCTGCCCTAGGTCAGAACCCTCCTCCCGCACCCTAACTCCTTCCCAGACCTCGCACCGCAACCCCCTGCTCCAGGTCGGAACCCCCTTCTACACCCAAACGCCCTCTCGGAGCCGGCACCCCAACCCCCTCCTGCACCCCAACCCCCTGCCCCACTCAAAACCCCTCAGCCCCAGCCCAGAGCCCCCTCCTACACCCCAAACCCACCCCAGAGCCTGCACCCCCAGCCACAGCTCTCACCCCCTCCCTCACTCCAACCCCCTGCCTCAGCCTGGTGAAAGTGAGTGAGGTTGGGGGAGAGCGAGCGATAGAGGGACAGGTAGGGAATGAGTGGGGGCCGGGCCGCAGAGAAGGGGCGGGGCAAGGCAAGGGTGTTTGGTTTTGTGCAATTAGAAAGTTGGCAACCCTAGTGACAGTTGCTGTGTTTTTAAATGCCTAATGGGAAGCCCAGTGACTGGGCTCTCCTGGAGCACCAGAAGTCATTGTGCCTTCCACAGCTTTCCCCTTAGGAAAGGGTGACTCTGCAGTAGCAGCTACTTGTAGTGTACTGAAAACTGTGTTAAAATCCCAAGCTACCACTTTAAGTGTGAAGGGTTTCCTGGTCCTGCTTGTGTAACACTGACAGATCCCCGGGGTCAGCGGCTGGGATCAAACCTGGGATCTCTGGAGCTTAACACATGAGCATCTACAGCATGAGCTAAAAGACGTGTCTCTCTTAGCAAGGCTGTAGAAAACTCATCAATCTCTAGTGCTACACCAAACAGGCATGGGTTACACTTGCAGGCTAGGGGACTCTATAGGGAAGGATGCCATCTGTACCTACAACAGTCAGGGTATAGCTACACAGCAATTAAAAACCCTGCGGCTGGCCTGTGCCAGCTGACTTGAGCTCCCGGGGCTTGGGCCAAGGGGCTGCTTTAGCCCAAACCCCGCAAGCCCAAGCCAGCTGGCATGAGCCAGCCACAGGTTTTTAATTGCAGTGTAGACATACCCTCTGTCTACAGCCAGCCAAAAGGTCTGGAGGGGTGAGGTATGCCTCTGTTTTATCTAGAGGCCTGTTCTCTCTCTCTCTCTCTCCCTCCCTCCTTCCTTCCTTGTGGATTGTTGTTCTGAATTTTAAGAAATAAAGTGGTGTTATGCTGCAACCTTCCAGCAAGAGTATTTTATGTTTTTATCTAACTTCTCTGTGTGTAGGTTGTAAACATAACACTAATAAGGGCTGGGCCTTAATTGCACAATCTGGGCCAAAACTTTTGTTGTCACTAACTCTCCTTGAATTTAACAACACAATTTCCCCTTAATTCGAACTGTTGCTTTTCAAAGGAAATGTGACTTCAAAATCCCTGTATTTCTAACTCAGTGAAAGCAAATGTGCTAAGCCACCAACAAGAATAATTTTCTGAAAGTAACTTTTCCCCTGTTTCTAGGATGACCAGAGGATGGGGGGTTGTTAAAATCACACAGCCGCTGAGAACTCATGCACTGCCAGAGCCAACTCAAATCTCAAAAATGCCAAGTTCAGTTCCAAATCTAGAACTTTCTGCTTCACTTTCTATTTATTACCATCACTTGCTGTGTGATTTTTGAATGTAGATTGTATACTCTCTCGAGCAGGACTGTCTTTTACTCCTTTTCTGTGAAGCTCCTAGCACAGTCTTGGGTGCTCAGAATTAATAAACAGACCTTCTAACTTTTAAGTCAGTGCTAAATTTAGTGTATAGTCTCCCATCTCTGATTCCATGCTTGTACATTTTGTTCATGACACAGCTCAGTGCTGGAATTTTGGGATGTTGCTACCTGATAAATATATCAACACACACCACATGTGAATTGGTATGGGCTCCATCAACAAAATTCATTTCTCCATCTTAATTAATAAAAAACCGGAAGGAAAGCTGGCATGCAATAACATATTAGCATCAGACATTTCTCTAATAGCATAGAATGTTACTGAACAACTAAACACATATTTAAAAGAAACCAGATTTTGATTTTTTTTTTGACAACCTGCTGAAAACATATACATGCCTGCTTATTAAATTTGCAGTCAGCGTCAAGAAAAAAAAAGCCAAAAGGTCATGCATGTCAAACAAACAGCCGCAACTTATGCTAAAATGTTGAAACACAAACCATGCAAATTAATTTCATTGTCTAATACCTGCTGTGTTCCTTCGTTGGGTGGTATGAGGATGACTTTATTTGTGCCAGCAACTTCTGACTAGAAACAAATATAGTTAAACATTTATTAACTGAAACATGTTAGTTCGGATCACTGGATAAGCAAAACATAACAAATCTTTTCAATGGATGCTTTGCAGATTTCAGTGATTCCTTCCATTCTAATTACTTGTAATTTTCTCTGCCTAATAATGCATTTTGTGTTAACTGAGACCTGGAAAATAATTTGGGCTTGTATCCTTTTTTTTTTTTTTGTAGCTACAGGGCTATAAAATTGCAGCGTAGGGCTAGAGCTGGACTCTGAGACCCTCCCTGCTTGCAGGGTCTCAGAGCCCAGGCTCCCAGCCCAAGCCTGAACGTCTACACTGCAGTTTTATAGCCCTTCAGCCTGAGCCCTGTGAGCCCAAGTCAGCTGACCTAGACCAGCTGCCAGGCATTTATTGCAGTGTAGACATAAAGGCCTGGTCCCCACTAACCCCCCACTTCGGACTAAGGTACACAAATTCAGCTCCGTTAATAATGTAGCTGAATTCGAAGTACCTTAGTCCGAACTTACCGCGGGTCCAGACGCAGCAGGGAGGCTCCCCCTCAACGAGCTGGAGTACCGGCGTCGACGGCGAGCACTTCCGGGATCGATCCGGGATCGATTTATCGCGTCTAAACCAGACACGATAAATCGATCCCAGAACATCGATTGCCTACCGCCGGACCTGGAGGTAAGTGTAGACGTACCCATAGAGTCAACGTAATCAACACTATGCGATCTCACTCCCAGTCCCAGCATAAGGGAGAAATGTGGCATGGCCAGAGAGCTGTTGTGTTCCGGTGATCTCCAGCTCTTCGAACAATCACAACTTTTACTCACATGTAATCAATGGGCCAAATCCTGAGAGGTGTTGAAGCATCTGCAACTCACTATTAGCAGCCCTTGGAGTTAGAGCCAATGTAACTAGACATATTTAGCAAAGGGAAAGATTACAGGTACTTTTCACTGCAGTGATTTAAAAAATAAAACGTTTGAAGGATAAACACATCTGTAAATTTATCAGACAAATAATCCAAGATCACCTTCCACCAAAATTAAATACTAGAGGACTCTTGTGCTGAGCAAGGTATAAATGCCTGGATCAACACATGTAAACTAGACGGTTATCCTGAAAGAAGAGGAAACTAATATAACATTTTACTGTTTAAGGCCCAGATTCTGCCCTCAGTTGCATTCATTAAACTCCTTGGACTTGCATGGGTATAACAGAGCAGAATTTAATACATCGGAAAATGAGCAGTTCTCTAAAAAGACTTGCTGTAAGATAGGCAGTAAGGACAAGGGGGAAGGAAAGTTTCATCACACCCACCTGATTTTCTGTGCGGCTGTTTTCATTCCCCATTGTGATGCAAGAGATCCAGGATCACACAATAATTAGGTTAAGCCAGATAACTAAAAGAAATGAAAAACTGTAAACCTTCATTTTATAATCAAGTGATTTGAAACTTTGCCTCCTCATCCTTCTTTCTCCTAAAATGAAGGCTCATAACAATCTTCATCTCAAACATCATGAGAAAATAGCTTTCAAAGGGTTCCTTCTGTGATGCTCCTCCCTGATCTCTTCTCCAACATTGTTTTTGGTGAAGCTGGCAGACTCTCCCCTAAATACAATTTTGTTGCTATGTTTCTCAGTTACCAGAAGCACTGTGTATATCCTCTGAGTGGCAAGGGATTTTCTTTGCCAAAGTTAGTTCTGATGGATAGCTCATTTGAAACTTTTTGCTTTTAACTGTATTCAAATAATTTTTAAAATTTCTTATACTACCCTGAATTCATACGGTGTCTGGAATTCTAAATGTCAATTTACTACATTAGAAGTATTATTTTTCCATTGAGCTTTAGATAAAAACATTTGGTTTTCACATCCTTAACACTAAATGCAGTCTTATCCAGAATTTAAGCCCAATGGATTATTTCCCCGAGTAAAGTGCAGAACTGGGTCTTTGTTCATCCAATCTACACAGCGAGATTAAAAAAATAAAACAAAAGGATGGAATTGTTCTCCACTTAGGCGTTACTACCAGCTCATTTTCCTAATTTATCAACTCTCTATTAGATTGACTCATGATGTCTGAACATAGTCTGTACAATAGTTCTGAGTGTCATTTCCAGTAGTTTAAAATGCAGGTGTTAATATTCTCTAAGGAACTCTCCACCACTCTCTTTATTTTTGCCTTATGATGAAATTCCAGATTGTTGGCCTAAATCTGCTCGCATGCTCCGTAATAAAGCAAGAGTAGCTAACTAAAATTGATGGCACTATGTGGGTGTAAGAAAAAAATTAGGATCTAGTAGTCCATAAAATGCCATAAGCTTCTAGGGTATTTTATTACCATGATAGAATATTAACTTTTTTAAATTGGAGGGGTTTTTAAAGTTATTTGGTGCTGTGCTTATGTATTGTGCCTGAACCTGCTCCATGAGCACAGGATTAAGCCCTTAGGATATGTCTACACAGCAAAGAAAAGCCCGCAGCTGGCCTCAACAGGATTAGACTCATGGGGCTCAGAATTCAGGGCTGTTTAATTGCTGTGTAGATTTCCGGACTCAAGCTGGAGTCCGAGCTCTAAAACCCTGTGAGGTGCGATCGTCCCAGAGCTTAGGCTCCGTCCTGAGTCTTAAAGTCTACACAGCAAGGAAACAGCTCCACCACCCCGCGAGCCCAAGTCAGCCAGCCATGGGTTTTTCTTTGCTGTGCAGACATATCCTTAAAGAATAATAGAAGTCCTAGCTTTTTCCTGTTGAAGTTACTGTCAAAACTCCCACTGGTTTCAAAGGGAGCAGGATCTGGCTCAAAGATCATACCAAATTTCAGGATGGGTTCTCCCAAGAGATAAAGTGGTTCATCATAGAGTGGTGAATGCTCTCGACTCCCATTAAAATCAACGAGAGTTGAGGATGTTCAATCTCATAATTTTGCCATCTGAACAGGGCCGTCCTTAGGATTTATTTCAGAGTAGCAGCCATGTTAGTCTGTATCCGCAAAAAGAACAGGAGTACTTGTGGCACCTTAGAGACTAACAAATTTATTAGAGCATAAGCTTTCGTGGACTACAGCCATCCGAAGAAGTGGGCTGTAGTCCACGAAAGCTTATGCTCTAATAAATTTGTTAGTCTCTAAGGTGCCAAAAGTACTCCTGTTCTTTTTTTTTAGGATTTATGGGGCCCTACGCAGTATTATTAAACTGGTGCCCCTATGCCCGACTTGGGGCACAGCCACCACCCCCACCCGTGGACCCTCCATTGCTGACACACACCGAGCTTTGTACGCAGCAGACGCTGTGGCAGCTCGGGCTCGCAGCCTAGGGGAAGGGACGAGGCAGCAAAGGATACCGAGCCGCCCGGCCCACCTCACAGCTCCCCACAGAGAGCCCCATACCCTCTCCCTCACGCAGAATGCACTGCACCGGCACATTCAGTTCTGTGAATACGGCCCCTGCCTAAGGAGACTGCAGAGAGCGCTGGATGTGTGAGAGCTGAACTGCTCTTACCTGCTGTCCTGGTGGTGCCCCAAATTTTCAGGTGCCCAACGCAGCCGCGTATGCCTAAGGCCGGCTCTGCATCTGAAATGGAAACCCCACAACATGACAAAAAAACACCTGTGGATGAACCCTTTTCACAAAGCAATCACTCTTTATCTGACCTCTCTGTCCTTATCTTCAAAGGAAACCTGCACAACACCTTCAAAAGACGAACCTGGGATCTTAAATTCATAACTTTGCTAGACACTAAAAATCATGAACAGCATAGAGACACTGAATTTATGGTTTATTGCAACAATCTATAACTCACTAATCCACCCCCTCCCCCCCCCCAATGACTAGAGAGGTGTTAATGGGCCAATTCACCTTGAATGGTCCCTTGAAATATGTGTTAACAATTTATACTAAACAATCTGTTCCACCTTGTATTTAGCTGTGACACTCTGAGTACATTTCCCAGAGCTGAAGAAGAGCTTGTCCATCTTACCAACAGAAATTGGTCCAATAGAAGATATTACCTCACCCACCTTGCCTCTCCAATCTCACAGGATGAGTCTCTGAAACAAGGTCCTATTAAGCCATCCCAGGCTAACAGGTAAATATAATATATTTTGAAATATATACATATAACAGTGTTTTAACAAACTGCTTAAACAACTACTCCAAGACACTATGGACATTTTAATTCATTCCCCAAGGGAAGACTTTGATTACGTTTCCACGCTACTGACCAAAACCTTTTTCTGTTCCCACAGTTTGTTCTGTGGCAGGAAAACAGCTGGCCTTGTACTCAGATAATGTTGAGATTGTGATACTAAATGACAAAGCCGGGAAGTTCAAAGTTAAAGCTCCCAATTCTGCCCTCTGATGGATGTGCACAGCAAGCATCTGTGGGAGAAGTGCACACCTGAGACCAGAATTTAGCCCATTGGCCTTAACTGAGACCTTCATGTCATTTCCTCTTCCCCACCCCCTTCAGCATTGCGAATGATCATCAAGAACAGAGTTTTGGGCTCAATTCTTCCCTTGCCTTGGTCCTCTTGTGTCATGTTAGTGTTGTTTAAAATTTCTTTTAGGTGAAATTCACTCAGTTTCAGAATATCCTGCAAGTGTACACCACTTCAGTACTGTTAAGCACAACTACTAATGAAGACTAAAACTGTAAGGTACTATTACAACCAAAATAATACAGTGTTGCTTACAGGACATTAGAATTTACAGCAATTAAGGTACATGAAAATGCAGCTGTCATATAAGTACTGAAAACTCTAATCACTAATCCCCAGTAAAATATTTTTTTTTCTTTTCTTGTAATATAAAGCTGTCTGGGCTTCTCAGCTCAGATATCATCCCTTATCCAGGAGTTAAAATAAATCTGCCATAAATTAGGAGTAAAAGTAAAGTCTCTACAGGTTCTACATTAATAAGTGAAGTGTACATTGCTGAGTTAAGACATTTTTGCAAATTAAAATACAATTCCAATGGGTTTAGTTTACATATATCTGAGTTCATATACAGTTCTAAAATATTTCCTCAATGCAAGTCACGACTCTAGTCTTAAACTGAGTGTTCTTTCTAAACATTTTCATATTTATTTTATTTCAAGTGAATATTAAAAGCTTGCTAATAAAACAAACCTCAGTCCATACATTAAATATTAGTTCAGTTAAAATATAGTGTATCCTTTCTATATTCCTAAATACCATGGAACAACTTTAAATAAATAATTTTAATAATGAAATGTATTTTAACACTTCACATTTCAAAAAGTAGCTGCTAGTACAAAGCTGGCCTGGTAAACCTTCGAGCCCTTTTCTGGTGTACAATAAAATCATTTGTCCCCTTAAATAAAGAGAATACTTTATTTTGCACTTACATTCCAGGATTAAGTCTGGTTGCTCTGGAACTATTGACACTTCAGACTGTTGTCTTTAAACCATTCTTTTTGACTGCACCTCGCAAACCTCCATCTCTTTCCCCACCTCCTCTTCCACTCAGAATCACATGAAATGTAGGCTTATTTCAGACACACCCACCTTAATTTACACATAACCAGTTGAACAAACAACTCTGCCTCCACCTCAGGCACAGAAGAGAACCAGTTTCTCTCTCTCTCTCTCTCTGTACTGTTCAAGTGAGAGATCATTATGGATTTGCAATTTCATAAAAAAAATGCTATTCTATTACACAGATACCATTTCAGAAAATGTTTGTCTCCTCATCACAACGTATAGTACTTCTCCATCTATAACACTGGCACTTCTCCTTACATTGAAGATTTACTCAAGGTGAAACTGTATCAATATTAATCATGTGGTGGTTTATTTTAATAGAAAAAAAATCAGTATTTTCATTGTTTTGCTTATTTGTATTTTTTAAGTTTGTCTTTCATTTTCTGACACTGCTGAGAGAAACTCCCAGAAGTGTTTACTGCCAAAGGTAGGTGTTCTGGCACAGGCTGTATGTTGGAGTAATTTTCCAATGAATCATCTTGAAAGGTGGAGGCCTATAACAAAAACTCTTTGAAATGTAATGGTGCAAGAAGGACCGGTTTATGGTGTGAGCTAATTGCTATTATTACTGCTTGCTGTCAGTTCCAGGAAGTGCACACAAAAAGGGTGTTCACAAAGGCAGCTGACAGCAACAGCCAATGAATTTCTCATTAGTTAGAACTGCAAGTGATTAACATGCTTCCACACAGAGTAGTGGCTCTTGCTGGTACCACATGACACGACAAACTGTCATTTATTGCATTTTGAGGGATTGCACTACTGTACTAATTTTTGCACTGTTAAATGCATGGTATCTAAAGAAGAACAAGTGGCAGGACTTTCATTGGGTAGCTATCAAAAAATGCTCTTTTTCCTACACTCACAACTGAATTCATCTCAGAGGATTTTGCAAATGACCCTGGTTCTTCAAATATGCAATTTAATAACGTTATGCGTATGAGCAGTCTGACTGAACAAAGTATTTGCAGGATCAAGGCCTAAATGAATTTCATTGCTTCTGTACCATTTTTGTTAACAATATACTGGAAGCGATTCTGTCCCCAACTCTATCCACTATACGCTGGTGCATGGCTACTGACCAGAGGAGAATTCCCTGGTGCAGGCATAAGTGACTATGTTCCCTACTCTCTTTTGCAAACCCTGGCATGCCCAGGGTGGAGTTAGTGGTGGTTCTGTAGCACATAGTGCCATGGGGATTCTGCGCCACAGCTCACAGGGAGCTCAGGATGGGTTGCCATAAACGAGCTCTTTCTCTTCACCTGTAAAACCAAAGGCCTCTTACTGGAGCTTAGGAAAACACCTATAGCTAGCACTAGTAGTAGGCAGGTACCATATCCTTTCTCTTTGCCAATCATGAAAAGGCAGCATCATTCACTCATACACATGCACACACACCAGGCCAGTACATGGCACTATTCCATCTATCATATCAATGTGGGTAAACCCAACTATCTGAAATTGGGGAAGGCGCCTTGCAGAATATAACTTGTTCGGCACAAACTATGGGAGCAGGGGAGGGGGAAGATGGAAATTAACCTTTTGTAGTTGTTCATGATTCAGGCCCTCTTTACATTTGCTATTAGAACATGTGCAAAGCAGAATTCCTTTGTCTGGCCAAACTGCAAATATTTGCACAGCACCTACACAGCAGTTTACTACTGCCAGAAGCATGAGTAATCCGAAAGGTGGATGGAGTGGCATATGGGATCAGGTGGCTATGCGCTAAGACACATCAGCCACACCCCCTAACCCTTGGACCTACTCCAAAACAGCTCTCAATGTATTTGAGGACATCAAGAGGGTAAACAACATAGTTTTGGGGAAGCTGCCAATGAGGCACAAAAACTACATATCATTTAGTGTATTCTACATATTTGTAAGAGGTGACCTGAATAAGTCCTTTGTAGACTTA
The DNA here is from genome assembly GCF_011386835.1 of Chrysemys picta bellii. NCBI lineage: Eukaryota > Metazoa > Chordata > Testudines > Emydidae > Chrysemys > Chrysemys picta. Next base: position 110,527,466 of record NC_088797.1, read on the forward strand.
AAGGTCCATAGGCTACTCATGTATTGTGACTTTTAGAGGAGCAGAATATTCACTGGCTAAAATCTATATGGGAAAGCATTAGCTCAGGGTCATTTTACTTTAAAATCCAAATACTGTCAAAGGAAGATGGGATACATTTTTTCCTTAATGTCACACTGCCTGGTACTGTGAGATAAATGGATTAAATTACAGGACTCTGTGGAAATACAGAGCATAAAGTTATGCATCTGCTACACTCAGAGGTATGACACAGAAGAAGGGTGTGTTCAGAAGAGATATAATTTCTGCATTGTATACTCTTACTGTAACCACTGCAGAACCAGTCTGTTTGCTTTCTGTATCATAATAATATCTTGAAGGCCTACAACAAGCATCACCCTAAAGTTGTTACCAGCCCTAATTTCCTGTCACACAACAACTAGCAAGAGCCAGGCTAAGATCTAGGAGAAATCCCATAAAGCTCTCTTCCTATAATGGATATTACAGGATTATTCCCAAAGTGCACACATTGATGCCAATTGATGTTGCTTAGCAACTTTGGCAGCTGGATCCACTGTGAAAACGGCAGAATTATACTGTTGCTTAGCAACCACAACCAGAGTTGGCTTTTCAGGGGGGAAGCCTTTTGCTGCCCCTTCCGCATGGACTGCAACCAGTATTTGTCCACCATGGCTACACCACTATGCACAGAGACAGAGGATTTGGGGGAGTGTTTGTGAGAGGATAATTTGGGGATACATCCCACATTTGTCTGATTCATTCTACTTCAAAACTTACTTTACCATCCTGGTGCTATAGGACTAAAGATATTATCATTATTATTATTATTTTTAAAGAAAAAACCTAAGATTTTCCTTTACATTTCCAGGTCCTCCAGATCTAGGGCCCTATTTCCGTCAACTTTAGGGGACCCATTGTCTGGCGTTGACCACAGCAACAGAAAACCTATTATGTGGTCATGCCAGACAGGGCCAGTTCTATCATTTTTGCCTCCCCAAGCCAAAAAAAAAAAAAAAGAGCCGCTCGGACTGCCACCCGGACTGCCAAAGCCAGCCCTGATGCCAGATTGGGGAGGGTAATACCTTATTTAAAAATTACAACATTGTACTTTAATGGTACAAGTACTACATCTAGCAATGTTGATTTTATACCCTACAGTATCTTACAGTAATAATACAGCTATTATTCTCCTTCAGATTTCCTTAGACACTTACTCTATTGACATGAATCAATCATGTCATCTTCCCTCAGGAACTAGGAAGGAGGTTAAACAGCAACTATTAAAGTTAAGCAATTTAAATCTGCAAGACCTGATAATTTGCGCACAAGGATATTAAAAAACAGTTGGCTGAGGAGCACTCTGAATCATTGGAAAGTTATAGGCTGAATCAAATCAGTCCTGGGCAAAATCATGGAAAGACAGATATGCAATGCATTTTGCAGAGAATTAAAGAACAGTAGCAAATTAATGCCAATCAATGCTGTTTTATAAAAAATAGGTCTTGTCAAACTTGGCATTGTTTTTTGATAAGGTTGCTGTTTTTGTTGATAAATAATTATATTGTCATAATATGCTTATACTTCTGCAAGAGATACGACTACATGATCATAATGGTTCTATTTGATGTTAAAATCTATGAATGACGTTTCCCTGATGCATGTAAGTCTGTGTATCTCTGTTTTTACATTTGCCTTGTGTGCTGTGAAGTTCTTTTTTTCCTGAATATTGTGACTCCATAACTTAAGTTTGTTTCCAGCTTGTTTATTGAATTTCCAGAGTACTTGCTCAGACTTAAGGAACCTTCTAATTATGATTCTGCTCCCGTCTGTTTTGATTTCAAAGCGTGGGCTGTGAATATGCTACCATGATTTACTGAGATCACTGATTAAACTGGAGAATCAAATGGATTATATTATTAGATTTTGACATGGGGTAAAATTTTCAAAAGCACCCAAGTGATTTCCAATGGGACTTTAGCTCCCAAGTCATTGGGCTCTTGAAAATGTTACTCATGGTCTTACTATTATGAAGTACCTAGATATTATAGTGATATGTTTAATACACAACCTTAAGATAAACAAACAAATGCTTGTTTCTGCGTATCACCTTCGTAAGTGGTTTTAGAAAACAGCAAATGGCATTTATGGGAATTACAGAATACATTTTAGCAGCCATTTTAGCAGATTCTTAATTAAAGTGATGCTTACAGGCATTGTACAAATTGTCCTTTCCCCCAAAGAGCGTACAATGTCTAAACAGACATGACAGACCAAGGGTAGGAGGGGAAACGGAGACAGAGAGACTTGCCCCAGGTCACAGAAGTGGCAGAGTTAGGATTAGGACACTGCTCTCCTAAGTCTTATTCCAATCCACTAGCCTTTCTACTTCAAATTTCTTAATGTTTTTACAAATCACCCAAGATGTTGCTTTTGAGTGAGTAAAAAGCATCTATGTACTCAAAACATTGTCCTGTTCCCTGATGAAAGACGGCTACACTAATTAATAGTGAATTCTAGACCTGGAATAATATTTCCCAGGTTGAAAAAAAAATGTGCCCCATTTCAGCCTTTAGTAATACCAGATAATCCCATGGCAATATAGGATGAAAGTTGGTCTGGAAGCCTCCCATGTAGTGAGTGTCAAATGTTTTGGACACATGTACTTCCCATTTCTTCTCCTCAGGGATTTTTGTTTGTCATATTAAAGCAAAGGATCTGGTCTTTTAATTTGGTAATAATTCTAAGTGGCTACATGAATAGCTTCCAGTCATTAAATATTGAAGAATTCTGGTACTCTTACAAAATTCTGTCTATATCACAGACTGGTCTAGGGTTTTCCACTTGATTGTGTGGCACCATGAATGGTGCAGAGTATCCAGGTTTCATGATTGCCTGTGCCCATTCCATATTAATATAAGAAAATACCTCACACCCAATTATGTCATTAGACACCTATGATTATATAATTAGGTACATAGTCGAAGGGCCTGTTACAGTGGGTGTCACCATATTTTAGACACACTACACTTGGTAGGAAATGAAGGAACTGAATTCCTAAACCTAGCTGAGGAAGAGGCTGGAATAACATTGCTCTGACTTTGTGAGGGGTTGGGAAAGAGCATGCATGCACGCTGGGCCGCAAAGATCTGAGCTGATGGGGACGGTCCAAGCATCTGCTGACTTCTGGGCCATACTGAAGGGGCATTTTCTCCCCCAAACTACAGCAATAGGGAAAGTGGGACAAAATCCACAGACAGTGGAAGATGGTTTCAGTTATCTGCTGGCAGAAGGGGAAGGAGGAGCTGCTGCTATTTGGCTCACCAGATCTCTAAAGCCACATACAGAGTGGGGAGACCACACTGTCAAAGCCACACATGGAGCAGTGCCAGGAATCTTTCATCTCCTGCCTAGCTCCAGCTTCTTCCTCCTCCCTACTGCTACGTCTGGCAGCAGCAGCTGTAGTGTTTACCTACTTCCGCTGCCCCCTCCTTCTTTCCAGAGACAGGCAGAGAGAAGAGAAAAGAAAAGCTCCGGGGGCTGCCAGTAAGTTGAGTCTGATAACGTTGTGCCAGGTGTGGAGAAGGACAGACAGGAGAAAGGGAGCAAGGGCTACTTGGAAAATGAATGATTCCTTCCTCCTCTCTCTGAAGCTGTGGAGAAACAGCCTGAGCCAGCTGCCTCGCCCTGCTTGTGGCTGGTGGCAATATTTCATCTTTTAATTTCTGCCCTCTGCCCCAGGCTGCAGTGGCAGAGCAGAATTGCTGGGCTGCGGGACTACTCTCAATCCCTCCCTCGCCCTTCCCTATCACTCCCATGCCAGGGCCATAGAATCAGTGGAAATAGTTCTTTGGCTCCTACAGAAGGCCTCCTGCACTTGGGTATTCACTTGGGGACCTTATGGTTTTTTTGTGCTGCTCAGAGTACAAGTAGGAATTCCCTTGATGGTGTACGTCCCCTCCAGATCCCATCCAGCATCCTCAAAATCAGAGAATTTAGCCAGTGAGAGGAACTGAAATTAGCCACCAAGAGAAGGAAGCTCATACTAACTGTTAAAAGCCACCTTATGAGCTCAGAGTTATGGAAGAGAATGACAAGGGAGCTACTCGATCAATGGCTGAGGATAAATGTTGTTTTAAAACAACACAACTTACCAGACACTCGACAGAGTGGCCTGACAGAGAAACAATAATCACTCTCGTGAAAGTGCACTGGCTCTCTTAATATCTGAGGGCAGAGCACCAAAACAGGTCCCTCATCCCAACAGGATAGGTGTCTCTCAAACTCAGATGTTAACAGTCAGACCATGACTTTGGTACAGTGTCCAATCCAATGCAAACAATAGCTCAACAGAATGACCACCAGCTCTGTCACAGCTGAGCCAGTAACCCAACTGGGATAACCTACTAGTCATCATGATCTTCATCCTGAGCTGATTCTAAAGTCTCACCTTTCACACTGATGTTAAAATCAGCTGGAACAATATTCTATGAACTGAAGCTTGGCAGTTATCAGCAATAGAGTTTTTTAACCTTCCCCACTATGGGATCTGGGGCAAAAATCAGTACTTGGTCCTGCTAGTGAAGGCAGGGGGCTGGACTAGATGACCTTTCAAGGTCCCTTCCAGTTCTAGGAGATAGGAGATCTCCATTAATTTAAAATTTTTTAAAAGAATATATTTTACAATAATTATACTTAGCACTTATCATAACACCTTTTACACCATGATCTCCAGTGAATTACAAAGAGGGATAATAATGCTTCGCAACAGAAGGGGGAATTGATGCACAGAGAGGTTAAGTGACTTGTCCAAGGTTACACAGCACATGAGGGTACAAATCAGGAACTCAGGGCTAACTCCCTGACCCCTGAATATTATTGCAGAGGGGAAATGGCTACTGACTCCATCCAAGGTAGTCATCTTGGGAGAGCAGACCATGCGATGCAGGGAACAAGAAGTCCTGTAGCAGTGGTCTTCCTAAAGTGGCCACATTGTATCAGTCCTTCACAGAGAGTCCCCTTCACATTTTAAGGCTGCAGGAGCTAAATAGACTGCTTGGGATGGCTCTTAAGAACAAGCCAGGAAGAAGAGCCTGACCACAGCAACATCACACAGAGGCCATTAAGCAGTACAGAGAAAGAAGGGAGGGAGAGAAGTGGCTGGCATAAAGCCACTTTTAATTATCTTATTTCACATGGAAAACAGTTGATTAATACCGTTGGTGTCTCCTCAGTATAAATATTGTTACATAACATTAGTGTTTAAAGCTAATGTGCAAATTATGCACCTAGATTTTGTCTTGATTACTGTGGTGCAACTAAATATAAGCAAGCAGGTACTAGGTGAATTCAAAAAATTCAAGAAAATATCACTTAAACAGAAAACCTGAAGTAATTGTTATGACCTAGTGAACAAGACTGGTTGCTAAATACATTATCACTTCCTAAAATGAAGCATTGCTTCAGATTTGTTCACATGGTGGTGGCTTTTTTTAAAAAGGTGATCTAATCACATGGTAATGGATAGTGGCCCCAGGTCCCACTGTAGTTGTTGAAGATAAGTAACTAAGCCAGTCACTGTTGTCACAGATGGCACAAGTCTTCATCCTTTAGACAGACATAAGACCTAATCAGCTTCTCCTAATGACAGATTTAAACTCATAGCACATTACCTTGCCCCCTGGGTCTGGCACTATTTATATTTATGTTATCATTTTCCAGTAATATAAACAAACTGCTGGGCAGTGAGAAAGTATCCAGTGTCAGAAGCTCACTCTTCTTTAAAGTTGTACTTTTCCATAAGGATTTCACTATGGTTAGTACACACATTGGGCCTGAGCTTAGCCATGCTGTAACTCAAACTTGTGTTTGCTTTGGAGAGAATGACCCAGAGACTGGAAACCGTATTCAGCAAAAGTTTGGGGGAAAGTTTAGTTGTATGTACTGGATTTAAGTTTTTTAATCAGGAACAGTAAAGCTGAGTGAAAGGTTGGAAATAAAACCTTCAAAATATGAAGAACAAACAGTTGCAATATTTTTTCCTGAGTCTGCAAACATGTTGGAACAATTGCTCTTTGAGGTGTGGACTTCCTAGGCTGACCAGATAGCAAGTGTGAAAAATCGGGACAGGAGGTGGGGGTAATAGGTGCCTATGTGAGAAAAAGACCCCAAAATCGGGACTGTCCCTATAAAATCGGGACATCTGGTCACCCTAGGACTTCCCCACACCCATTAATCTCAATGGGGTATTGACTCTAAATTCTAACGAAGTTCCTTTTAAATGCTGTATTAACTATTTAATTGCTGGCCATTTTAGCAGACAAAAGGGGAAAGAGGAAGACAGAAGCCCATGGTAGGTAGAATTGAGGCAGGAAAGGAAAGACAGAGATGGGGGGTGGGGATAGAAGAGAGAGGCAAAAAGAAAAAGGAGAGAAACTTAGGGCTTGTCTATACTTACGCGCTGGTTCGGCGGAAGGCAATTGAACTTCTGGGTTCGATTTATCGCGTCTTGTCTGGACATGATAAATCGAACCCAGAAGTGCTCCCTGTCGACTCCGATAATCCTGCTCAGCGCGAGGAGTATGCGGAGTCGACGGGGAAGCCTGCCTGTCGCGTCTGGACTGCGGTAAGTTCAAACTAAGGTACGTCGACTTCAGCTACGTTATTCACGTAGCTGAAGTTGCGTACCTTAGTTCGAATTGGGGGGTTAGTGTAGACCAGGCCTTAGAAAAAAGAAAGGTGCAGGAACAGAAACAGAGGGCAAATATAAAACTAGTGTAAGTGAGAGATGAATCAGAACTTATTTTGTGCATGAGTAAACTCTTTCAAGACTTAATTAGTGAAATTAAAAAATAAATAAATAAAGATATACCTATCTCCTAGAACTGGAAGGGAAGAGTCTTCAAGTCTAGCCCCCTGCCTTCACTAGCAGGACCAAGTACCAATTTTGCCCCTGATCCTTAAGTGGCCCCCTCAAGGATTGAACTCATAATCCTGGGTTCAGGAGGCCAATGCTCAAACCACTGAGCTATCCCTCCCCCTTCAGAATATATATGAAAAGGAATAATATTGCTCTTAGAAATATCTGGGGGCTCTATGGATAGGATGAAAACTTTAATCTAAAATATGAGACTATAACTTGCCAAATATAGCAGGATTGTAGGGTACACTGAAGAAATCTCATGCTTTATTGCAAGGCTTAGTACCACTTTCAGAAACTATTGCCATCTCCTTTATATTAATAAAAAATGTCTAATGTTGCTGTGATTAGAATATTGGCTTTGAGCTGGTAATTCTACTTGTAAAGAGTATATTACAGACTACAATTAAACACATTTTGAAGCTAATTTGATTAGAATATGAAGTGTCATCACTGGTGAAAATAGCCTGATGCCTACTTTCCCTGAATACTCTTGCCATGTAAATGGCAGAATGGATCAAGCTCCTGCAAAAAGAAATGGAAAGAAAATGTTTTACACCAACCATGAATTTAAAAAGCCACAACATGGTGAGTTTTTCTTCTGGATTCAGTAAAACTGTGTAATACTCCAGACTTGTGGTTAACAGCAGCTCTTTTTCATAAAGAAGGTGGTTGTGTGTAATCTTCCCGTTTTCAGTTAAGAATTGCATGGAAACTATGAGTAATAGTCTGATGTTTCACAGACAACTTGATTCAATAGCAAGTAAAGATAATTGCTATCATTTTAGTTTCTCAAATATTTTATATAATGGCAACACAAACTATTTCACTCTAGGATATATTAACCAGAAGCCATTTTTTAAAAACAATGATGACAAGAGTGGGATAACATGCCAATTACATTAATTTGGGATAATGTTTCAGAAAATTTTGTACGATAGATAGATTCACACACCCCTAAAATTATGAAGACTTCACAGTGTGCCAACCTATCTTGCAGGTAAAATAACACAAATTCATTAAAAGGTAGATATAAAAAACCCACTGTGACAGATATGGCAATTTCCTGTAATATCTTGAAGACATCTTACTGTATTAAATGTATGTGTCACTGTAGGCCAGCAATTGTATGTAATTCCATGGGGGAGGGTGACCTCAGCCCTCCGGGAACTAAGAACAGTTGGGGGTGATTAGGAAAATTCACTCAGGTTGTAACAGCTCCAGAGGACTTTAAGAGGCTTGCATATACTGGTTCAAACTGGTGTCTCCAGAGACCAAACAAAGGGAGGACTTTTGGATAAATAGCCTAAATTTAAATAGACTCCAGGCCTTCTTTCTGATCCAACCAATCACCAGGATCTTCTGTCTAAGAGGGGCCTCAATCCTTCCTGAGAAGGATTGGAAGGACTTTGGCCTACAGAGGCCCCGTAAGACAGATGGATGACCTTTGGGAAGCTTTTAGCATGCAGATAGGAACTTCCATTGTTTTTATGTGTTTTCGCTATAATGCTTTCACTTTAAGAATAAATGTGCTTGCTTAGAAAAAGCTGTCTGGCATCTTATAACCGTGGGCAATTACATACACCTCGATATAACACTGTCCTCAGGAGCCAAAAAATCTTACTGCATTATAGGTGAAATCGCGTTATATCGAACTTGCTTTGATCCACCGGAGTGCGCAGCCCCGCACCCCCCGGAGCACTGCTTTACCGCGTTATATCCAAATTCGTGTTATATTGGGTCGTGTTATATCGGGGTAGAGGTGTAGTTTATACCCTCTAGAGAGAGAGCGAGCAAAGCACAGATGCTGCTCATTTAGGCAGTCTAGCTTGGTGGGAATAACAGTATAGGCAAGGAATTGTGCAGCCTGGATAAATCCCTGCTCAGGAGGGCAAGACATGGGTTTCCACCCAAAAGAGCTGATGGCTGAGGAACTGGGAGACTATAAATGGGTGGACACAAATGGGGAATACAGGTGCAGTTGCCCTAACCTGTGACACCCACCACTGTAAACTTTCTGTCCTGACCCATAAAAATCAGGCTGCCTGGCTAAGAAGCCACAGAAGCTGCTTCCTAGTCTAAGGCACTTCTTCCCACTCAACAGCAGTTGTGTATTACAATTTTGGTGTTATAATCCCAGCCAATGCCATAGTCTTTCCAGTCTAAGGACCTGATACTTAGGCTCAGCTGATCTGTGATCCCAATCCCAGCCACAATCAGGAGTAGTTCAGCCCCATAGGGACTGTTACACCACTGGAATGTTTGAAGCACAAGGTGAATCAGCCACATCCTCCCCAACCTCTATGGCAAAGGTGAGAAGAAATCTATTCACTTTTTCCCTTCCCCCCCTCCAACACACCCACACACTTTTTTTATCAAAAATGCTCTTGTGACCAAGGAAAGAGGCAGCACTGTTTCACCAAAATTTTATGAAGTGCATATGCTAGAAACTTACTCCCAGAAACCTATTTTTGCTAGCACAGTGTAGAATTTGAAATGGGTGGAGACAAAGAGCTTAGAAGGGGTCTGGAATTATCCTCCCTCAGGAAATATTTTGAAATGCCAGTCATTTGGTAAAAATAGAAGCCAGAAGGGTGATTTAGTATAGGTGTCTTCAAACTTTTTCAGAACCTGAACCATCTCTCGATAGAGAGACTGTCTCATGTGGTTTCAGACCATCTTGGGGCACCACCAATATGATTTTTGTTGCACAACAGATCCAAGAAAAGTGTAGAGAACACCACCAGCCATTGTCTATGGCATTTCTTGACTTAACTAAGGCCTTTGAATCCATCAATCCTGAAGCATTATGGAAGATGCTGTCTAAGTTTGGTTGTCCATTAAAGTTAATTCGTGTTCTCAGGCTACTTCATGATGGGATGACCACCACCGTCCTTTATAATGGGATGGAGACAGACCCATTCATCATTTGTACTGGTTAAGCAGGGCTGCGTTATTGCCCCAACCCTTTTTTCCATATATCTTGCAGTAATCTTGATTCTTATTCATGACTAGCTTTCTTCTGGAATTGGGATTGAGTATTGCATGGACAGACAGCTTTTCAATCTGTGGCATCTTCATTCTAAAACTAAAGTCACCAGAACTGTTATCAATCTTCAGTATGCTGACAACTGTGCTATCCTCATGCATACCGAGGCTGACTTGCAATCCACCCTAGATCTCTTCTCATGTGCCTACCATACTCTGAGACTTTCCCTCAACATTGGGATGACTAAGGTGCTCTACCAGCCAGCCCCAGCACAAGTTGCCCCCCTTCTCCCACAAATTGTCATTGGTGGTGAACCCCTGGAAAATGTAGACACCTCTCCCAAAAAGGCAATCTTGATGGAGAGATTGAACATAGGATCCATTGAGTCAGCATAACCTTCAGAAAGTTGCTCCATCATGTTTTTATTGATAGAGATCTATGGATGGAAACTAAGATCCTGGTTTACAATGCACTAGTCATCCTCACTCTTTTTTATGGGAGCGAGACATGGATGACATATTGAAGCCATTTAAAGCATCTGGAGTGGTACAACCAGCCTTCGGAAGATTCTCCATATCAGATCAGAAGATTGTCACACCAATGCCAGTGTTCTCTCTGCAGCTAACATCACAAGTGTTGAGGCAAAGATTATGAAATATTCAACTTAGTTGGGCTGGTCATTGTGTGCAGATGGCTGATGCATGTCTTCCAAAGCAAGTCCTCTTTTCTCAACTTAATCATGGTAAGAGGACCCCATGGGGGACAGAGGAAATGCTACAAGGACACCCAACATTGGGAAGAGGTCAGCTGACTGGCAATAGACTGCAATGGCATCACATCATACATCAAGCCTCAGTAAGTTTTGAAGAGAATTGCCTTGCTCAAGAGCAGAGGTTCTCAAATTGGGGGTTGTGACCCCTCAGGAGGTCACAAGGTTATTACATGGGAGGTCATGAGCTGTTAGCCTCCACCCCCAAACCCCGCTTTGCCTCCAGCATTTATAATAGTGTTAAATACAAAAAAAAGTGTTTTTAATTTATAAAGGGGGGAGGTTTTGCAGTCATAGGTTTGCTGTGTGAAAGGGATCACCAATACAAAACTTTGAGAAACACTGCTCAAGAGGCTGAGAAATGGCAGAGGAGGAAGGAATGGGTACAGCATCCCTGCCAGCAGTTGTGCTCTCTCCAAGCAACCACCTGTCACATATGTGGAAAAACCTCTAGAGCATGAATTGGACACGTCAGCCATCTTAAGTCCCATCAGTGATTTTTCCCCCTGGCAGAAATCATCCTCATATACAGGGATAGCTGATGACATCTCATGGTCCTGCCCTTCTACTTGCTATTACATTGACTACATGCCCTTCCATGACATCTCTGTGGCAGCTACAACAATTGCTTACATGGAAAAGTAATAATAGGAAAATATTTAATTAATTTTAGCTGTCTTTTAATGTGATTTAGCAGGTAGAAATAAGACAGCCAGCACAATGTATCCAGCAAGCCCCCCATGAACCAACATATCCTGCAGATGACAGTTTGAGAACCCATTCCTGATTTAGAAATATTCAGGGAGGCAAATTTCAGAGGCAGTGAAATCATCCTACGCTTCCCTTCCATTAGGTGTCAGAATTTTTGACAGGGGTGCTTTGAAGCCCCTGCCCAAAGATCCCAGCAGCATGTTACTGCTTTAAATATGAAACAAAACCAACCCCAACTCCTTTGCAAAGACTCAAAGAATTGGATCTTTGATGTCTTGTGGCTGACCTGGAACTAAACGTGTTAGTCGAGTCATATGCCTGCCGTGAAATCTGTGAAGTAAAATATTTGCCAAGTCCTAACCAGCATGTTATGACCAATTTAATTAAGCAAAGACTATATCCTTACATAGTTTATCCAACTTGTTGAGCAATGCCTTCTGGAAATGTATCGTGATCAACCATTTTCTTAATACCCTCTTTCAAGTGCTTTTTATGATTTATAGTACATAAAAGTGAAAAAACCACAAGCTTTGTTCTGTCATGCAGTACTTAGAAACTGGTGCTTAAAACTAATTTGTCAAAATAATATTAACATAATCTATGGGCCTGTTTCATTCTGTTCTCACACTTACTTTACATCAATGTAACTCCATTGAAGTAAACAGAGTTACTGCTGATTTACACGGATGTAAGTGAGAGCAGAATCAGTCCCTATTAATCTCTGAAATGTATAGCACGGTGAAATCAGTGCATCGAAGGGTAACCTCCAGAAGATTAACCACTTGTTTATGAGCCCTACTATGCAGAACTAGGGAGCTCATCTAAACACAATCCCACTGGCAACAATCACTGCAGAACAAAAAATGACCTGAACACCTACCTGAACCCTGATATGGGCTCTAGCAATCACAGAAATTAAAGCCCATTTTCCCAGAAAATAACCAGTCCAGTTTAGGAAAGGTCCTTTTGAATGGACCAAAAGCCAGAAACTTTTCCCCACAGGTAGAGGAAGTAAGTGCTAAGCTCAGGCATGAGAGAGTCAGTTGTCTGCAATCACTAGTTTTTGCTATTGACACAAAAGCATCTGAGATTCTGCCCTGGTCTACACTACAGGTTTAGGTCGAATTTAGCAGCGTTAGATCAATTTAACCCTGCACCCGTCCACACGACGAAGCCATTTTTGTCAACTTAAAGGAGTCTTAAAATTGATTACTGTACTCCTCCCTGATGAGGGGATTAGCGCTGAAATCGACATCGCCGGGTTGAATTTGGGGGTAGTGTGGATGCAATTCGACTGTATTGGCCTCTGGGAGCTATCCCAGAGTGCTCCATTGTGACCACTCTGGACAGCACTCTCAACTCAGATGCACTGGCCAGGTAGACAGGAAAAGCCCCGCGAACATTTGAATTTTATTTTCTGTTTGGCCAGCGTGGCAAGCTGATCAGCACAAGTGACCATGCAGAGCTTATCAGCAGAGGTGACCATGGAGTCCCAGAATCGCAAAAGAGCTCCAGCATGGACTGAACAGGAGGTACTGGATCTGATCGCTCTATGGGGAGATGAATCCGTGCTATCAGAACTCTGTTCCAAAATACGAAATGCCAAAATATTTGAAAAAATCTCCAAGGGCACGAAGGACAGAGGCTATAACAGGGACCCGCAGCAGTGCCGCGTGAAACTTAAGGAGCTCAGGCAAGCCTATCAAAAAAACAAAGAGGCAAACGGCTGCTCTGGGTCAGACCCCCAGACATGCCGCTTCTATCATGAGCTGCATCCAATTCTAAGGGGTGCCCCTACAACTACTCCACCCCTGTACGTGGACTCCTGCAAGGGAGTCTCATGCAACAGGGATGAGGATTTTGGGGGACGAGGAAGATGATGATGAGGAGGTTAAAGATAGTGCACAACAGGCAAGTGGAGAAACCGTTCTCCCCGACAGCCAGGAACTGTTCATCACCTTGGAGACATTACCCTCCCAACCCGGGCTCCCGGACATTGAAGGCAGAGAAGGCCCCTCTAGTGAGTGTACCTTTGTAAATAGAATACATGGTTTAAAAGCAAGCGTGTTTAATGATTAATTTGCCCGGAAGACTTGGGATGTATTCGCAGCCAGTAAAGCTACTGGAATGCAGTCAAGCAACATCTGTTCTTTATCTCTCTGTTATCCTCAGGAGAGTGATATCATTCATGGTCACCTGGTTGAAATAGGGGAATTTTATTAAGGGGACATTCAGAGGTGGCCGTTCCTGCTGGGCTGTGTGCCTATGCTGAAAAGAAATCATCGCTGCTGTTAGTCACATGGTGGGGAGGAGGGGTGAAGCGATCATCCCAGAGAATTAGGGTTTAGTTGGGTTTGTGCTGCACATTAACCCGAAAACTGCAGCCCCTCCTTTTAAATGACCAACCCATTTTAAAATGGTCAACCCAACTCTCCTTTTTTTTCCTCCCACAGCTGCAAATGTTTCAACTCTACCACTATCATCTCCGTCCCAGAGGCTAGCGCAGATAAGAAGGCGAAAAAAACGCACTTGTGATTAAATGTTCTCGGAGCTCATGCAGTCCTCCTGCAGTGAAAGAGCCCAGCAGAATGCGTGGAGGCAAACAATGTCAGAGTCCAGGAAAGCACAAAATGAACGCAAGGACAGGAGGGAAAGTTTGGCAAAATGCTGATTTCTTGTTTCTCCAATTCTTGATTCCAGTTGTTGAAAAGGTACCTTTCAAATATAACAACTAAATCCCCACCATAGAAAGATTAATATGTGCACGAGCAAAACTGCCTGTAAAACTAGTGGTTGAAAATACTTTTAGAGAGTTTCTAGGATTTTCCATGGGCCTTCCCAGTCTACTGCTGACATATCCAGACACTGTTGGAGCATATGACATGAACCCATTACAGCTAATAGTGTAGCTGCTCTTATTTTGGTCTCCTTTTAATCTGGCCCTGTTGCAGTTTTGTAGTTTCCCCAATGTAAAATAAAGTATGTCCAGTTGCTAAAAACAACCTCTTTCAGGTTCATCTGCTCAGGGGCTGAAATCTGGTATGCTGCCATGATTGTTTTCTCTTTGTGGGTGTGGGTGTGTTTGTGTTCCCCCCCCCCAATATTTGTACTTTCTGATTTCACGTACCTGCAGAAGCTGTCTCACTTCTTACATCATCTTCAGTGTTCAAGCGTAAGAAGTGAGAAAGCCAGAGCAACATTCAGGCTTTATTCCTTCCTCCATGTATACTCTCCTCTCTCTTCAAACACTTTTCTTAATTCCTAGACATTACCCTATGCATAAACATGCTATCATACTATAGTGCCTCATTTTGGAAAGCTATTTATCATTACAGTCAGGTAACACGTAGATCTCCCTCTATCCCTCTTTATCTTGGGCTTTGTGAAGGCCAAGACTACAACAGGGTTCAAAAAAGAACTAGATAAGTTCATGGGGGATAGGTCCATCAATGGCTATTAGCCAAGATGGGCAGGGATGGTGTCCCTAGCCTCTGTTTACCAGAAGCTGGGATTGGGTGACAGGAGATGGATCACTTGATGATTACCTGTTCTGTTCATTCCCTCTGGAACACCTGGCATTGGCCACTGTCTGAAGACAGGATACTGGGCTAGATGGACCTTTGGTCTGACCAAGTATGGTCATTTTTATATTCTTATGTTCTTATGAGATGAGAGGTGGCGGGATCAAGAGGAGCAATGGTGGCAGCGTGATGAGAGGAGGCAGGAGGCAATGCTGAGGATACTGGAGGATCAAACTGATATGCTCCGGCATATGGTTGAGGTGCAGGAAAGGCAGCAGGAGCACAGACCACCACTACAGCCCCTGTGTAACCAACCACCCTCCTCCCCAAGTTCCATAGCCTCCTCAGCCAGACGCCCAAGAACGCGCGGGGGAGGAGGTGGGGGGCGTCCAGGCACCCAACTACTCCACCCCAGAGGACTGCCCAAGCAACAGAATGCTGGCATTCAATAAGTTTTGAAGTGCAGTGTGGTCTTGTCCTTCCCTCCTCCACCATCCCTCCCGGGCTACCTTGGCAGTTATCCCCCTATTTCTGTGACTAATAATAAAGAATGCATGAATTTGAAACAACAATGACTTTATTGCCTCTGCAAGTGGTGATCGAAGTGGGGAGGGGAGGGTGGTTGGCTTACAGGGGAGTAGAGTGAACCAAGGGGGCAAGTTTCCATTAAGGAGAAACAAACAGAACTTTCACATCGTAGCCTGGCCAGTCATGAAACTGGTTTTCAAAGCTTCTCTGATGTGCACCGCGCCCTGCTGTGCTCTTCTAACTGCCCTGGTTTCGGGCTGCGTGTAATGAGCAGCCAGGCGATTTGCCTCAACCTCCCTCCCCGCCATAAACGTCTCCCCCTTACTCTCACAGATATTGTGGAGCACACAGCAAGCAGTAATAATGATGGGAATATTGGTTTCGCTGAGGTCTAACCAAGTCAGTAAACTGCGCCAGCGCACTTTTAATCGTCCAAATGCACATTCTACCACCATTCTGCACTTGCTCAGCCTATAGCTGAACAGCTCCTGACTACTGTGTATGGCTTCATGAGCAGGCTGGGTCCCCAAGGATAACTATAGGCATTTCAACATCCCCAATGGTTATTTTCTGGTCTGGAAAGTGAGTCCCTTGCTGCAGCCGTTCAGACAGACCAGAGTTCCTGAAGATGCGAGCATCATGTACCTTTCCCTGCCATCCCACGTTGATGTTGGTGACACGTCCCTTGTGATCCACCAGTGCTTGCAGCACCATTGAAAAGTACCCCTTTCGGTTTATGTACTGGCTGCCTTGGTGCTCCGGTCCCAAGATAGGGATATGCCTCGGTACTGTGGATGCACTCCACCAACATAATGCGACTTAATGCGCTTAGTGGGGACACACACAATCGACTGTATAAAATTGCTTCCTAAAAAATCGACTTCTATAAATTCGACCTAATTTCGTAGTGTAGACATACCCTTTGTGTAGTCTGTAAGGACTTTGGAAAAGAGCCAGCTCAGAGATCCAGAGGCACTTCCCCATCCTACACTCCTCAGAAGCTCCTGTATCTCTCCTCTTACCAAGGTGAATGAAATCTCAAGTGGATCTATATAACTACCTGCTATAGCTTAGAGTAGGTTCTACAGCCTTACCTTTTCACAGGAAAACTCATACCCCATTGGTTCCTGAGAGATCTCCAAGCTACTGTTGCTTTGTGCAGCCTTCTCTTCTGTTCCCTGTCTCCTGCTCACCAGTGTAACAGGCCCCACAATCTCACATAGAATCTGTAGTTTTTGCATAAGCGAGACCCATTCAGTGGGAGTGTTTGTGGGGGAGAGACTGTTTTCTGAGCAATGAGGTCATTTATTTTATCTGTAAGAGAGTTGTTTAACTAGCTGTGAACAGGTGCCCTTCCCAACCTGCTCTACGAGACAGTGCTCAGATTAAAGTCCAAGCTCACCCCTTTCCTGGGGGTTGGCTTTATTAACAAATAAACTAGGCTTTTTTTCAAATTAAGTTTTTAATCAAAAAATGGCTTTTTAGATTAAAATTTTCATGAAAAATGTTCAATGTTATGGAAGTTTTTGCTTTGTGCTTTGTCATTTTTATCAAAATACCCACTGAAATTTTTCATTGACTGAAAACTGGGTTTTTAGTAAACAAAATATTGATAATCATTTTTCAATAAAAAGTCACTGAAAAAAAATCATTACATAAATAATGGGTGCACTTGGAGCCCTGTGAAACCACAAACCCCCTTGAATGTTTTCCATTTGTTGACCACTTCTACCAGGAATGTCATTGGTATGTTACTGCCACCTGTTGGAAGGGTTGGGGGATACAGGGATAGAATACAAAAGGAGAGTGTGCCTGGCTTGGGGTCTACGTAGTGAGCCCAGGACTTCTCATGGATCTCTGGCATCCCAGTTATCTGGTCAAGCTTCCTGCCCTCACTCTGTCCATTCAGAACTGGGAGGGTTTGATGCTGGCAGACCAGGTGCCACCTCATGCCTAGGCCTCTCTGAACACTGACAAATGCATAGTTGGAAACCTATCTGGTTCACCTGTGTGTTAATATTGTTAAAATAGGAACTATATTCAGAGAAATGTGTTTAATGTTTAGACTTCATGAAATGCTTGTGAGTTGCTGCATGCATTAATCTCAATTATAATATCTGTATCCCAAGTTATAAGGCAATATTTAACTGTTTGCTATGAAACTAGAAACCCCCATAGTCAGGAGAGAAGCATTTCCAAGTGTAAAATACTAGTTTACCACAAGAGGTGTCAGGGCCTGGCCAACAAAATAAGACCTGTAGTCTCTAGATGAACCTTTGTGGAACATCAGAAGACAGAAGACTTTGGGAATGTCTACACTGCACTTAAAGACCCATGGCTGGCCCACACCAGCTAACTCAGTCTCGTGGGACTTGGATAAGGGGCTGTTTTAATTGCAGTGTAATGTTCAGGCTCAGGTTGCAGCCAAAGCTCTGGGACCCTCCCATCTTGCAGGGTCTTAGAGATGGGGCTCCAGCCCAAATGTCTAGACCACAATTAGATAGTCCCTTAGCCTGAGCCCAAATCAGCTGGCATGGGCCAGCCACAGGTTTTTAATTCCAGTGTAGACATACGTTTTGTTGATTGTTTACCCTACACCCATGAAGAGGGGACATGCACAAACACTTGTCCCATCACATCTTGAACTCTGGGGGAAGGGAATAAAAATCCCTGCCAAGAAGAAATTGCCATCACTATGCTCCTTGGAATTTGAAGAGGGGAATATTTCTAAGCACAAGGAAGGATCCCCAAGCTGCCTAGCTCTAAAGAAGCTTCTACTACAGTGTTAGGTTCCAAAACCTAACTCATTTGTGTGTGTATGTTAACCTGCTTTAACCTTGTAAATAATGTGTTTCCTTTTCTTAGTTAATAAATCTTTAGTTAGTTGATTACAGAATTGGCTACAAGCGTTGTCTTTGGTGTGTGATCTGAGGTGCAATTGACCTGGGGTAAGTGACTGGTCCTTTGGGACTGGGACTAACCTGAATATTGTGATTTTTGGTGTAAGGACCATCTATCACAAAGGTAAGTTTGCCTGACTTGCAAGATAGACCAGAGTGCCCAAGGGGATTGTCTGTGACTCCCTGGTAAGGCTGTTATGGTGTTTGATGAGTTCACACTTTATACTTGGTTGGCAAAATCTAATTATAGAACACACAACTAATTAGGGATTTGTGCCCTGGTTTGTAACAGTCTGCCCTGAAGCTGGCACCCACATTTATGAGCCACTCTAGACTGCTTGACGGAGGGGACATAAGGGATTTTGACTATTTTCTTCCCTTCTGTGTATTTTGACAGTTGAGGAGAGCATGAACTATAGTGCCTGCTGCCTTTTTGGTCATGTTACAGTAGGTAGAGCCTCTGCTATGTAATTTTTCAACACTGTTACTGATAACATTTATATAATACTCTGTGTAAGTCTTGCCAAAGAGAAACAGATCATCTCCCAGAAGAGACCTACCTAAGTGGCAGCTGCATATAATACTCAACAACACATGTTACAACAGACTAACCTCTCTAGCACAAGATTAAAAACAGTGCATCCTTTTTTTACATTTCCAACTCCTCTTGTGTTCTCTTTTTGAAACAGAATAAAGGCTGCCTACTTGAATGCAAAGTTAGCATTGGGAATTTTAAACATAACTTCTGACAAACGTTTGGCAAAACAAGTTCTTCCATCTCTATGTTAGCAAACAGGCAATCGCAACATCTCCTAGAACAAAGCAGAGACTTTTTTTTTTTGGAGGGGGGGTTAATTTTTGCTTTGACATGTTGGATTTATTGCATAGAATTTTATTTTTAAAGATAATCTGCCAAATGCTAGAAGTCAAATCCAAAAGCTAAAATTACAAATACACCTCTACCTCGATATAACGCTGTCCTCGGGAGCCAAAAAATCTTAACGCATTATAGGTGAAACCACGTTATATCGAACTTGCTTTGATCCACCGGAGTGCACAGCCCCGCTCCCCCCCGGAGTACTGCTTTACCGTGTTCTATCCGAATTCATGTTATATCAGGTCGCGTTATATCGGGGTAGAGGTGTACTCTTTAAAAGGTAGCATTTAAAAATATCCCTCCTCTTAAACTCTTCCTCCCAGCCCTACATCTCGGAAGAGTGACTAGAGAATTATGGAAAGTGATTCCGCACTCCCTACACCACCCAGCCATCATTACAGATCTCTTTTTAAGAAGGAAGCATGCATGGACGTAGATAATTAAATACCAAGTGAAAGGTCATTGCAGGCATGCACAGGCTTTCCCCCTCCTATTGGTGGTAGAAGAGTAGATCTTTAGTGTCAGGATTAGACCTTAAAGGAAAAATACACCAGTCCATTTAAGATATATGAAGGGTCTGAATTCAGCAGACCTGGTGCATTTCTTCGTTAGGGAGTATAGGTAAGATCACAATGAGAGCTAGTATAGAGGGGGTTTTGGACACAGGGTAAGTAAGGCATAGTCATGAATCTACCATCCATGGTCCTTACGCAGATTCACCAGCCAACTGTCTGCTTTTGTTCTAAGTCAGCCATAAAAATGTTGGCATATTGTGGGGCCAGGCAGGTACCCATAGCAGTCCCACTGACTTGAAGGCTGACTTGTCTGCCTTTCCACATTTCTTCTCCCATCATTTCCTCCCCCCAAAAGTGTGTGTGTATTGGGGGATAGGGTTGTGGGATACAACTGCTCTATTACCCATTTCAGCTTTGATACTGCAGAAGTAGATTCTGCTGCCACCCCATGGCTTTAGGGGAGGGGAAAGACATATCTTAACTCCTATGTGGCTCTAGCTCACTTACTCAGTCTACGCAAAGAGAACATTTTCTCCTAAGTCCTGATTCTCAACAACTGCGGCAAGCTGAACAAGACCAAGCTCTAGAACAGGCAGTTTTCTTCATATACACAAATATTGTGTAGGTCATACCTCCTTCATACTACAAACAGACTCTGCCTATAGGAGGACCAGAAAAAATGTCAATTTATATCTGACAGTTCTATGCTTCATTCATCTGTCTAAGGCAAGTCATGAAACTAACTATTTGAGGGTAGATTTACTGTAAATTAGTTTCCATGATAGTGGCAGTTTAATGTTTATTCTAAAAGTGTCATTCTTATAAGCATCAGTGGTTTACACATGGAAAATATAAATCAATATTATGCCATTATTCAAAATAGCAATACAAAAAATCTAATTCTAATGTATCTCTAACTAGTGGAAGACTGTATTACACTAATCAATACTCTAAAATAAAAGGCTAGAAGTCCAACTGACTAGGGATATGTGAAAGGATTCAGCTCCCCAAGAGTCACAATTTGCCATTGATGTGTCCAGAGTTTATGTTTTAAAGCCGATGGCAGTTTCATTCATGAATGAAAAGGCAACATTTTATAGCCACTTGTCATTAAGAATATGGATTGACAATTTGCATAACATCAGTTTTGAATGAAGAGGCAGCTAATGTTATCACTGAAATACTGCACGGGAAACACATTCTTATCATTAGACCATAGCAATTTAAAGACAACAAGCAGCACTTTCTCAAATATGTCCTAGAGCTTGTCCTGGCATCTTAAAGAAAAGAGAGCATTGGTGGAAGACAGACATGATTAAACTCCAACATTTGTAAGTAACTATTCCTGTCAAATGTTTTATCATGTTTTCAAAAACCTGGTTTTGGACATAGTTTGTGATTAGCCTCCTAATAGTAGAAAAACTGAAATAAAAAACCCCCTCTGCCCCTACTCTGCACACGCACATGTGCGCGCGCACACACACACACACACACACAACATTGCAGGTTATGTGGATTGTAAAACAAGTTATGCAAAAGATTATCATAGAGCCTCAAAATGAGCCTTTAATTTTGCTTATAAGCAAAAATCTTTCCTCCAGCACTTGGACTTTTTGTAATGCCTAAAATTCCAACTAGCAGTTTCCAATCTGTACATTATTAAAAGGATTAATGAAAAATATGATTTGTGATTTACTTACCCAGCTTTCCTCCTAGAATTAAAAAAGCCACAACAACAATGTACCACTCTGTCCCTGATTTTATAACCCTCCGTATTGCTTTCCTTCTTGTTTGTGTATGGAACCCCTTTCCCCTGGGATCACATGAAAGTGTTCTATTAATGTGAATTGGCTTATGTTTGAGAACACTATGTTGGATAGCATGAAGTGTAAGGAATCTGATCCTGAGAGCTTTATAGCTATGACACATCAGTTCTCTACAGGAATTCTCAGTTGCTGGATGAGAACAACATGAGAAGCAGGCAGCCCCCCAGCTACTGCAAACTGAGTGCAGTCTGTTTTTCTTTTGCAGTTTAAAATAGTGGGTCAAGTTCTCACACCAGTATAACTCCATAGGAGTTTCACCCAATACCTTTCTGTCCTGTGGCTATTCCTTTGTGGCTTTACACTGTTTGCCTCACCTAATGAACATATTTCAGTGAAACATGACAACGGCAACGGGAGTTCTCTCAGTTAGGAGTCCAGGATTGGGTTGTAATAAAACAGCACAGATCATACCACCATTTTTAGGACTGTACTGCAAATCCAAGTGTGTGTGAGAGGGGTCGGGGGGGAAGCATGAGATGCACACCTGAGCTGTAGAGATTGAGTCTCCACTGGAATTAGAGACCTATCCCGAATATCAGAAATAACCCTTAAAGATATTTTGTACCTGATTTGAATTATGTAGCGGCTTTGGTTAAGCACCTTCTGAAATGGTTTATTGCTGGAAT
This sequence comes from Chrysemys picta bellii, assembly GCF_011386835.1. Classification (NCBI taxonomy): domain Eukaryota; kingdom Metazoa; phylum Chordata; order Testudines; family Emydidae; genus Chrysemys; species Chrysemys picta. Next base: position 110,549,644 of record NC_088797.1, read on the forward strand.
GAAAACAAACCATTTACTGAGATAGAGGCACTTAATTGCCTCATTAGATACATATCCAAATCAGCACAAAACATTAAGAAATTATCTATTTCACAGGAGTGTTGACGCTTAACTAATTGTTTGGTGATGCCATAAATGCAAGGTGTTACAATAAAGACAAATGCATTAATATAGATTATCTTACCATAAAGTTGTTATCAGCATGTTACAGTTCAATGCATTGGTATCAGAATAATTGCCACATTATTTACAAAAATTGCAACTCAGGCAAATCACCAGCTGGATCTTAATACAATATCCTGGCATTGCTGCTGCTTCTGCTTTTAATTCCTTTTAAAAGAAATGAAGTACAGAGTGTGGAATATCTAGCCAGTCGTTAGCTGGTTATTCTCTGTTATTCTCCCTTATGAATTATTCATGTACATACATGTAAGAAGGAATAGGAAAAGTGTTTGTACCTTTCTAAGGGCTGGTCCACACTAAGCCCCCAGTTCGAACTAAGATACGCAACTTCAGCTACGTGAATAACGCAGCTGAAGTCGAAGTATCTTAGTTCGAACTTAAAGGTACTTACGCAGCAGGCAGGCTCCCCATCGACTCCGCGTACTCCTCTCGCGGAGCAGGAGTATCGGCGTCGACGGCGAGCACTTCTGGGATCGATTTATCTAGACAAGACGCGATAAATCGATCCCAGAAGATCGATTGCTTGCCGCCGAACCAGCGGGTAAGTATAGACGTACCCTAAGATAAATAGCTGTGGAGTCCAGGGAAATAGATGGTATTTGAGTATTCTCTGCCAGTATGTTATCTTATCTTAGCAACCTTGTCAACTGTATCACTCTTCAATTCATTAATCTTTTCTTTTGAAAAAAATTCCTAGGGTCTCTTTGAAGGCTTTATACTGCAAGGTGCTGAGTGCTCTTCCCTGAATTCCCAGCACCTCACAAGACTGGGCCCTAAGTTTGCTGGAGTTCCATCAATAACTGGCGATCTTCATCCTCTGAAAATACCTACTCAGCCTGACAATGCCTATTATGATTTGATGGGCTGTAACCCACTGCACTGAAAGAATATCTGGAGGCAGAATTTTACCTCCCACTGAGGTGAACTGCAAATGAGGAAAGGGAAGCATTTGTAAGAATCAAGTAAGAGGTGCTTTTAAAAAGATACCTGCACCAGTTCAACTACCTCCTTCTGTTCTCACTTGCAGAATTGTTCCCTGAGGGGCAGTCCTTGAACTTGGCCTGAATGCCCATTACAGGGGTAATCCGTACATCAGAAAGATCTGTGATTGGACTCCAGTTTACAATATTTAAAGAGAAGTGTGAAATTTTCTTAGTAGCAGGTAACCTATTAGGCTACGTTCAGGGAGAATTATAGCTGAAAGGAAAATCCTAATTATGGGAAGCTGACCTGTGTGGGAACAGGGAGGGTTTATAAAGACAGAGAGAGGGCTGCAGGGAAGTAGGCTGCAGTTACTCCCTGGTAGAAGGGATGTGTGTTTGGAGGCTACAGAACTTGGGTAACCTCCAGTTACTGCTTTTTCCATGAGCTTTTTCCTTATCTTTAGGCTCCCCCTCCCCTTCTCTGGGTTATACAGCCTCACAATTCCCTAGAGGAGAGGAGGCGGGAGACAGAAAGTAAGGAAAGGCCTCAGAAAAAAGGCAATAAGGTCCAGGAGGGAACAGACCTTGGCTGCTGAGTAGAGGGTCCCTGAGCTGGACCTTATTGCCTTTTTTCTGAGCCCTTTCCTTACCCAGAGTAGAAGTCAGGCCAGCATTCTCCTTCCAGCCACTGAGGAAGTGGTACTATGGGGCTAGTGAATCAGAAGATTGCCCGAGACTGTTGACAAAGAAAGACTTTGATACCTGGAAGAGGGAATATACAATGACCTGGCCAAAGGGCCAAGTCATGAAGAAGGAGCACCTGGAGTCAGAGAGAGAGAAGCCATTGGGCATGCAGTGGGCACCAGAAGGGGATTCTGACCTGGAAGGAACTAATCCCCACAGTGGCCAGCAGGAGGCGACCCTAGCAGTAAGTGGACCCCAGGACACTCTCATTAAGACTTAAAAGCAACTGGTAGTGGCTAGTTAATTTCTATGCCAGTAGGTCTCTTTTTTGGAGTTAGAGAAGTGTTTTTTGTCATATTGGTATATAAAAGTGGCCCAAGCATGTGCCAGCAAAGGAAGATAAAGTTGGAGCTGATTTCTGGGCATCAGCATTAGCACTGGGGGCAAGTCACTTGGCTGTCCTGTAAAATAAATGTTCCTGTGTACAACATACCAAATGAGGCTGCCGGACCCTGCACTTCAGCAAGGAACAATGTAATCACTTAGACTGTTCCATTAAATCACGGTATAAAAAACTATGAAGCAATCTGAAATTCAGTGCAGACTGAGCTATTGCGCCAGAGGCTAGGAACATTGTGTATGTACTGCATTTGGTCCCGGTGGAAGAGGACTTGGTAAGGATCGTGAACGCTGGCCCTTCACAAGTCACCCATTTTTTTAGGTTTCACACACTGATACATCTTGTAATTCCAATGAAAATACATCACTGAAGGGTGAACCTAACAGAGTCTGACGGACAGCAAATAAAAATACTCCTGTCAGGAATAAATCATTGGAAAGCCTAAAAGCAACTGAGCATAAACTAGTTTCTTTTGCCACAATCTTGGGTGTTAATGATACCCATTGGTGTACAAGTCAGGAAAATGAGGGATAAGGTAAGCTGAATAGGAGGAAATATAGAAATCAAAAGGTAGGGAAGCTTTAGGCAATATGTGAAAGTATGCAGTTCACAACAGATGCTCATTCATAAAAAGGTAATTCATATGTACTTGCATTAAGCCAGTGTTTCTAGCCTGCCATAAGGAATCACTGGGAGGATGCAGTGCATATATGTTAGTTATTTAAGAATACTACCCTTACCCACCTTGTCTCTCTAATATCCTGGGGTCAACAGGACTACACCACCACTGCAAATAATGTAACACTTTGTACATTTGTAACTCTTTGTGGTCAGTTTTTGTCTTAGCTTAAGTAACTTTATCATCTGCAATTTTTGCCACGTCACTGTTTACTTCCTTTTCCAGATCACTTATGAACATTGAACAGCACAGGTCCCAGTACAGATTCTTGGGAAACTCACTATTTACTTCTCTCCACTGTGAAAACTGACCATTTATTCCCACCCTTTGTTTCCTATCTTTTAACCAATTAATGATCCATGAGGACCTATCCTCTTATCCCATGTATGCCTAGTTTGCAAAAGAGCTTTTGGTGAGACTTTGTCAAAGGCTTTCTGAAAGTTCAAGTATACTATATCCACTGGTCACCCTTGTCCATATGCTTGTTTACTCCTTCAAAGAATTCTAATAGATTGGTGAGACATGATTTCCCTTTACAAAAGGGATGTTAATTCTTCCACAAAATATAATTTATCTATGTGTCTGATAATTCTATTCTTTAAACAATAGTATAGTTCTACCAGTTTGCCTGGTACAGAAGTTAGGCTTACTGGCCTGTAATTGCCAGGATCACTTCCAGAGCCTTTAAAATACATATATCAGTGTTACATTAGGTACCCTCTACATAGCTGGTACAGAGGCTGATAGGTTATATACCATAGTTAATAGTTCTGTGATTTCATACTTGAGTTCCTTCAGAACTCTTGGGTGAATACCATCTGGTTCTGGTGACTTATTACTGTTTAATTTATCAATTTGTTCCAAAACCACCTCTATTGACCCTCGATCAGGAACAGTTCCTCAGACTTGGCACCTAAAAAGAATGGCTCAGGTTTGGGGATCTCCACCATATCCTCTGCAGTGAAGGTCAAAGCAAGAATTCATTTTGTTTCTCCACAACAGCCTTATTTTCCTTGACTGCTCCTTTAGCCCCACAATCATTCAGTGGCTCTACTGCCTGTTTAGTAGGTTTCCTGCTTTTGGTGTACTTCAGTGGCATTCTATTTGTGTAAATGAGGCATGCAATGCATGCCCAAGGACCATGAAACAATTCCATCCAGACCCTGAATGTGCATGGAGGACATTATTTTGCATGCAAGTGTAGAATTGCATACCTGACTAACTGTCATTGCACGCCACTGATGTACCTACATTGTTGTTAGTTTGTGTCTTCAGTTAGTAACTCTTCAAGTTCTTTCTTGCTTTCAATAAACCAGTTTATGTATAGTCTTTTAAAAAAGATAGTAAGAGTTCTTGTGAATCAAACTGAACCTTTACATATTAGGTGTTATATCAACTACTTATTTTAGTAAATCTTTGATAGTGATATTGGAGTTTTAAAATAAAATTACGCAAACTTGTTAAAAAGACATTGTTTTAAGTGACGTTTGTTTTGCCTTGTAACAATGTACTAGGCCAAATTCATCCTTGGTGGAATTTGACTCAAGTCAGACTTGCACTAGGGATTTTTTTTTTCTGCTGATGCTCTGTGCAGTATAAAGACTACATAAACTTAAGCTTTTTTAATGAAATATACTAACCTGTGTTTCTGCTGTTATTCATCAGGCATTTGGATCTTGAGTCAATCTTCACAAACTTGTTTCTTTTCCAACTGAACTTCAAATGGAACATTCCTCTGGACTGATGTTACAGGACTAACAACAAATGTAGCAGAAAATGGTGAGTCTGAGCAACACATGTAGTCAAAATAAGATTATAATTTGAGACTCTTTCAAATTGCAAGTTACTTCTTTTCTATGCTATGTATTCAGAAAGAGTTATCTGAAATAAATATCTAGGAAAGAATTTTATTTTAACAAAGCCCAAATGAGTCAACGTAGGTAAGAACTAACTTGTTTTTGTATAGAATAGCTTTTATCTGAATTATAGAATACTCCACCTTAAATTAATATTCATCATAACTGTCTTCTCCGCAATAAGTATAAATTATTTGTTGTTCTTCTCAGCCCCTTGAAAGGCTCCCAAAAGTAAAAATCCTCTATAGTAATCCTTTTAGCTGCAAATCCTTCTTCTGCTTCTTTTAAATTCCATAAATATGTTAAAAATAAAATTCCATTAATGTTAAAAGGTGAGTCAGAAGTCCCAGTCTTGCAGTTGGAAGTTCTATCTGAAAAAATTTGGTTCAAAACCAGTACAAAAAGTAAACAGGTTTTGAATAAAAAAGTTTTGAATTTTTGGTCTCTCCATGTTGATTGGTGATGAGATTACAGTGCCTAGCACAACGTAATCCTGACCTAGTTAAAACCTGAACAAGCTATTGTAATACACGTTATGAAAAATAGCTACCTCTATGTAAAAAAAGTAAACAATGTTTTAAATAGGATTCTTTCTTGTACTTTTTGGGGGGATGGTTAACAGCTCTTACAAACTACAGTGATGGGTCTGACACTGGGTCAGAAGGCATCGTAAATTGTAATTCCAGATGTAACTTTACATTGCTACAATTTAAATAGATCTATTTTGAAAAAGATCATTATTTGTCACTTTAAAATGGGTTTTTTACTCATGCATGTAAATCCATTCTGAGCAACGGAACAGGATATTAAGGCTTTGAGTTTCCATCTCACACATTATTTAGATTGTAAGCTTGTTTAGGCAGGGACTGTATTTGTGTTTGTACAATGGCTAGCACACTGGGGCTGACGCTGTAGGCACTATTATGGAGGCACCAGTCATTATTCCATAATTAAGACTGAACTCCATGCTTCAATCAAGCAGGAATTAAGCCGGTTTCTTATGAGTGTTTTAAATAGTTACAGCAGTTTTTTAATAATTAATTAATGGAGATATCCCATCTCCTAGAGCTGGAAGGGACCTTGAAAGGTCATCAAGTCCAGCCTCCTACCTTCACTAGCAGGACCAAGTGCTGATTTTGCCCCAGATCCCCAAGTGGCCCCCTCAAGAATTGAACTCACATCCCTGGGTTTAGCAGGCCAATGCTCAAACCACTGAGCTATCCCTCCCCAGTTACTCAGGATGCAGAATGAATTTGCTGAGAATTCACAAGTTACTATTAAATAGTTGTTAAATTTAAACATGTTTTTTTAAAGAAACTTAGCATCTGCCACAGTCTTTTCTTTGTCTCAAACCATAATAAAGTATCACTAGAACTCTTCAGATTTTCCAAACATTCACATTAATCAGAATCTTGTGCACTGGCTATATCTGGAAAAATTAGGTTATAACTAAGCTAAGTTACTAAAGATTGTTGTAGTTATGATTATATAGACTACAAACAGGTTCAGGTCTCTCTTAAGTAGAGCTATCTTGACAGAGGTGACTTTAACCTTTCCTCTCAGTTAATTTGCATCCAACAATTCTCTTGGTTGTAATGAGGCCATGGAATGAGGGATACTGGACAATGACAAGTGTTCTTACTGGAATATTACTTGGGGGTAATTTTAACAATCATTTTCATCCATTTTGTGACTATAAACACTAAAAATCTTTAATCTTAATAGTTGTGGCATAATGTCAATAGAAAGCAGAATTAAGGTTGTTTGGGTACCTGTGAGCTCTTATGGGCAGGGACTATCTTTTTGTTTCATGTGTGTATAGCACCTAGCACAATAGGGACCTAGTCTATTAATAAAACTCTGCAGAAGGATAGACTTACCATTGTGGTACCCCCCTTATGACTGGACATGGCATAGCATCTCTTTCATCTTTATCACCCCCTGCTTCACTTTAGTGGTCTCTCTTGTTGCAACCTGGCCTTCCAGCCAGGTCAGATTTAGCCCTAACCCTTCCAGGTTAACAGAAACTCAATAAGTAATTCCAAGTCCTTGTGTCAGGCATGGGAACTCAGTCATCCTTATGCCTTCCTAAAGATTTTACACCATCCTTATTCCCTTATGTCAGAGGGGATTCATGCTACATTTCTTGGGGCTGGTAGGGGAACCCCGAAACACGCTCTACACTGGGTTCCAAACCAGGAACCTTAGAACAAGCAGCCAGTCTGTCCTATCACCCACTTTTCCACTGCCTCCCTCCTATCATTAGCCTTTTCCCCTCATGCTTTTCCCCAGCCTCTTTGTAATAAGCAATAGCTCCAAGAACTTCTCAGAGGTTTAGCTCCTGTCCTTATATCAGCTACAGGAGTTTATGCCAATCATGTGTATTTCCAGACTTCCTTCTTTTTCTAGTCTTTGTCAACTACAAAGCACTTGTTTATCTCCCAACTACTTCCTTCTGTTGCAGATATCCTCTCTTTATAATACCACCTAACTTCGTCTTTAATTATACCTGACCCCTCTTTCAGGTGCAACCAGGTAGGAGAATTGGCTTTTCATGTGTACATTAACCCTATCACAGGCTCCTAGGTGCTACTGCAATGCAAATAATAATTTCCTGTAGCCAGGTCTATAGTTTGGATTGATATCTTAACATACAATAGTCTGGAAGAATTCAACTGGATCAGTTACAGCATTAGAAATGTCATTAGTGTGAGAACATCAATGAGTGCATAAGACCCACTTAAAATTTGGGAATACCTTTCGAATCATCAACAATTTGAGTAGCACAGCACCCAGAAACACAAACACCATAGCATAGCAAACAAGATAGGACTAGTACAAAATGCGCAGCACTTGCATGAGTCACACCCTCCCTTGCAGGGAAACCCCAACTGTTAGTCATTATCCTCCTTATCATCGTTATCCTGGTGTCTCCTACAGCACACAGGCTGGGCAATGTTATTACAATGTGTTACACTGATGCCCCCTATATTTAATACATATTTATGTGTTTCAGTCCTTTTCCTTATTTGAACTTCTACACACCACTTGTGTTGAAGTCCCCCCACTTCCTATAGGTTAATTAACCATTTATATCAAATTAATTAGCACGTATGTAAATTGGTTGCCATACTATTATTACGGTTAAACCTTGTGAGTTTCTTTTTTACATTTTGCCTAAAATATCCTAAACTTCAGTAACCTGTGTTTGTGTTTTTCTTACTTCACATCCACCAGCACTCAGCACATCTTATTTGTTGCAGAACAAGCATCTTGTGACTTGTCATTTGCCTGTCATCTAATCATGTCAAGCTTAGGCTTTACTTATGCTAAGCCATACTTACCTTATAGACCTTGGGCCTGTTGGTTCTCTACTTGTATTATAACATTCATCAATACTTTGTTTGTTATAGACAAGATTACATTCCATATCTTAATATGACTGAATTTCTTTTAACTACAACCTTAACTTTGAATTTCCTGGGTTTGTAATGCTTGGTTTTGGGATCAATACAACATTCTTGTAATGTTCTCTTCCCCCACCTTAATTTCCTGATATGTACTCTCAACCTAGCTCCATATTAAGTATTTTGTCTTTGGCTGAATAACACAACTGCAGTCTGTGGTTAGCTGATATGTTGGTGTCTGTGTGTATCGCAGTACTAAGTATATGCTCGTTAATTTACTTCACATGACATAAACTGCTTATTCAGGGATTAATTAATGTACATACTTACATAACTGAAATGTCTCTAACTTAATTTTCACATTGTCTAGAAATATTCAATTATACTGTTGAACTGTACCTCAAGTGTAACATGAGTCTGTACTCTTAGAATATAATTTATGCAGGGAAGGTTAAGCACAAGCTTTAGCAGAATCTCTTGCAATCATGTCTATCATGAAATCAGTTTCTGTTCCTTAATAGGGTGAAAGTCTTAAGTCATCTTTGCAGGGTCTTAAGTCACCTTGTGCCCCCCCCCCCAGCCCTGCGGCAGCTCCCCGCCCCTGAGGCACCCCTCCCCACGGCAGCTCCCCCCCCTCTGTCCTGAGGCACCCCCCCCCGTGGCAGCTCCTTCCCCCAGGGAGCCGTGCGGCAGCTCCCCACCCCAGCTCACCTCTGCTCTGCCTCCTCCCCGAGCACGCCGCCCCCGCTCTAATTCTCCTCTCCTCCCAGGCTTGTGGCGCCAAACAGCTGATTGGCGCTGCAAGACTGGGAGGCGGGAGAAGTGGAGCGGCCGCTGCGCTGGGAGAGGGAGTCTGAGCCGCAGGTGTCAGCGCACCGCCGGCAGCCCAGCAACGCTGTAAAAAAAAAAATTGGGGGCACCGCTTTTTGGCGCCCCCAAATCTTGGCGCCCTAGGCAACCGCCTAGTTTGCCTTAATGGTAGCACCGGCCCTGCATCTTTGAATGGCTTTGCTCTGTCTGGCCTTTTTGTTAATAGCAAGCCAAAACATAAAAACATAACTTTATTTTGCTAAGCCAAGATGTAAAAAGTCACTGCTATCTCTTCCCTGCAGGGACAATTTTGCTTATAGACTTCTATTTCTTTTATTCCATTTGTAATTATGGAAATTAAATTAAAACAGGATTTTTGTTTAAGAGTTGTAGTGTGTTTGAGTATCTGTACATCTCTGCCCTCTACTGGATAGAAGATCAGTTCCTATTCCATCTGTGCCAAAGGTAGGATTTCAGGTATCTAGTTTTCATACTTTTAGAATCTATTTTAGGGAAATTCTGGCTTCCTTTTAGGAGTTAAAACTATTCAAAAAGTAAAAATGGGGAAAAAAGTTCCCTGTGAATTCCCATTCTTACAGAAATGAGACAACCATATCTGAGAGATCTTTAGGGCCTACTCATCTCTTTTGTAATCAGTTTTCAGTGTTAAGGTTTAATTTAAAGCTTCAGAACAAAAGCTTTTTACAAACATTTGCTCGATATTTTAGCAATCTTAACCTAAAACTAGAAACTAAGGCCCTAAGCCCTGCACTGACACAGATAATAAGGATTTTCCTTTGTTTGTACGCATCTCTGGAGTAGAATGGCCTGATTACTGAGGAACCAGTGATAATTGTGCAGGCCTTGCTGGTCATAGATTCATTATGCTTGGCAACAGATTACTGAATTTGAATTCTTGTGAACTGCAGCTGCCTGGAGATGAATTTCATGTAAAGGGGTTATGGAAATACAGTATATTACAAGTATACATACTTGAATAACTATTCACATGTGAATTTTTTTCATTACGTGCACATCTATGTTTCAGAACTGGTGTCTGGGTGTTTATTTTCACTTAAAAATGGCTAGTTCTCTGTGAGGGATAGTCCTCAGTAACCTTTTGAAAAACATATTTGAAACAATGAAGTTACAAGTAATTCATATTTAGCTTTCATGTAAATATAGTAGAAAATATCCTTCTAGTTTTAGGTTTCACAGTTGCCTGCTGTGTAGCTCCACAGTTCCATGTTGATGCAGTACTATAGCTATTTATTTTCGGAGTGCTGCAGTTTAAATACTAGTTCTAGACAACAGAGGGTCCAATTTTGAAACAAGAATGTCTTCTTAAAAGCCAGATAAGGCTGTGGGTGAAGGTGTGCAGAAACCACTGTGAAACATGCAGATCAATACTGTCTCATTGTTTAGTAGTACTGCCAGGTCTGGCTTTAGGAAGTGCGGGGCCCGATTCGAACAGTTTCTATGGGGTCCCAGCAGGGATGACTCACCTGGCAGCGCACCGGGTCTTCCGCGGCACTGAAGGACCCACCACCGAAATGCTGCCGAAGACCTGGAGCGAGTGAAGGACCTGCCACCGAAGACCCGGAGCGCTGCCGAGTGAGTAAAAATTAAAAAGTCGCCAAAATTAGGCGCTCTTCTTTAGGGCGCGGGGCCCTATTAGGTGCGGGGCCCGATTCGGGGGAATCCGCCTACAGCTGGCCCTGACTGCCAGCAGTGGTTGGGCCCTGCTCCCCTCTGGAGACACACAAGCTGGAGGAGCAGGCACCTAGTGAGTTCCCCACCTTCCCAGGGGCAGTGGGGTCAGGCTTTAGCCCTAGAGTGGCGGGTGGCAGGCTCCAGCCATGGGGCTTCGAGCTTCATTCCCTGGCCAGCGGTGGTGGGCTCTAGCCCTGAGTTCACCCCCCCCCCATCACCCTGGCCCCCTCTGCCTCCCGCAGTGCCCCTCCGTCCTGGCCCCCTCTGCCTCCAAACCCACCACCCCATCCAGGGCTTGCCGGGCGGCTGAGTAAGTCTGCTGTGAAAAGTGATATTTGTATGTTTGTTAATATCACTTTTCACAGACTTAATATCTAGCAAGACTTAAAAAAAAAAGCAACCAAAAAAGCAAAAGAAACAACAAGAAAAAAGACAAGAATGTGCAAAGCACCTTATTTGTGTTTCTGTTCTGTTTAGTCCAGTAAAGAATAAAGACAACTGTACGTTATTTTTATTATCGAGTTTGCAAAAAAAACCCTACATAAATAAATTACAATGATTTGGACATGTCTATGCATAGACGCCAATTTCCTCTTTACCCTGGGGAGTGCTCAATCCCCCTTCTGCCCCAGACCCGCCCCAACTCCACATCTTCTCCCAAGCCCCCGCTCTGCCCCAGGTCCCAACTCCATTCCACTCCAAGGCCCTGTCCCGCCCCTTCCTGCCCCTGCTCTGCCCCCAGCCCGCTCCCCACTCCACCCCTTACCCCAAGGCCTCATCCCTGTCCTACCTCTGCTCCGCTACCTCCCCACCTCTTCCCACCCCCTCCCCTGAGCATGCCCCTCCCTGCTCCTCCCCTCCCTCCCAGCGCTTCCAGCAAACCGTGGAACAGCTGATTGTGGCGGGCCGGGAGGTGCTGGGAGGGAGGGGGAGGAGTTGATCAGTGGGGCTGCCTGCAAGCGGGCAGGAGGTGCTGTGGGGGAGCTTGGTGCCGGTTGGTGCTAATCATCTGCTAATTTTTCGGCGCCAATGCGTATATGTGCATATTTATTTGTTTTTCCTAAAGTTAATTTTAGGAAAAACTATCAGAGCGACCACCAGAAAGAGTTGGTGGCCACACTGTGAGGCCACCTAAAATGTGTTGTGAGAACCCAGGAGATAGCTGATCTATTGTAGAAGTGGCTAAAGCTCTTACATTGAGCTACTCTATGGGGTATTGTAGAGGGCTGGGCATACGGGAAGAGGGGGTCTGTCCCCATCTCTGCCACTAGTTTAGGATATGTCTATGCTAGAAACATGCTGTACTGTAGATGCTCCAGCCCTGTGCTGAGCAGGATTTTCCCTGCAATTACAGCTCTAGACTGCTGAGCCCCAAAGTCATAGAAAGCAAAGTGCTGGAGGCTCTCTCATGCAGCCTTAGAAAAGAGCTGGTCAGAGTCACTTGTGCGCGTAGTGGAAGCATAGCTGGGAATCCCAGTTAGGCGGTGTAAAGAGGTTTACAAAGTTCACATTTTAGTTACTGTGATTTATTTTAGATTTCTGTTTAAACACTTGGTTTGATTAAACTGCACCCTCCCTTGAGAGTGGGATAAGGGCATGAATGGCTGAAGCTAACAGTGGGCATCCTTAGTGTTACTGCTGGAGAGAGGAGACTGGGGTGTGAATTGCTGAGTTTCTCAGCCTTGTACCCATCATTTCTAGGCAGAGGGGGCAAAGGTGCAATTGCTTACCAAAAAAGAGTGAGGAAGGAAGGAAAGTGGGAGTGAGAATTCATGAATTCTTTATCTACTTGCAGAGGGACAGCAACAGGATCTTAAAAAAGGACACAGCTCTTCATTCCCCTCAGGCCTCTTCCTCTTCCAGTGCCAATAGTGCACTTTGGGCATATTCTTCTACTCCTTCTATCCTTGCGTCTGATGAAGTGGGCATTCACCCAGGAAAGCTTATGCTCCAATACTTCTGTTAGTCTTAAAGGTGCCACAAGTACCTCTGTTGCTTTTTACAGATTCAGACTAACACGGCTACCCCTCTGATACTCTTCTACTCCTGACAGTACTAATGCTGGTCACTGATGTGATTCCAAATCCAATGCATGCGCAGTTATATTGCTACTAACGTTTTTAGTCCAATAATTTATTTTGCTCATTTTCTAAGCTCTTCATCTCTTCTGGGAAGGAAGCAAAAAACGTGCTCAGTAGAGGACAGAATGTGATCAGGTCTGGCTGGCCAGAGGCGGGGCCTGTGGGGTATATGATCTTCGGAGTCCCTCCTGATGCTTCTGTCTGTGAAGAAGTGGCAGGGGAAGGTTCTCTGCAGGTGTCCTGGTCCAATCTGATAGCAGAACTGCATGGTTCAAAGGAGGGAATGCAGGCATTGTTGTCACTGTGGTCAAGAGTTGTGAAGATCTGGGTGCACCAGGTGGGTTACTCGCTCTCCCTGTGGCATGCTGGCAGCACAACTCCTGTAGCATGGTGCCTCCTGCCCAGTTGGAGGAGGGATGGTCACTTGCAGTGGGGCCTCCTGCCCTTTCTGGAAGGGGTGTGTGTGTCCCCTATTAGAATAACTGTTGTTGTTAAACATTTGTATTGCACTAGAGCTGAGAGGCCCTAAAAGAAGTCCAGGTCCTAGAGTGCTAGGCACTGTATGTACACAGAATGGGAGACAGTCCCTACGGGAAAAAGCTGATACAATCTAAACTACCCAAGGATAGGCTAGAGGAAATATCACACTGAAGCACAGAGCGAGCAATGTCATACAGCAAACCTGAGACTGGAACCTCAGGTCTCCCGAACCCCAGTCCTGGGTCTGAATCACAAAATCATCTTTCCACTCCGGAAGAAAGTGGCAGGTCTCCCATATACAACATTGCTCTGACATTCACGGGTTTACTCTACCGCGCTGGGGAAATAGGAATTTCACGCGTGCTCCCAGCATTACGGTAAGAGGAGAACGGAGGCGCTACAGCTAGGATACAAGTATAATCCCAGCATTACGGTAAGGGGAGGGGCTGGTCTCGCGGGAGCTGGGCGCGAGTTCTCGTGAGATCTCGGTGCAAGCCACGGACGGAGAGCCAAGCAGGCGCGAGGGAGCCGGCTGCGGCGGGTGAGTGTGAGAGGCCCGGGCTGCCTGCGCCCCAGGGCGGTAGCTGGACTGGGCGTCCCCTTTGGAGCACGGGGCTCTCCTTCCCACAGACCCCCCCCGACACTGACCCGCCCCCCCGCCGGGGATCAGCACAGGGCCCCGAACCCCATCCCCCGGGGCACGGGGCTTGCCCCGCTCCGGCCGGAGCCCCGGCCCGGGGGGCGGGGCCGCGGGGCTTTGGAGCTACGGCCCGGGGGGCGGGGCCCTGGAGCGCTGGCCCGGGGGGCGGCCCCTCTTAGGCCCGGGGCCCGATTCGGGGGAATCGGCCTAAAGCCGGCCCTGGGTGTTGCACAGTCTGTTTAGATCCGTCTGTTGTCTCTTTATAGTTAAACTGTCAGCTCCTGGGGGCAGGATCTTTCTGTAGGGCACTTAGCAGTAGAGGGTCTGGGTCCAGGTCAGTAACACAACTATATTACTGTGCTGTGAACAAGGTGGGGAAGTGCTCTGCTGCAGGTTGCACAGGCTGTATCACCACACTGTGTGTTGAACACTGTAACGCATAAGGAACGGTGGCAAACCTGTAGGCAGTAGCGTAGCTGGGGGGAAGCAGGGGGAGCAGCCGACTCCCTGGGTGCTCCGGGGCTGCAGCACCTCGGCAGCTCCCAGCCCCAGCTGACCTCTGCCTCCTCCCCTGAATGAAGCGTGACCCCTGTAGTTAATTTCCAGGTTTTAAAGCGAGATGAGGTGAGGGGGGGGAATGTAAAACAACGACAACAGAGAGGTACCCCGTGTCTCTGCAGCGCTCAGGGCAGCATCAGGAGCCCGCTGAGCAGAAACACTGCTGGCTGAGCGCTGTGTGCCTCCCACACGCTAGGGGGCGCTGCAGATACTGAGTGACAGAGGCAGTAGAGGACGCCGCCGGCGCTACACATACCCCGTGGACGAGTTGCTTCCTCTCTGCTCTCCCCACCCCTATTGACTTCACACTTTGGCCCTCGCGGTTGCCGTCGTAAGATTTCTAACAACGCATGACGCTCACAGCGCCAGTAGCACGCGGGGTTCAGTGCGTGGAGGGGGTCAGCCGAGGTGGTGGCGACGTTTCTCGGGCCCGGCGGAGGGGGAGGGTCTGAGGAGGTGTTTGCCCCTGAGGGCAGGGCAGGGCCTGAGCCTGAAGGAGGCCGGGGGGAGTGGGGAACGTGTAGGGCCGCTCATGCTCTCCTTCTGTCCCACCCACAGGGGGAGGCCCCGAGGCGGTGATGTCTGAAGATGCTGGAAGCGGCAGCAACTCCCTGCAGGGCAGGGGCCTGGACTCAGGCTGCCGCCAGCCTTTCGCATCCACCTCTCGCAACGGGGCCGTGCCCGAGCACCAGCAGCGCAGGCTGGCGGGTGGCCAAGGCCGTCAGCGCCCCCTGGAGGCTGCGAACGAAGGGGGCGACGGGGAGGAAGAGGAGTCAGAAGAGGAGCCCGGGCAGGGCAGCGAGAGAGCCGAGCCCGATGGGAACCACACGGACAGGAGGATGCTCCGGCACCAATATCGTCAGCTCATCAACAGAGTACAGCGTAAGCCTGGGGATCGCACCTGCCATGGGGGCAGGGAGGGTGATCTGTGTTCATACCGTGTGCTCCTGGGCAGTGACTGGTGCTCCTAGGTGCTAGGGTAATACAAATAGTAACAACAACGAGGAGTCCTTATGGCACCTTAGAGACTAACATTTATTTGGGCATAAGCTTCTGTGGGCTAAAACCCACTTCATCAGATGCATGGAGTGGAAAACACAGTAGAGAGGTGTAAATACACCGCATGTGAAAAGATGGGAGTTGCCTTACCAAGTGGCGGGGGAACAGTGCTAAGGAGCCAATTCAATTAAGGTAGAAGTGGGGTATTCTCAACAGTTGACAAGAAGGGAGAATAGCCCACTTCCACGTTAATCGAATTGGCTCGTTAGCACTGACCCCCCACTTGGTAAGGCAACTCACACCGCATGTGAAAAGATGAATTTAAACCTCCCTACTGTATTTTCCATTCCATGCATCTGATGAAGTGGGTTTTAGCCCACAGAAGCTTATGCCCAAATAAATTTGTTAGTCTCTAAGGTGTCACAAGGACTCCTCATTGTTTTCGCTCATACAGGCTACCACGGCTACCACTCTGAAACCTGTCACAAATAGTAACAACAACAATAATAGTGTTGGGGACTCCCTGCAGCAGCCAGAGACTTAGCCCTGCCACAGAGCTGCAAGTGTCTCTGTCATGCTTGCTGCAGCTGCAGGAGACTGCTCCACTCAGGACAAACAGCCTGTGCCCTACCCAGTGGGAGGCGCATAGAGCTAGGGCTGAAGCTGATGGGGGTCTTGGGACGATAGACTAACTTCACAGCAAAATTCTTCCTCTCCAGAGGGAAAACACTTTACCAAATTCCTTAAAGGATTGTCTCTCCTCCTGAATTGAATGAGTGAGAATTGCCAGTTGGGCATTAGTGCCAAATTTTTCAGTTGTGGGCACCTAAGGAAGTGGTTTGACCTTCATAGGTGCTGGATAACCAGACTAATCTGATGCAGGAGTTGAGTGTTTGACATTTCTGAACCTTAGGCGCCTAATTTAGGTACAGTAACTCCTCACTTAAAGTCGTCCCGGTTAACTTGTTTCATTGTTATGTTGTTGCTGATCAATTAGGGAACGTGCTTGTTTAAAGTTGTGCAATGCTCCCTTCTAAAGTCGTTTGGCAGCTGCCTGCTTTGTCCACTGCTTGCAGGAAGAGCAGCCCATTGCAGCTAGCTGGTGGGGGCTTGTAACCAGGGTGGACAGGCAGCCACCTATCAGCTCCCCTAAGTTCCCTGTGCTGCAGCTGCCCAGCAGGCTATCAATTGCAGGCAGTTCATCTGTCGCTCCCCCCCCACTGCCATGTGCTGCTCCGCCCTCTGCCTTGGAGCTGCTCCCAGAGACTCCTGCTTGCTGTGCGGGAGGGAGTAATGGCAGGGTGTCCCACTCCCCCCTGCTCCTACATCCTGCTTATAGAGCAGGGAGGGGATGGAGAGAGACATAGAGAGCTTGGGGCAGCAGCTGCTGTCTCAACTTGCTGATCACTTAAAACAGAGGTTCCCAACATGGTGCCTGTGGGTGCCGAGGCGCCCGCCAGGGCATCTGTGTGTGCCCGTGTACTGGCCGGCGGACAAGCATCCGCCGAAAAGCGGCGTCATCATTTTTCAGCGGCATTTCGGAGGGGACGCTTCTTGACGTTGTCGCTTCTCGGCGGCATTTCAGCGGATGATTGTCCGTTGGCCCTGGTCCTCGGTAGCTCGTCGTCCGGCTCCCGCCAACCGGAAAAGGTTGGGGACCACTGACTTAAAAAGACAATGCACTTAAGAGTGGGTCAGCTTACTTAAAGGGGCAGTGTGCATTTCTCTCTCTCCCCTACACACAAGGTGTGTGTCAGTCTCTGTCTGCTATGCTGTCTCCCCTCTCTGGTGTTCGTGCTGCCTTGTAGTCAGGCACTGCCTTGTAGCAGTGCTGTCCCGTTGACCCTATTCTTCTGATTTGTAAGAGTGCTTGACTGCTAAGTCATCAATAACAATTCCAGCAGCACCTGGTATATATATTATATTTTTTTTTTCTGTTTTTGTTTGTTTGTTTGTTTCCTCCCCCCTTCCCCTGGAAATCTTCCATCTCCTTCTGACTTCCTTAACTTTCATGTTTTTTTTTTAAGAGATTGCAACTCAGTTTTAGAATAACTCAGCTAGTGTGTGTTTTAATAATACAATTCTCAAGAAAAACAGCAGTGGTTTGGAAAAGTGTATCAAGAGCTGAATGCATGTGCTCAAACCACTTGAACACTATGATTCTGTGAGTAGTCGTATAGAATCAGGCATTCAGATATTCCCATTGCGTCTGTGTTTATTAATCTAAATAAATGTAGATTTTTGTTTTAACCTAGTGATGTCTAGAAATGAAACAACCTGTATTATTTGTATTATCATATAGTGTTTAGAAGCCTTAGTCATAGACCTTGACCCCATTGTGCTATACAACCTTGCATGTTTTTGTGGAGGTCCTTAATTGGTGATATTTAAATGCATAAGACAAATGACATATGGCATACCTCTCATGAGCTCTGGTAACTACTTGGACGTAGAACAGGAAATTTAAATTGGATTGATCAGCAAATGACATACAGGATTAAGATCTATTTCTTAATTTTGGAGATTTTAAAAATGTCCACATGCCAGAAATATACTGTAGTTGGTTTGTAATCACTTTAGAGCTTGTGGGGGAAATCCTAGCCTTTTAATTTCTCTGAGTCTCATTCTATAAATGGGAACTCTTTTTTGAAACATTCATTTTACAGTATTGAAATAGTCCCACTATCTGCAGTGATAAGTGCTACTGTTTTGATCTGCAAATATTTACATGCATAGCAGTAAACGTGAATAGTCCCATTGATTTCACTGGGACTACCCACATGCTTAAAGTTAAGTATGGTCATAAATGTTTGTAGGATCAGGGCCTACATAAATGCTCACTGTAAAAGGTACTATAAACAGATTTGGAGTATTTTGAATTTGGTGAGGTTTAGTGTCAGGCACTGTTAGCTACTTATGGTTAAGGTTATAAGTGTTTATTTTTTGATGCGTACATGTTTAATTTAATATTTCACTTATTTGTTGTTTTCTTTTTTCCCAGAGAATCGTGAGGATATGCTGAGTTCAAAAAGCAATAGTTTGACAGATGCACTACAAGAAGCCAATAAATTGTTCAGTGGAGGTAAGGTTAATCCCACAGTCTATTTCAGAAATTTTTGCTTTGAACCTCAAAGCTAATGAAGTGATGCTCAGAATAAAAAAATGCTAGTCCCTCACTACACTTAAAAAAAAGGCAACAAACAAAACAGCCAGGAAGGTCCTATTTAATAAACTTAGGTTTATAGTTTAAAAATACAACTGTTTACTTATTCTTCTGTATCTTGGCTCTGCAGTGCAACAGGAGTGAAAAAGTAGTGTAAAAACTAATGTCATTTAAGTACATAGATTCAGTATACTATATTTGGAGAGAGCAAACATACTGAGGAAGAAAATTTAATTTTACTTTAAGGATGGCTTGACGGTGTTTCATACTCGCTGTTGGCAGTGATTGGCAAATGTTTTCTTTTTAGAGCAGTCAGCTATCTCTGTACAATAAAAGGAATTGTTTGGTCTTCAGAAATTGACTTACAAAGCACATTAGCTCTGATTTTATTGTTAGTGTAGTGTATACTTTGACATTTAGACAATTGTATATTGATAACATAAAACTTTCTTTTTCCATAAGTTTCCCAGGCAAGGGAGGCTGCCCTGGATGCCCAGTTCCTTGTTTTGGCATCAAATCTAGGAAAGGAGAAAGCAAATGAGTTACACTCTGAAATGACAGTATTTGACTCGCCAGCATTTGCTGAAGATTTAGTAAGTTAAGAACTGCTGACTTGTTAAAATGTGGCTTGAGATTGCCATGTATGTAATAAAAGGGGAAAATAAAGGGGTTTGAAGATTTCAGGAGAAACACTGCTGTTGCATTAAAACTTTGCATAATTTCTATGAGGGTTCTTTAACTTTTTTGCATGTAGTATAGACCTTTATCCTAACTTTCTGCTCAATCTACAGTAATTGCTTTAAAGGCTACATTTAGAATCTCCAGTTTAAATAAAGGAAATGTAGCTATACAAATTTAGACTCCAGATGTTACAGGATCAGAGTCTTACTTCATCAAATGATATTTCACAGCAGTTAATTGAATGAGGTTCTTTACAATAGTGTATTTAGTAAAGAAAAGAAATCTGCTGTTTTGATTTTGAAAAGCTATACCTCTAATACTTTCAAAACAGCAATGTTTGCTGTTTTTTCCCCCCTATTACATTCACTTATTCCTATTTTAACCAAAGCTGTGATTTTCAGTGGAACTTCAGTATCTGGATCTTTTGGGTACTTTTGAAGATCTCATGTTTTATTTCTTGATACTCTGGCTGAAAAGTGCCAGTTTGCCCGGACATTGGAGCAAAAGCCAATTTCATCTTCTTATAAGCTGTTACAGTAGCCTAATGAGGAATTGCAACTTTTTGTCAAAGGTGTAGTTTTGTTGTACAAGAGAATTAGGTTCCATTGCTTATTATTGTCTAAAGGGGGAAGAGGCATGTGATGGTTATACAGTACCTGAAATGTGTTCAGTTGTCCCAAAAATGTGATATGTTCAGAAATTGTACTTTTAATTGCATTATAAAGTTAAGAAACAGTAACTTCCACACTTGCTGGCAGCACAGAGGTCATGGATTGTATGAAGGCAGAGGCTAAACTGTACTCTCATTGTTAGATATAGCTATGCAAAGACAAGTTTAACAGGCACTGGGCAACGGAAGAAAGCTTGCAAATGAATAGAGGACTTGTGTTGTCATTTTACAACCATTCATAAGCATTCATTTAGGGTTACCATATTTCAACAATCAAAAAAGAGGACACGGGGTGTCGCCCCTACCCCGCTCCCTCCCATTTCCCACCCCCCTCAGAATCCCCCCACCCCCTATCTAAGTCTCCCCATTGCCTGTCCCCTGCCTGCCCCAACCGCTCTCTACACCCCCTTCTCCTGACAGCCCCCTCAGAACCCCCAACCAATCTAACCCCCCATTCCCTGTCCCTTGCCTGCCCCCCCCCCCCCCCACCAGGCCGAGGGAGAGCTGAGGGCTCCACGTACAGCCAAACAAATAAGGCGCTGCTCTGCGGGGGAGGAAGGAGCGGGGAGGGGGAGGGACTCTGGCTGCTAGAGGCCCCAGTGGCTGCGAGCGGCTTTCAATCGGCACAGCCGTCCAGTCAGCCACACCGCACTCTACATGAGGGGAAGGGGGAAATCCCGGACATTTCTACCTTATTAGAAATCCTCCCCCCGGACGGCCATTTAAAGCTAAAATAGCTGGACATGTCCGGGGAAACCCGGACGGATGGTAACCCTAATTCATTTCCATAGATATTTAGTTTATGGGTAAAAATACAGGTGTCTGAAGTTATAACTGGCAACTGAACCGCTAGAGAACATATGATCAGTAAGATAGAAGATAACACAGCATCACTCTTTGCTGCTATGCAGGAGGACGCTTCAATTTCTGTCCTCTGAAATGCAGGAAAGTTGTCATGGTGAAGACAGCCATGGGGCAGCGTCTCTTTAAACAGCCTCCTGCTGGCCAGTCTAAAAAAGAGAATTGATAACTGCCTTAGGTCGCATTGATTTCAGTGAAACTACTCACAAACTGGTTCATAACTTTGTCTAAATCTTAGCGGAATCGGGGCTACAGGTCCCAGTTCTGCAATAAGCTCTGTTCAGGCAGATGCCTACATCCACGTAGATGACTGACTTCAGTGTGGCTCCCATAGGGCTGAATGGGCTACCTATGTAGAGCTTGTTGCAGGACTGAGGCCTAAAAATTATACAGTGGGGGTGTGGGTAGTCAAATGAGAAACTATAATTAAGAGAAACTGTTATGTTCCAAGAAGGAACATATCAGTTTCTTTTTTTTGTGATAAAATCACTAAGACGTCGGACCAAGACCAATCATTCTTTCCTATTATAGTTAGTGAATTATTGTATAACCTTTAAAATGTGGATTTTTGTCCTTTGTGGTACAATTTGGGAAGAAATATCTAAATATTTGAATTTTTGTTTCAGTAGCAATTGACAGTGTGCGATTCTTTCTTTAGGTAATTCATGTTTTTATATATTCACTTTAACTTATGTCTGTGTGTTTTTTTTTTTTTTTTTTTTTTTTTTTTTTTTTTTACTCTAATTGGAAGAAAAGTAAGCAATTCTTGCAGTATTCAAGTAGGGTATACATTATAATGCAATATCTTAGAAATAAGCATCCATTGACTTTGCTTTGTGAAATTTAGATGCAATATCTTTTCCCCCCCTTCAATAGCTAACATTTATGGGCCTAAATCGTCTAGAAGGAGAAGAAAATGATAGCGATGATGAGAGCATTGCTAATGGATTTTTACCTAATAATGCCTGGCATAAACTGGGAGCAGAAGCAGAAAGATATTTCAGAAGATCTCCTTCTTTTCACTACATGTAAGCATATTCAAGGAAAATGATAATATATGCTGAAGTGCAACATGGCCTAGTTAATTAGCTCTCAAAAGGACTGACCCTTAGATTATCAATTTTTAGGTAGTACACTGTATTTGAAAGAAGAGATTAACTTGGGAGTCTGGCTGCAGTCCATAGCAGAGCTCTCTCCTGGCATGGCAGTCAGGTCACTGCACCCTCAGTTGTGCCCTTCTCCCACCTAGATAAACTCATGTTCACCCAGGCATTTCAAATAACATTCTCCTTTTCAGAGTCTGGTTTATGAAGTAGTAACACAAAATGAACAAAACCATTTTTTCACTCTTCTGAGGCAAACAGATCTTCCACTGGACAGGAAGGTCTCATAATTTCCTTTACCTATTCTTTTCTGCCCTACAGTGCCATCCTCTGCAAACATTCCTTCTTCCCTTTTTGTAATATTTTGCATTTTCCTCATCTGGGAGGCACAGCCAAGGCATAGGAGAGTTCCCTTCTCCTCCTTAGGGCTTCCCCAGGTCCTGTAAAGCACATTGTGGGATTTGCTCCGGACCTCCGACCTGATTGTGTGTCTATCCTGATCTGTCTCCCTGAGCACCATGTAATCCTCTGCAGGATTCTGTAGTTTGAGAGCCTCCCAGTACTTCCTGCTTTCCCAGCTCCTTCCTAGGAAACAATCTGAATCCTGGCAATCATTTCCACACTCCTCCTATCCTGGCTGTACTGCAGGAGAGTCTTCCTGCTCCCTGCAGGTTTTCCTCTGTGTGAACATGCACTTTTATGAGGTGCTGCCTCTGGGCTGCTGTCAAATGATCCTTGGTTATCTGATTCAGGCCCAGAAGCTCAGCGTTAACTTCAGATAGTCCCAGCTCACCCTGCGATAGATCCCAATTTCCCCATATAAATGAAAAAAATCAGTTTGGTCATCCTGTCCCTGCTAATGCAGTTTTCCCCCTCCCACAAGTATAATTTCAGCTCTGATAAAAGGCTGAAGTATTTGAAGGCCTCAACCAGCTATACAATTTGTACTACAAGTAACTGTAGAGATGATCATATGGTCTTACACACTGGGATAGTAATAAAAGATGAATGGTATGTTAGGAAGACTAGTAGCTAGTTTACCATTTTAAAACATAAAATATCTGAGATTACAAGTACCAACAAAGTGCTGAAGGTAATTTTATTCTAATGTTATACTGGAAATGATCGAAGATATTGAATGGAAGAAAGTCTAACTTTGATTTCTTTGTAAATAGTTGAGTATGGACCATTAGCTATACCCTCTTTTATATAAGTTTAGGTTTCCTATGGCAAAGTGTGAATATTGAGAAAGTACTGAATTTTTGTTATCTATTGAAGTGCCCTATATTAGAACTCATGTTTAAAAAAATTAGAAGATCTAAATCCATTTTTCAGTCCATTGAACATACAATAACCTATCCTGAGTTTTATTTCAAAATGAGAAGTTATTAACATGTTCATAGCTACAGGCCTATAATTGTAGAAATTAAACAAATGATCAGAGAAAAAATATAAAATTGGAGTATTTTCAGAAAAAGAAGCATGGAATACCCCAAAAACTCAGTTACTACTTAATATAAAAAGTCATGTCTCTATGACAAATAGATTTTAATTTATTGTACTAAAAAAAACTTGGAACAAAATAATGCATTTAACAGTGTATTGATTTATGGTGTTGCAAAGCTGATTGCAAATGGTAACTCATAGAACCATTAGTGGTGGCAGTTTATAGGAATCATAGTACATATTAGAAGCTTCATGTTTAGTTTTAGCATTATTTTCTATCTTAACCCAGCAAACTGCTCAATATATTCTCTAGTCTAGTGCATACTTTAAAGTAGTTTTCATACATTCATGCTACTTTTCTATTTGGATTAGGTTGGGATCTTTCAAGGCTGATCCTCCTGTACCGAGGCAACGGATTGAGAGGCAGAAAAGGAAAGCAGGAACAGAAGAAAAAAGGGCAATGCCTGCTCAGGTTTGTAAAGTAATATTTGCAATAATCATTTTTGACAGCATAGCTATCCTAAGTCACTTTTTTTTAGTTTGTGAATTATCTATGTTTTCTCTGCCGCTATGGCTGCATTTAAAATGCTACAGTGGCACAGCTGCAGTGGTCAGGATTCTCCCGTTGCTGTAATTAATCCACCTCCCTGAGAGGTGGCAGCTAGGTTGATGGAAGAATCGTCTAAACTACATCTCTCAGGGTTGTGGATTTTTCACAACTCTGGGAGACTTAGGTGATGTGGTTGAAGTAGGAGATGATCAGGATTTTACGGAAGTATCTAATCTCTACTACCTGTATTTTCCGTTCAAGTTCTGCCGTAAGGGTCTATGTCTCGCACGCATATAGAAAAATGGAGATGACCAATGCGTGCAGTAGTTTCAGTTTGGATTCCAGGGAGATGTTCTTATTCCTCCAAATTGGCTTCAGCTTTGCCACTGCTGCTTTAGTATACCCCTCTTTATTATAAATAAGACATCTGCAAAATCACATTACCTCATTCGTCTCTTGCTAGGAGTAATTTCAAGTCTGTCATGACTTTTCTTAAGTAAATGTAGGACCTTTATATCCGTATAGGTCAAAGAAAACCTTAAGCAACTGTCCATTTCAGTAATAACAAGCCCCCTCCTGCCCATTAAACTGATTTTTAAAGTTTTAGAAGTTTATGCACCAGCAGAAGCCTCCCAATTCCTCAACTAGGAAAAACAAATGGGCCTTACAATAAGTCCTGGAAATTGATAAAACTGGAACTCTTGAGATGGACTGGAAGACGGGGGGAGTACGTTTCCAAAGCACCTGCTAACTGTCTCCTTTCTTAAATAAGTGAGCTGCAGTTCAGGTGCCACTGTGCGTGGCAAAGAGAGAAAGGTAGTCTTTTCAGATAAATAGGTTCCAGGCATTTGACATAGTCAACTGTTACGCATATTGTGTTCAGTGACAGCAGCCTTTTATTACTCTGTCTTCTGTTTTTTTATGGCCAACTGCAACAATTCAGAGCTGATGTTTTCTTTCTGCCTAAAACTAAAACTTGTCACTAAAAGAATGATTTAAAAAAAAAGTAGAAAAATGTTTTTCTGTATAATGTTGGTTTACAGCAGGATAGATGCATGATTCTTGATTTTTTTTTTTTTTTTTTCTTCTCCAGTTGAAGAAAATGGAGGAATCTCATCAGGAAGCCACAGAAAAAGAAGTAGAGAGGATCTTGGGATTGTTACAGACCTATTTTAAAGACGACCGTAAGTATGCCTCCAATTTAGCTAAAATTTGCACTAACGGAGGTTTGTAATATGCTACATTAATTACACTTTGAAAGCTAGGGAATGATACTCTGCTACTACATTAGTAACTAATGAGGTCTAGCATCCCAGTGTGTCCTCCTTTGCTGGGGAGGAGATTTGGCTTGTAGACTTAAAACTCTGGGCACCTTCTAAATGCTGTCTTTTTGCGGTCTCCACAGTGATTGTACTGTATTTATGGCCTTCTGCAGTTGCAGCACTTAGCCCGTGGAGCTATTGTTTCTGTCTGCAGACTCAGAAAGACATGGCTTCACGTTTGGAACAATAAGGACTAGAAACTTGATATTTTTAAATGTAAGCTTGGGTTCTGCTGAAACGGATGGAGGTCACTAAAGAAATGCAGGTATGGTAAATGGCAGTGAACCAGTTCAACTAATCTCTTGACTCTAGTCAAAAATAGGGTATTAGAAAGGTTCTTCTAGTCTTTTTTTATTTTTATTTTTAAACAAGGAGATGATAGTTGGCTCCTGTCAGTTAACTTTGTACAATATCGTAAGTTATGACCAATGATGCAAACTGTTGAGACCTCATCCACAATTTGTTTTTTGAGGGGACATTAGTTAGGTCTCTACTTGAATTTCAGCCAGTGTCACTTATGAGATTTTGGATGTGTTGAGAACTTTTTTTTCTATGACTTGTTATTGCCTTGGCTAGCAAAGGCCAGTGGGGGAAAAACTGAATCCTTCACTGATGGCATCTGACAGTCCCTCGGTTAAGGGAGTACAAAATTCCAGTTGGCCTTAAGGAAGAGTGTTTTGGGGCCTGTGTTCTAGAAACCAGCCCTTGGTGTTGAGTCTATTCATTATCAAACTGCATTTAATCTTTTATTTTTGGTTAAGATTATTATTATTTGGATTGTTATGATGTGACCGTTTTTACAGCATATGGATTTCTTTGACTTATTTGATCTTTGCCAATCTGGGTTTTGACCTGGAGAAGGCAAGACTGCAACTTGTGCTGCTGGTCGATGATCTTCTCATAACATCATCAACATAACTTTTATCCATCTTTATCTATCAGTTGCCTTTGTCAGTGTTGATCTTGAGGTGGTGGTAACTCTCATTCAGACAGGAGTGGGAGTAGATAAGTCTACCTTTCAGTGGCTTCATTCTTTCCCTTCTGAGATCCCAGAGAGTAGTTTCATGCAATTGCTCTTCTGCCCCAAAGATTATTTTGTGTGGTTCTGCAGGATTCTATTTGGTCACATTTCCTGTTAGATGTGTACATGTAGCAAGGAAATATGTGGTGTCTGAATATGATAATGACACCCAGTTTTCTGTCTACGTTTTGTCTGATCCAAAGGGCATACTTGAGCATGTGTTTCTGGCAAGCTAAAAATTTGGGCATGGATGATGGGAAGCTAGCTGAAACTGAGTTTGCATAAGGTAGAGATGAAGACGGTAGACCACTGAATCAACCAGAGGATATAGCAAAGATTATTTGCCTCTTTGAAGATTGTCACTCAAATTCACTTTTTAAGAATTGTCTGATTCCCAACTGCATTTAGATGATATAAATAACTAGGGCTGCATTTTCCAGTCTGTCTGGTCAGGAGGTTGCGACCTTTTATGATTTATACAGACCTTTCTATTGTGATCCATGCCTTTGTCACCTCAACATTAAGCCATATACTCTCCATGGGGCCACATCTTTAGTTCGCTAAAACTGAAGCTAATGCTGAATGCAGCTCTTCACTTCTTAAGCAGATGTCTCGCTGCAAACGTGCAGTGACAGTACTTGGAATTTGCATTGGCTGCCTATTGGCTTCTGGCTGGAGATAAAGGTGGTGATTTGGACCTGAGAAGCCCTAAATAGCTTGGGCCCTGCCTGCCTTCACCTGAGATTGACACAGTTTGGGTAGTGAGGGCTGTTGAAGCTGGAGCTTACTTGGTATTTGAGAGGACCCTATTGGCAGGGCATTCTGAGGGCCTTTCAATTTTCCCATTAATTTTCCCTTCTCGATTGGAAATAATCTGAATTTGTTGACATCTAGAACTAAGAGTAAGTCTACTGTTAGACTTAAGTGTGGTGGGGGGTGATTCCCAGCTCGAGGAGACATACTCTCATCAAGCTAGCATACTAAGAATAGTAGTGTAGCCACAGTAGCATGGGAAGTGGTGTACTCAGGGTGGCCAGCTTTGCCCTGCCCATGCTACTTTGGCTACGCTATTATTTTTAGTGCACTAGCTCAATGACAGCTAGTGTGAATATGTGTACTGGAGCTGAGAATCACCCCCAGCTTGCAGGATAGACCTAGTCTAAAAGCCTACCAGTTTGGAAGGCTAAGGTGGATAGATTTGAGGGTTTTGTCAACTCAAAGGTTGCTCCCAATACTTCTGTTAGTCTTAAAGGTGCCACAGGACCCTCTGTTGCTTTTCAAAGGTGTGGAGTTTGTGCTTTCTGTCAAAGCAGAGATGAGGATGTTTAAATATTTGTTATGCTTGGCTATTTTTTATGCTTGGAGTAAAGGGGTGCAGGCACTTTGATCGCTGGTCTCCCATTGCTGTTTTTGTTTCTGTTATGGATCTGTGTTTTTAATTTGTCATGCATCTAGAATCAGAGAGCGGTGTGTCAGTTTTAATTTTAAATAAACAAATACACCTCTACCCCGATATAACGCATTCGGATATAATGCGGTAAAGCAGTGCTCTGGGGGGGTGGGGCAGCGCACTTTGGCGGATCAAAGCAAGTTTGATATAATGCGGTTTCACCTATAACGCGGTAAGATTTTTTTGGCTCCCGAGGACAACATTATATTGGGGAAGAGGTGTAGTTCTTTCTGCCACGTTCTGCAGCCCTCAAAGACTAATATTTAGGGTGGGAGGAAATCACTTAAACATCTTGCTGTTTTGGCTTCATCTCATGTCTTGCCTTGGATGCTGGGATCCCGATCAGGATGCAGAATCTACAATTTTCAGATTTGAATGGGGAAACTGATTGTTAGTTTTTTATCTTGTTTTTGTTTTAAAGTTTTTTGCATATGCAATAAATATGCTGATTGTGGACACACTTTTGCCAGTAGTATATTAATATATTTGTATAAGAACATTTTAGTAGTATTGATCATCTATATTATATAGATATATCATCTATATATCTCCTACTAGGCTTGCAGGGAAAACATATGTTTAAAAAAAAAGTGTACTTAGGATGCATAACTGGGAAACTTCTTTTAACAAGACTCTAGGCAGAGAGAGTTCAGAGCCTTTAATTAAATGTCTTTTGGTCTCCTACCACCCCTTTCCTTTCCTTTCCTTTCCTTTCCTTTCCTTTCCTTTCCTTTCCAACATATAGCCATTCCAACAGAGCAGGGCATGTTAGCACTTACCTTGCGGGAGTGTTCTTAATCCCTTTCAGTGTAGGGTCCCATGCAATGGCAAAGTTCTCTAGATAAGGGCAGGAAAAGGTCCATTTTAGAACAATTAATGGAAGAATGTTTCTTCCATTAATTGAATATTGGGGGTTTCCTAGCAAAAGAATACAAAGCATTCCCTCTTTCTAGAAGAATGCTATACTCCTTTGGAGTGAAAGGTTGATCAATATTTGAATTGTGATCTCCAAAAACAACAACAAAAATTAATGAAACAATGACTATTTTAACTCCTTTATTTCATTTCAGGTGTATGTGGGGAGGTGGGACGTAGTGGGGAGAAAGGTTGTGGGTTTTTTTAAACAGCATATTACACCTATTACATTTGAAAATGTATTAAAATTGTTTCACATGAGAACAGTTAGATATATAACAATTTGCTTAAGCCCTACATCAAATATTATCTCTCTTAAATTAGCATTTACATCTCTGCTAGCTTTATGTATACCATTTGTTTTATAACCACTGTTTTCTTATGTCTATAGCCAATATACCTATTTCCTTCTTTGATTTTGTGATTGATCCAAGTTCTTTTGCACGCACTGTGGAAAACATCTTTCATGTGTCCTTCATTATAAGGGTAAGGAGTAACTTGGTCTTCAAATCTTACATGTATACTGGAATGATACAAGAAAACCAGAATATTTGTTTGTTTGTTTATTGTAATTGTAGCTGCTGTTTCCAGTTTTGGCTAGGTGGTATATTTTTGCTTCCGGGACAGGATGGTGTGGGAATACAGGTCTAACATTTGATACTCTGGAGTCCAACTCTGCCAATAAAATTTTCACAAATGCAAATCAAAGTGTTTTGAAATCTCATTCTTTTCATTAGTCTAATAGAGAAGTTTTAATAGATTTCTGATAAAAGACAATAAAGCATAGATGGATTTTACATGGTCACCAGAACCCTAAGATAAAAGTTGTGGTGGATTGATTTAAATTAAAGCTATATAAATCAGCAATCAGGATTTTTGATCTTGTTTTGCATTTATACTTTAGTTACTGTCTTAAAGGTTAATTCTCATTGGTCAGTACTTGTTGCTAACAGGAGGATACACTATAACAAATACACATCATTGCTTAAATTAAGATAGTTTAACATACATTTTTAAAATTAATTTTTACATTTATATTAGAAAATGGTGAATGATGCTTTTTTTATTTACTGGGTTGTTTCAAGCTTCATTTGAATTAAAATCTGTTTTTAAAAAATTAAATAATATGTTTAGCACTTTAAAAAAAATTTCTTTAGTTTTATTAATGTTTATTTTGCGTTTATAAGTATGGTTTATGCGTTAAGCCTGGGACTTGTACCCAGAAACTCCTGAGATCTAATCCTTGCTCTGACACTGACTCATTGGGTGGACTTGTCCATGTGGTTTATTGTCTGCGTAGATCACCTGTGGGCCAAGGTAATCTGCTGGCGAACCGCGAGACAGTTTGTTTACATTGGCACAGCCGCCCGCAGCTCCCAGTTGCGTGACAATGGGAGCTGTGGGAAGTGGCGACCAGCAACTGGTGTAGATGCATCTGGTTGTGAAATCCGCCATTTACCACCTACAAAGGGGTTTTGAGGCGGTTTTTTAGTGTGTGTTTGTAAAGCATTTTAAAGAACTAAAACTTTGTGTAAGCACTTACATTATCTTGACTATATTTTTGTAAATTAATCCTCAATTGATCTGTGAAAGTGCTTTGCCCCTTTTGCCTGATTTCAGACATGAAGTATGGAGAACCAAGCATTATTCTTCACCTGAATGACATTGTCCAGCAAGAAATAGGAATAATGCAAATGTGGTGGTTTTTTTTTTTTTCTTTCTTTTTATTTTTAAGCTGCTGGTAAATATATCCAGTTACCACAGTCTCAGGACTGTGGAATATATTGGAATAGTAGTTGAATTGTTTTTAAGCTGAGTTTTAAGTGCAAAAGCCTGTAATCGCTTAAGAAGACCATATTTTCCTGCCTATGTGTTTTAATGGATTTAATTCTGTAGTTGACACATTTTTAATTCCAAATGCCCCATTTTTATATCCTTATAACTTCACTTAAGTATTTTGCTTTGGGCTGCAATACCTCAAGTTTGTTCTCTGCCTAAAGTTCCCTCTCTTGCAAAGTTTTAGCATATAATTTTATTAAAGGTTTTTTCAGTGGTTTAAAAGTATCCAATCTAGTTCTCAAATCTTTTCAGGACTACTGTGTGTTCAGGTAACCTACTTTCTTAATTCAAGTTTGGCGTGTTTGCTGAATTTGAAAAAAATACCTTTCACTGATTACAAAGAAAATTTGAAAATGAATGAATGAAAATATAGTTTTCATTATCGATTTTTAAAATGCTTGTGGTGTAATGACCAAGGGACGTGTGTCCATACTATATTCATGTTATGGTTGAGATTTTATAGATACTTGTTCAGAAGTTCAGTTATGTCTCCCTTAGCAACTGTAAATTTTGCACTCCTGTGAATATGTAGGAAGTATGTACTGTATTTGCAAGAGGCTTAGTTATTGTTGCTCTGGTAACATAACTAAGATTCTTGATGCAAGAATATATGTACATTTCCACTGATATAGCATTGCAAAGTTAGTCATATAAATAAATGAAAAATGTGTATCTGTTTAAAAGAAAATTGTCATTGTCTATTTCAGTGTTTTATATCATCAGAACAGTTGTAGTTTCTGTAATTCTAAATCAAATTGTATTGCATTCTAGGATGGCTTTGCAAGAATAAAGCTGGATCAGGACAAACTGCCAGTAATAGGTAAAATACATTTAACTTTTTAAAAGACAGACAAATTACTCAAGCACCAAAAGAGCTTGTGTATCTAGAAGGTGTATAGGTCTTTTAACCAATAGATTTAGGATTTGTAACTCAAGACCTGACCATGACCCATTGCCTTCAGTGGGCATTGCTTCTGTCCCTATGTGGTATCTGCTCTGTAGGCCTGATCACATAACCCTGACTTATTTGAGTAACTGTAGGATTGGGCCATGCATCTTTCAAAGTATTGCAAGCAAACAGAAGCACTATAACTTGCATTTGTTAAAATTAAAAAAAAAATAAATTAATGGAGATATCCTATCTCCTGGAACTGGAAGGGACCTTGAAAGGTAATTGAGTCCAGCCCCCTGCCTTCACTAGCAGGACCAAGTACTGATTTTGCCCCAGCTCCCTAAGTGGGCCCCCTCAAGGATTGAACTCACAACCCTGGGTTTAGCAGGCCACTGCTCAAGCCACTGAGCTATCCCTCCCCCCAAAATGTTAAATGAGTCCTTTAAAGATTATGTTAGTTTCAAACCAGTACTCTTATGCTGCTGGACACCCCCCCCCCCCCCCACACACACACACGCAAAAGAAGAAAAAGGCAAGGCCCAAGAATTCATGGGCTTTGGTATACAGGCCACTGAAGTTGCTAAAAAGGTTGCTACTAACTTCAGTAGGCTGCAGATCAGGCCCTATATGAGCTAAGAACATACATAAGAACGGTCATACTGGATCAGACCAAAGGTCCATTTAGCCCAGTGTCCTGTCTTCCAACAGTGGCCAATGCCAGATGCCCAAGAGGAAATGAACAGAACAGGTAATCATCAGGTGATCCATCCCCTGTTGCCCATTCCCAGATTCTGGCAAAAGAAGCTAAATTCTGGCTAAAGAAATATCTGTTTAAAAAAAAACAACCACCAGAAAATGGAAATCTAATCCAAGTGAACCTAATAGAAAGAAGTATAAATTATGGCAGGTAGAAAGTAAGATGAACATTAGCAGAGCAAAGAGAATTTGAAGAGAAAATAGTCTGCAAATAACAAATTTCTTAAACATAATAGACAAAGCAGGAAGTCTGCAAAAGGAAGCCTGCAAAAGCAAAGCAGGAAGCCTGGTGTGTCTTCTAGAATGCCAAGGAAAAAGAGGGCAATTGAGGATAAACTAAACAATTTTCTTTTTAGTCTTCACAGAGGGTGATGGGGGGTATATCTACCTCAGACCTTCATTTTTTAGGTAAAGTATTAGTCCTGGAACAAATTGGTAAAGAGCAGTAAGTTACATGGACCAGATAGTATTAATCCAAGAGTGCTAAAAGAATAAGAAGGAAGTTGACAGTGGCAAGCAAAAAATGCAATATCATTAAAGTCGGCTACCGATGACTGGAGAACTGAAGGGGAGCAGATGTCATATAAAAGACAGTGGGAGTGATCCTGGGAATTACAGACCAGTGAGCCTTGCATCAATACCAGGAAAACTGATTTAAAACAAGAATTAAGAACAGAATTATAAGCACCTAGATGGTAATATTGTAGGGACAAACAAAGTGCATCACTTATAAAAGATAATTGTGTCTAATCTAAAATTTCCTGAGCATGTCATCATTCATTAGTAAAGGAGAGTTAGTTGACATGAATTGAGAAAATCCTTCCTAAGAGGATACACCTCTACCTTGATATAATGCGACCCAATATAACACGAATTCGGATATTCGGGGAGGGATAGCTCAGTGGTTTGAGCATTGGCCTGCTAAACCCAGGGTTGTGAGTTCAATCCTTGAGGGGGCCATTTAGGGATCTGGGACAAAAATCTGTCTGGGAATTGGTCCTGCTCTGAGCAGCGGGTTGGACTAGATGACCTCCTGAGGTCCCTTCCAACCCTGGTATTCTATGATAATGCAGTAAAGCAGTGCTCCGGGGGGGCGGGGCTGGGCACCCCGGTGGATCAAAGCAGGTTCGATATAATGCGGTTTCACCTATAACGTGGTAAGATTTTTTGGCTCCCGAGGACAGCGTTTTATCGAGATAGAGGTGTACTAGGAGAACATGAGGTGTGAGGTAAAATTCTGTAATGGATTAGAAACTGAAATGTGGTAATAAATAGGTGAAGTTTTAAGATGGCAAAAGATATATATTTTGACTGAAACAGTTTGGCAGATTTCACACAAATTCACTACCAACTACCGAAGTTAAGAGAATGTCTTGGTTTTTTTGTGTAGCATCTGGTACTGATCTGTCAGATATAATTCTGGACTAGATGGGCCACTAATTTGATCTGATATGGCAATTCTGATGTTCCTGAAGGGTACTATAACACTTGACATGCCTTTCTAACCGTATGGGTCCTGAAAATGTGGTATTTTGAACAGAGCCTTCACATGAAGAGGAAGGTAGAGAAAATGACCAGAATGCCCAAGTACGGAACCAAGCAGTCATATCTTTGAGCCATCAAGACTGGAAGGTACAATAGATGACACTGCCTTTGCTTTAGTTGAAATGTAAAGGGTCTCGGAGAGCTGTGCTATTCTATGATGTGGAATCTCAAAGTAGTGCATCTTAGCTGTGTACACATCTTGGTATCAATACATATTGATCATTAGGGACCTTGGAAAACTAGTATGTACAATCAAATAGTTTCTTCCTATATTGAGAGATGGAATGAAGACTTCATTCCAGTGCATGGGTGCCCTGTCACATTTATACTGCTTCCAATCTAAGGCTGTGCCGCTACAAACAACTTGCAATTACCGTACTACATAAAGGCCAAGTAGATATTAGAAGTAAGTCCAAATTGCTATCTGTTCCCCCTATTACATGGTATTCAGTCATGGGGGGAGGGGGAAGGTGATGTTTCTGCTATTTATTGTATCCATAATCTGATTTAAAAGAATGTCCTACAGTGCACAAGATCAGGCTTATTTAAGTTCCTGAAGGTGGTATGAAACAATGATAGTGCTCCATATGGTGAAGTGCTAATTGTAAAAGCTGTCACATATGCACCCACTTTTCACAGGCTGGGTGTGCAGAACTTGGTGATCTGAAGTTTAATTTGACAGACCTCCAAGTGATTTTATTTTTAAATATACCTTACGCAAAAAGAGGTTTTTGGCACATGGAACTCCCATTCCTCTTCCTCCCCAAGTTGACCTAATCATTTTGGTAAGTGCTGAAATGTGAGAGCCCGGTGTATTTCTAATGCAACTAATTATTTTGTGTTTAAGTAGTCACAGTAGTGTAATAAACTTTTTTTTTTAATCTTACTTTCTCTGATCAGGACATTGTAGAAACTTTTGAAATCACAGAACCTATGATTCCCCCTCCTGGTATCAGCCAAGAAAATGAAAGTAAGTATTTGTCAGAAGACTTCTTCATAGTTCAATCCATATATTTTTTTTTATGTATTTGAAAGAATTGTAGAGAAATTACTTATAATGCTTGTATAATCCATATAATTTAATATGTTTAATGTAAATACTTGAAATTGCATATTTGTTTGGGGTTTTTCCCCCTTAAGTATACTTTAAAGACCACTTTAATTTAGGTGAGCTACTCTGGATATTGCAAAGTGTTGAATTACAATGATGGGTGCTGTAGAAAAACCTGAGTATGACTGTATTCTTTGTGGATCAAAAGTCTCTGCATATACATCTTCTAAACAGCAAAGAGTTGAAATATGTGTATTTGAACATTTGATGGCCAGCTAGTTTTTTGGTTTTCAAAACTTCATATTGATATTTTAAATGTAATGCTGTGAATGATCATGGTTTAGTTTATATAATTTTTAATTTTAAAAAGGACAGTTGATAATAAGGGATAAAATATTCTAAGGGCATCTTAAAATACATCTATGGAATTTATTTTTTAGGACTAGAATACATGAAGGAGCAATGATAAATGCAGTGCAATAAGGTTTAGGTGATATTGAACTGTCTCTTAAAATGTTCTTTATTTCTTTTCTAGGTTAGGTGCCGTGAAGAAAAAATGTGTTTTAAAATATTCAAATAAGTTTTATATGTATATACTGTATGATAAAATTTATTTTTTGATGAGAACACTAGTTTAAATTCGATGCTTTTTATATAACAAGCTTATTGTATCTTTTTATTTATACATGTCATTTACAGTAGTATAGGTTGTCATGATACATAAGGCATTTTCATCCTATCATGATTTTCTTTAATAAAGTCCTTCTGTAATGTTGACTGTTTTTCCAATTTTTTATACAATAAATATAGATAGGGATGGCCCAGAATACACAGTCTGCACAATGACTGCAACTTAAGTTCCATTTGTGGTTATTAGTGATTGTTATTGATACTCTGTACTTGATATAGAGGTGGGGCATACAGGAAATAGGTGGTTTAGAACTCCTTACTGGGAGCTTTAGACAAATGTTGGTGTCACAATTGAAGTGGAATGAGAATGAAATGAATATAAACACCAGGGGAAGAAACAAAAAAATTACCAGATTTTGATCTTCAATGTAGTATCAGGGGAATGTTTAGAGGCTGCTGGGTTCAGACCTGTTGCTAGTAACACTTCCCCCCCCCTCTCTCTTTTTGTCTTTTTAACTTCCCTGCTTTAAATAAGTTGACTTAGGTCATGCCAATAACTTAATCAGTATTTTTCTGAAGACAGAGCTTCCTTTCTTACAAGGGATATTTTTGATGAGCTTAGGGGTTTTTTCCTCTTCCCTTCTACTTTCTGTTCTTTCCCACCCACTTATTGTTACATCTGTCTGATGTTGTTCTCCATTAGCACTCTGTTTTCTGGTGTATGATGTGCTGAAATACCTTGGGTGATGTAATAACCTCCTCTGCTAGCTTTAGGTAGTGTTGCCTCTGGTTTGAACATTTATGGGCAATTTATTGGATCATTAGGCAGATTGAACTAGGCGAGGAAGGAGTTTCCTCCCATGCAGGTTGAATGCAACAATTTCCTGCTTTTAGCAGGGTGCTGCATTAAGGCCCTGATTCAGCAAGCTATCTCTATTCAGTGAGGCACTTCAGCATGTGGTAAGATCCCATTGACTGTAGTGAACTTAAGCACATACTTGAGTTATTTGCTGAATTGGGACCTAAGTTTTGAATGGATTCACTTTAGCTACTCATTATACAGTAGGTGTTCAGTGGGTTTTGATGGGCCTTACAAGAGAAAATTGCAAGTTTCTTGAAATGTTACACCTCTGGTGCAGTTTTCCGCCCCAATATTTGTACAGATTCTTCCCTGGTTTTGGAAAGGTTTCACTTTTGCCACGTGTTGTAATGCTCACTCATACTATACGCTGTTTGTTTTATCTGTCAGCATTTAACCTGCAACTGTAGAGTAGAGGCGAGGAGTGAGATTGATAGAGGATATTGGAAAAAGGAATTAAAACACAGGGAAATAAAGAGTTAAATAGGATAGTGTTTCACTCACTGACATGGGCGGGGGGC
This sequence comes from Chrysemys picta bellii, assembly GCF_011386835.1. Taxonomy (NCBI): domain Eukaryota; kingdom Metazoa; phylum Chordata; order Testudines; family Emydidae; genus Chrysemys; species Chrysemys picta. The sequence continues at coordinate 110,586,332 of NC_088797.1, forward strand.
GGGAAGGAAAAGAATCAGAAGAAAAGGGAAATGAAATAAAGGTAAAAGAACAAAAGTAAGGAAGAAACAGCAGTAATCACTTCCTTCTATTGAGATTTCTGTGAAATCCTTAGAACAAGAGGTGCCTTTGGTTATTTAAAAAAAAAAAAAAATCACCTGAGCTCACAAATACTGAATGTCTCAAAAGGAACTGTCACCAGCTTTGTCAGACACTGGTCTACCTTCAACTACTAGTTCCTGATAGGCCAAAGAAATTGCAAAATGCACATGGAGATTCTTTAAACTAATATCCAGTAAATAAACAGCCTTTTTCAGGGACAGGGTACGATGTACATGGGCATATTTGCATCTCACTGCCAAACTTTTCTACATGCAATTCTTATTAATCTTGTAGGTGACTCAAGAATCCAGTGCTCCATTCACCTGCTTGAAGGCCTGTCCTGTTATAAGCTGCGCTGTCAGAGATGGCTCCTGGGTTGGGGTGGAATGAGATGCCCTGGTGGTGGAAAAAGGATTTGAGGCTGGGATCAGGTTTGGTTAGCTGCAAGAGAGCTGAGAAACATTGGCCTCCATGATCATGATGCCATGGTGATTATCAGCTCCTTGTTTCTCCTAATCTTTATCAGGACTTTTGGTATTGAAGCAGTGGTAGAAAGGCACCTAGGAGCCTCATTCCTCAATGGAAAGAGGAGACATTGCTTGTTATTGCAGTCTTTGTTGTTTGAGCAAAATTGCTACTACTCAAAAGAATGACTAAGAGATCCATCCACTACCAAAGAATACCTCATCAGAAGAATTATGAGATTGAGCATGCAGCAACTCAGTTTGTCTTCAATTCTACCTTCATAGAAGTTGGTGTGTTTAAGGCTTTAAAGGGGTCCCATAATCAAAATTGCCTTTTGCTGAAGGAGAAGGCAGCATCAGAAAGAGACATGAGGGACACTTGCAGAAGTGGCAGGTGAGGGAGCCAGTGTTGTGCTTGATATGTCTGTATGTGGCAGCTGTGAACCTCCTGTGAGGGCAGGAAAACTCTAATTCCTTTCTTCTCTCATTATGGGGAACCTCCTTAGATTGCTAGGGGCCAAGAGAACAGGCATGTTCAGTGCATGCAGAGCAAGACAGGGCTGAAAATGGGAAAAGGTGGTGTATGTCACAAATACTCCATGTTGGAGGGAGTGAAACTGGAAATGGTCAAGCTCCGTGCATGGCACAACTGCCTTACAGTGGGATGAGGGAAGCTAATAGTGGGGAACTCTATGCTTGCACCAAACCCATGGTGCTGTGGGCAGAGACTAGTCCCACTTTTACAAAGGAGAAATTCATTTCACATGAAGTTTAATGTGGAATTAAAGTTGCTTCTACTCAACTGCTTCCTGTGCCTCACTCCTCCTACCCTTCCCAATATGAGTTTAATTCCAAAAACTCCAGCATTAGAAAAGGAAAGATATATAGAGTACAGTCTTTTTTCTACAAAAGGAGAGCATTATAAGGAAAAAAACCCATCCAGCCAGCAAACGTGTTGGAAAACCATGAGGTGCATAGTTAAGGTGATATCTCCTCCTAACTCTTAGATATTTGTAAGAACAGTAAGTGAAATTTTAGGCATAAATTGATTCTTTTAAGTTAATGTCCCTTTACAGCCCCTGACTTGCTCAAAAATAGGTTTAGTAACCGGAAAAACCTTTCATAATCATGGCAGAGTTCATGCTTTTAACCTTCCACGACATACATTTTATTTATTTATCCCACACTAAATAACAAACATTGATTGTTTTGATTATCTTGCCCTAAATCTTGCATTTACTATAATCATGTACTAAACATTTTATTTAAGTTCGACAGCATAGCGTATGACTATTAGCTAGCTGATAGTGGTAGTAATGGGTTTCATGAAAAGTGCCATCTGGGGGGCTAATCCTATGGCAGGTGCACTACCTTCTTTGTTTTGCTTCGTTTAAAGTAATTGAACACACACCTAGGCAGGGCTGTGATCCAGCTGAGAACGTTTTATAGCCACATGCACCCCTACATCCACCCAGGCTTCCAAGCGATGACTTTTCAATCCCCGGAGCAAGTTCTTGCGGCGGAGCAGCTCCCATGCGTTGAACGGCGCTGGGAAACATGTGCAGAAGCCCAGCGTCCTGCACCCTCACCGCAGCTATAATTCCATACAGCGCGACACCTGCTAACTCCCAAAATGCACGAAATGGGTAAAGGCTTGGCAGATGGGTCCTATGCACGTGGTGGAGCAGCTGCGACCTTTTCCCCCCGTGGAGTGGCGCTGCAGGGCGCAGCCCGTAGCCGGGTGTGAGCTAAGCAAGCTCGGGCGGCTGTGCACGATGCACTGTACCGTAGTGGAGTACAGCGGCTGCAAGGAGGGTTACCCGTGTGGCTACTGCGCCTCTGCCCAGGGGAAAGTCTCCATTGGTAAGTGGGTAAAGGGCTGGGCTCGAAACCAGCCCTGCAACACAGGCTCTCGCAAATGCCGAACAGGCAGCCCCGATCGTCATGCACTGCCTGCGCGGGAGCAGGGCGCAGCCCTCTCTGACTGCTGCTACACGGGCAGAGGTACGGCTTGCCCAACAAAGGCTGGGCACCCCGGTCTGTGCCGGAGACCTGAAATACCGCTGGAAAACGGGGACCCCCTTAGCGGCACTTGCCCTTAGTAAAGATGGCGGAGCTTGCGCCCACCCCCGTTCTCCTCGAGGAAGCTCCGGTGCCCTTAGTAAAGAGGACGGACCCGCCCCCTGTATTTCTACTGGAAAACATGTGGGCTGCCTTTAGTAAACATGGCGGAGTTTATGACCGTGTTCCTTCCTACGGTGACGCAACCAAGCCGGGCTTGCCCATCACCAAAATGGCGACGACGGCTGCTTCCGGGCTCCCCGGGGTCGCTGGTAGGGTTCCAGGCCCGGCGCTGCCCTGAGCTGGGGGTCAGTGCGGACCGTGGGGAAGATGGCGGCGGCCGACCGCTCCTCGAGCATCGTGGAGTACTTCGGGGGAGAGGCCGGCTACCGCTGCGGCTACTGCAAGAACGTGACTGGCAACCTCTCCCACGGTGCGGGCCGGGACCTCCCCGGGAGTGGGTGGGGGCCGGGGCTGGCGGGTAGGACATTGGGCGCGGGGAGATGGAGGAGTAGCCGGGGGGCGGGGGTCGGTTGCTGGAGCTGTTGGGCTGAGGGGAGGTTGGGCGGGCGGGCCGACCCGGAGGATACCGTATGGGGTGGGGTGGTGGGCCGATGGGGGCAGTTAGGCAGGGTGGGAGGAACTGATGCGGGCAGTTTAGCAGAGGGGACTGGTTTGATTCTGGCTGTAGGACAGGGAGAGTTGCCAGTGTGAAGGGGTCCGGGGGAGAAGAAGAGACGTTGGGACTGGAAGAGAGGGGACTCGGGAGAATGGGTGCTTCTTGGTTTGTTTTGGGCTCAGGGAAGCGTGGGAACCGGGGACATTCCTAGGTTGGCTGGTGGCAGAGGTAGGCTCTGAGGGTTAAGGTCCAGTAGCAACGTGTTCATATTAAAATGCCCTGGCAAAAGCTACCCCTTCTTCCCTTAAGCCTTTCTGTGAGCCTTGCTTTCCCCCTATCAAGCCTGCATCTGTGTAGAGTTTACATGTGTGTCAGTCACTCCCAAAAGTTTTAAAAATATCTCCTTAAAGTAGGCTATGCCACTTTTAGCTGTGAGAGACATAGCATTTGTGTACTGAGGGTAGTTGGCATTCAGATTGATAGTCAGGAGAGGTATGGGGTGTGTCTGACAAAGCCAAACTTTCAAACCTGGCCTCTAATGTGGGTGCTTCCGTTTTTGGATTCCTAGCTTCAAAGAACCTAGATCTTGACATTGGAGATGCTTAGAACCCACAACTGAACTCAGTGGGAGCTGTAGTCACTGAAAAGTTAGTTACATAGGTTTGAAAGTGTGTCCCCTAACCCGTGTGGGCCTCAATTTGCCTATTCTTTACCACAGGAATAATATGTACTTATTTCATAAAATAATATTAATATTATTTGTGAAAGACTTTCAGCTCTAAAAAGGAAATATTTAAATATTGTTTTTACACTATTAATAGATGGGAATTTCATTATGATCATAATTTTAGTGATTTGTCTAGATGTACTTTTTGCAAGTATAAGTAGCTATTCAGTGCTGGGCAGTGTGAAACTGACAAGAATCATGTCAATTTCATGCAGCAGCTGCCAGGGCTTACAGGGTTTGTTATTGGGGGGCTACCCTGACATGTGGACTGCTCATTGCTGGATGCACAACAGGGCTTCTGTGGGAATTGCTGAGCCAGCCAGCCAGCCTGGAAGTCTAGAAGCCCAGGTATCTCTAGCCCAGGACAGTCAAAGCTGCAGGGCTGCCCCAAAGTCGCAAACCCTGGATGCCCATCTCAGGACATCTAGACTCCCGGCTGCAGAGCCAGGAAGCTGGAAGCCCTCAGGGTATGTCTGTGCTGCAGTTGGGAGTGAGTATCCCAGCCTGGGTAGACAGACTTGCACTAGTGGGGCCTGAGCTATTGAGCTAAAGATAGCAAAGTGGACATTATGGCTAAGGCTCTCAAGCCCACCCAACCCCGTAGGCCTGTGACTCTCAGCTGGAACATCCACGTAGCTATTTTAGCATGGTGGCTTGAGCTAGATATACCCTGAGAGTCCTGTCTTGAGCTGGTGTGATGGGTTTGGTCACAGAAACCCCCTTGGGACTGTCACCTGATGTGCTGAATTTGCCTCTGAGCCTGTTTTCCCTGCCAGCTTGGGACTTCAGAACCCTGCTTTGTTGAGCCAGACACACTAGCCAGCTGCAAACACAGACCCAGGTCTGGTCCATGCCCCCAAAGTTGCAGACTTGAACCAAAAACTGCTCAGCAGGTCACCTATCTCCAGCACTCAGACACCCAGTGGGATCCAAACCCAAAATAAATCTGTGTTACTCTGTATAAAGGTTATACAGGGTAAACTCATAAATTGTCCGCCCTCTATAACACTGATAGAGATATGCACAGCTGTTTGCTCCCCCAGGTATTAATCACTCTGGGTTAATTAATAAACAAAAGTGATTTTATTAAGTATAAAAAGTAGGATTTAAGTGGTTCCAAGTAATAACAGACAGAACAAAGTAAGTTACCAAGCAAAATAAAACAAAATACGCAAGTCTAAGCCTAATACATTAAGAAACTGAATACAGGTAAATCTCCCCCTTAGAGATGTTCCAATAAGCTTCTTTCACAGATTAGACTTCTTCTTAGTCTCGGCCTAATCCTTTCCCCGGTACAGTTCTTGTTAGTTCCAGCTCAGGTGGTAACTAGGGGATTTCTCATGACTGGCAGCACACTTTGTTCTGTTCCACCCCCTTTTATAGCTTTAGCACAAGGCGGGAATCCTTTGTCTTTCTCTGGGTTCCCACCCCTCCTTCTTAATGGAAAAGCACCAGGTTAAAGATGGATTCCAGTATCATGTGACATGTTCACATGTCCTGTGAACCCCCCTCCATTCTTCCAGGACTGGCCGCAGGTATGCAGTGGAGGCTTGCAGGTAAACAGAGCCATCTACACTTAATTGTCCTAGTCAATGGGAGCCATCAAGGGTCAAAACCACCATTAATGGCCTACACTTTGCATAATTACAATAGGACCTCGGAATGATACTTCATATTTCTAGCTTCAGATACAAGAATGATGCATTCATACAAATAGGATGAACACACTCAGTAGATTATAAGATTTGCAATGATACCTTACAAGAGACATTTTGCATAAAGCATATTCCAGTTACATTATACACCTCTACTCCGATATAACACGAATTTGGATACAATGCGGTAAAGCAGTGCTGCGGGGGGAGGGGCTGTGCACTCCAGTGGATCAAAGCAAGTTCGATATAACGTGGTTTCACCTATAACACGGTAAGATTTTTTGGCTCCTGAGGACAGCGTTATATCAGGGTAGAGGTGTATTCACACTTAACAACATTTTATAAAACATGGAGTGCAATGTCCCGCTAGTGGTGCTTGAGCTACTGAGCTAAAGATAGCAATGTGGACATTATGGCTCAGGCTCTCAAGCTCACGTGACCCCGTAGGCCTGTGACCTTGAGCTGGAACATCCACGTAGCTATTTTAGCATGGTGGCTTGAGCTAGAGATACCCTGAGAGTCCCGTCTTAAGCTGGTTCTTAGCCCTGTGTTCCCCAACCTTGGCTGCAGTCCACACAGTGGGGCTGTCCCAGAGCCACAGACTCTGGAAGTCCAGGCTCCTCAACAGCACACCAGAAAAATAGGCTGGCTTCTGATGGAGTTTGTCAAACCTGAGACATTTCTGTGAAATATTTCAGATTCAACATATTTGCATTTTCCTTTGAAACTGTTTGGCTGGAAAGTTCCTGACCAGCTGTAATGCTTCAGAACCAGAATTCCAGGGTTCACTCCCCACCCAAGAACACAGCATTAAATTCATATAAGTAGTTCTGCTGTTTTCAGGTAGACTGCTCTTGTAAGTAAGGACTTGTCTACATGGGAAAGTTATACTAGTGTAAGCTAAGCTGTGAATTTAAACTGATATACATGTGTGAACATTCTTGTTTTGGAATAAGATTGGCTTTTTTGGTTTAGCTTATGCTGCTTTGGAAGGAGTTTGATACCCCCTCCCCCTCAAAAAAGCCAACTTTATTCTGGAATTATACTGGTATAACTGATTAAACTTTCCTGCGTAGACCTGCTTTAAGGATCTGCAAGGTTAGGCCCTATACTGATAGCTGTCTGTGGTCATATTCTGTGCACTTGACCTAACCACCTGTACAGTTCATGCTATTTTATGGTCTGTCTTGCTTCTCTTGGCTTGAGGAGTGCTCTGTTTCTTGCATTCAGAGTCCCATTGTCAGGTAATATGGTACTAATTCTAATCTTTTCATGTTGGGAATTTGGAATCCTGTTTTAAAGTCCTTATCAGAACCACCACTGCGTTAGATACCGCCTTAACTGATAGCATAGTAGGCACAGGAAGAAACTTGGATAATCCCTCTCATTACTGTGTGCCCTTTCATCTGCATTTTGTTTTGCCATTTCTTTTGGTGTTAAGGGGCTGAAACTCCTGGTTTAAATCTGCATCAGGTGACCTTACAAATATATCCTGAGCTACTCACATCTAAGAGGTGGGGTATTTTGCTCCTACCCTTGAATGGCATCACCTTAAAATTGGGGAACTATTTGTGATTGTCTCTTTCAGACATTTGTCAGTGGGGAATTTGGGAAACTAATAAATATAACCAGATTATAAAGTCTGTTCTACATTTTATATGGATGTGTTTGAATAAAAAGCTAAAATGACAAAACACATAAGTATTTTAATACACTTAAATACAGTGACTATTTGACCGTAAAATGTTCTAAATTTAAATTAATTGGGATAATTGACTTTCAGTTTTACTTCAATCCTGTTTTCCATTGCCTGTTTTTAAATTGTCTCTTAACAAATTTCCCACTAAGTTTTCTCTTTATTCATTGAAATGGTTAATATGAAGTTTAGAAATATAAGAAACTGTTTCTCCAAAAAATTGTTAGAAGAAATCCCAAATTAATCTTTCAATAAGCTTTCAGCAGAAATTGCTTAAATTTTAATGTTTTAAAGATAACTGTGACAGTGTCCTGTTGTTCATTACAGGCATGTGGGCGCATTCAATGACGGTTCAAGATTACCAGGATCTTATAGACAGAGGATGGCGAAGGTAAATTAAGAAAAACAATCTTCAAAGGGATGCTGTCATCTTAAGCTTGGTCAAAACTTTACATTTTGTTTAAGGAAGAAAAAGCTTTCATAATACTTAAAACCAATAGAATATTTCACTAATTAGATCGAAAAGTGAAAACAGTTGTATTTAAACAAATACACACATTGCAGCACTGAGGAACTGAAAATGATTTTCCTTGTCCTACCTGATATAAAAGCAGTCTGCAAAAGTATAAATTATGCAGGTGAATTCGATTTTCAAAACTTTCACCAATATAGGTAAATACGTATTTATTTATAATATACTGTTTTTAAATTGTGTCCGTTTGAATTATCCTTAATACAAAAATACTTAAATATTTAATATGAGGCCTACTTTTTCCTTTGGAGATTGTGACACTAGATGACTTCCATCCTTTGACTAAGACTTGAAAAAAAGTGGGGGCCTAAAGTCAGGCTTTTAACCCTGTATTTAGTCTTTCAAATAAATGACTGGGTTTTTAAAAGTGCTGAGCACCCAGCAGCACCTGTTGACTTCAGTGGGAGCTGCTAGGCACTGGTACTTATGAAAATCCAACTATGTAATCAGATGACTAAATATGGGTTTAGGAGCCTAATGTTAGGCACTTCATTATTATGTCTTGGCTTTAATGTTTTAGAACAATACTGAAGTACTTTAGACATCTTGACAATGTTACTCTAATCCAGATAATCTGTAATAGCAAGAGTTGGGTCAAATTGGAGAAAGTTCTTTTCACAATTCCCCCTCCCCCCACGCCCTTCAAAGTTGGAAGATATAGATGTGCTAACCAACTCTAGCATCCCCCTGCATGGAGAAATGAATGAAGAGTATCATAGCCTTTAAAAATTGAAATATTTTAAAACATATCTGTAACATTCCTGTTATTAATGCTATGCAATAATTTATTTGTACAGTATGCGTGAAAGAACAAACTTTTTGTTTTGAAGAAAATGCAAGTTTTCAAGTACTTCTTGTTAGTAAATAAGAGAACTGCCATACAGATATGATTTTTATTCATGTGTCAGCTCTCAAAACTTTCATCAGAGAACTACTGGCCAGAATCTAACCCTTCTCGCTAGCGGCAGATATGAAAAAATACCCTATTGAGAATCCCAGCTCCCACTCCAATTGTCAAGAAAAGGAGTGTATTCTAGGACAGTTGTTTTCCAACTTTTTTTCTGGTGACCCAGTTGAAGAAAATTGTTGATGCCCATGATCCAACGGAGCTGGGAACGAGGGGTTTGAGGTGTGGGATGGGCTCAGGGCTGGGACAGAGGGTTGGTGTTCAGGAGTGAGGGCTGAGGGGTGGGGCTGGGAATGAGGGGTTCGGGATGTGGGAGAGGGCTCTGGGCTGGGGCAAGGGGTTGGGGTGCAGGAGGGGGTCAGGGGTCTGGGCTGGGGGTGCAGGCTCTGGGGTGGGGCTGGAAATGAGGGGTTTGGGGTACAGGAGGGGGCTCTGGGTTTCGGGGGGGTTCAGGGCCGGGGCAGGGGATTGGGGCACGGGCTTACCTCGGATGGCTCCCGGTCAGCAGCACAGAAGGGGTGCTAAGGCAGGCTTCCTGCCTGTCCTGGCACCGCGGACCATGCTGTGCCCTGGAAGTGGCCAGCAGCAGGTCCAGCTCCTAGGTGGAGGTGCGCAAGTGGCTCTGCGTGGCTCTCGCTCACAGGCCAATGGGAGTGTGGAGCCAGTGCTCGGGGTGGGGGCAGCGCACAGAGCCCCATGGCCCCCCAGCCTAGGAACCGGACCTGCTGCTGGTCGCTTCTGGGGCGCAGTGCGGTGTCAGAACAGGTAGGGACTAGCCTGCCCTTAGCTAGGCAGCACCGCTAACGGGACTTTTAATGGCCCGGTCGGTGGTGCTGACCAGAGCCGTTGCAACCCAGTGCCTTACGTTCTGCGACCCAGTACTGGACCGTGACCTGCAGTTTGAAAACCACTGTTCCAGGATTCTTACCAAGGTGCTATCTTTGAGTATTTTTGGAGATGCCATCTTTTGTATCAAACTTTGACTAGTGGGGACGGGGTAATAGATTTGAAGCTGAATTTCTGTATTTGAGGAAGAAATCATTGTTTCACCTCCCTCTGTCCCTTAACCCAGAGTCTTGTGGCTGCTGCAAGGAGGAATGCTACTTTACCTTTTCCCTAGCTTCTACTGTTTTGGTTTTTGTACTTAGTGGATACCAATACTTGCATCCACAGTTGCTCATAGTTTTCCCAAGGAGCAGTAGCAGAAGTACGGATTTGCAATGATCCTGATTCTTGTCAGTTTCACTGTTGTCCAGGTCTCTACAGTATTCATGAAATTGACCATTCTAACTTGTCAAGTCATTCCAACTTGACTTGGTTGTGGCTTGCAAAAGCTGTGAGCAAACAGATGACACTTGGAAGTATGGGTCTGGAGACTCAGAAAAACAGTCCTGTATCAGGAAACATATCTGCAATTATAAGAGCCATATATAACTTCCAAAAATAAGAAAAAAAAACAAAAAAAAAATAAACAAAAAAAAGGAATCTCACATTCTGTGGAAATTGTTAGTTTAGGCCCCTCCACTTTCCAGGATAAGCTTCCATGGTAATAGGCAAGTAGATTTTTCAAGCCCTATTCTGCTCCTAATTACAGGGAACTGGAGATCACTATAATTTATATTATAGTTAAGACACTTTTTAACAATCAGGTAGGAAGGTGTTGAAAAGTTCGATAGGGGATGGGGCTGTATGATCAAGATAAGAGTCTTTCATAGTTGTGTTTCTATGCCTCAGTTGGCATTATTGAAAGACCTAAATACGATTTGATAAAATTTGAATGTGGAAGTGCTTCGATGTAGCAGGTTAGTGAAAAAGGCTAAAGAACTTGCTATTTCAGTTTTGTTACTCTATTCAGTACAGGATTTTCATATTGCTTGCAGGAACAGTTTCATGTGTTTTTAGAACAACTTAGAAATTTCTGTGAATTAATTTTGTATTGTACTTATAACAAACATCATTACAAGTTTAATGAAGCATTTTATTATAATTTTTAGAAGTGGGAAGTATGTCTACAAGCCCATTATGAATCAAACATGTTGTCCTCAGTATACAATAAGGTAAGAGTTTATTGCATGTGAATAGTGCCTTTAAAGCTATGTTACAGCTAAGAGGAATAATTTAAAACATGATAGTAGTGAGGAAAAGTCATAACATCTAAGGCCACACATTTAAAAGTAACTTGGCTTGACTATTTTCAGTTGAGATCGTGGTCATACAAACATGGTTAGTCAGGGTGTCTTAGTTCCTCCTGCTTAAAATAATCAGTTGGATGGTAAACCTACTTTTGAATGGTATTGTGTTCTTTGAATGTTAAATAAGACATGTGGGTTCGTGCTAACTACGACAGGCTTCATAATCTCTTTCTATTTTCCTGCACCATCCAGTCATGAATGCATCCTGGCATATTTCATCTAGATTGCCAGCTCAGAGCAGCAGTTATGTGAAGGCATCCATGAAATGAGTTGTTGGTTGCCGGCTGGCTCTTAATGGATGTGTCTGCATCCTACAGGCACTCTTTTTAGTATCCTCAAAAGGGAATACTATGGATTGAATAGTGATGGAGAATGAACTACCTTTACTTCCTGATAATGGTGGTGGGTAGTATCAAGGAAGCTTGCATTGCCACTGCCAATGTAACTGTTCTTTGGAGAACTGGATGACTCCCAATAAGTTCTTTTCTCAAGCAATAAAACTGGCTTTATATTTTTTAATGAGAATGTACTCCTTTATCCATATACAGTTGTAAGAGTTTATAAAGGTGCATATTGTAAAGGGATCCATGTAACCTAAGGTCAGCAACTTGAAAATAATCCTTTTAATGAAGTAGTTGAGCTATAAATTTCTAGAGTTCTTTGTTTTCTTTGAACTATATTTCTTGTTTAAAAATATATATATATATTTAAAAATATTGGTTTCCTGTTTTAGATGTCAACCTTTACATTTTCAACCTTCCAAATCTCACAAGAAAGTTCTGAAGAAAATGTTGAAATTTCTTGCTAAAGGGGATTCTTCCAAAGTGGCTGGTGATGGTAAGAAATTCTTGGTCATTGAAAAAGTGTGAGGGTTATTCCCACAGAAGAGCTACTGTAGCCTACTATGTTTTTAGAAATAGTTCAGGCCCTGAAAGGGGCGTTGAAAGTTTAATAGGAGGTGTGGGGTAGGTAAGAAGTACTCTAATTTAAAACAAAACAAAACAAAAAGCTAAAAACAAGATAGAATCTAGCCTCAGTGTTTATTGGTTGGATTCCAAATACTGTATCTTTACGACCTGTCCTTCATTGGCTACATTGCCCCAGGAGCAGACTAGGAATGAATTGTGACAATTCCTCCTGTGCTACTTCCTTTTCTGTTGAGGAGTAAGTTTAACTTTTTTTTTTTTTTTATATAGCAGCTTGCTTCCTCCACCATGCACCTGGCCACTTTCTAGCCCATGCACCTGGCCACTTTCTAGCTAGAGGAGTATCAGGCAAGCCTTGTCACACCCCTGCAACTGAAGCCACAATCTGAACAGGTTCAAGGGAGAGGTATTTGAGGGGCCCTTATTCCCATATGTGATTACAAGAGCCCCTACTCAATAAAGCTCTGAGAAATTTAAAGAAAAACAAAACTGGCTAATTTTTGTGTGAGCCTTTCAGTTATTTTGTACTTCCTCTATTGGCTCTGCCAAAGCAGGTTATTAGTATTAGTTATTAGTATGAGTATCTTTCTTGTTTGAAGTGAGATTAGTTGCGATTGTTCCATTTTAAGAAAGCAAACAGCTGTTATCATGGATGTGTGGCACAAAGAAGACATTTGATTTTTCAGGCTTCTAAGAGGGTATTGCAAACAAACAATAACTGTATTTTTTTTTTATGTTGGAAAAAACTTGTAAAATTGGGAAAGTGCAACACTGTTTTGGATGTTGCCATGAGCAAAGTGTGAACTATAATTTATATAATGAAATTCAATCACACAATTTTTTCTATGCCACTTAAGCCTGTTGTTGGCTAGGCAGATGGAAATTGTAAAGATGGAGAGAGAGGATGTGTAGTGCTGTGCATGTTGTCTCTGGGACCACACTGCACAAGGTATTGTGGTATTGGAGTGGAGAGTATTGGTGTTTGCCAGTGTACATGAAGCACAAGTACATGAATCCAATTGTTACAGCCAGGGCTGGCTCTAGGCATCAGCTAAGGAAGCAGGTGCCTGGGGCGGCAAATTTGAAGGGGCGGCACTCCGTCCATTCTTGGGGTGGTATGCCGAGTTTTTTTTTTTTTTTCCCCCTCCTTCGGCGGCACCTTTTTCATTTTTTCTTCTTCGGCGGCACTGCTGCGGCCGCCTTTTTTCCCCCCCTTTGCTTCGCCGCTTGGGGTGGCAAAAAAGGTAGAGCTGGCCCTAGTAACAGCATAGCTCATATGAGTTAATGCAGGCTCTATTCCCATCAATAAGATAGAATAGCAGTCTGAGTTATAAGTAGTTTCAGGCCTAAATCTGCTTCTGAATCTACGTTCCCCTTGATGCTGTGTGCATAGGCCCCCAGCTCCTTTGGAAGCTGACTGACTATATTGGGTGGAGAGGAGAAATGTGATTGTGAAACTGATCCTAAAAAGTGGGAAAAATAGACTTTCCTTGAATATTTTTATAATAATCTTAATTGTTACTTATAACTAAGGTCCTACTTAACTTGTGCTGTTGAGGAAATTGCGGATTCCGCAATATTAGGCTTCAATTGCAGTTTTGACCGTGGGAGCCCCGCCGTGTGTGTGGGACTGACCATGGGAGTCCAGGCAGTCCCAGGCCCTCGCTCTCAGCCCCGGTGGCTGACAGCGGGAACCCCCCTGCTCTCAGCCTCAGGCAGCTGACAGCAGAAAATCGCAATAAAGTAATAATGGACTTTATTACCACAAATAATAAGGTCCATTATTACTTTTCTGCAATTTTCCATGGCTTGTCTGCAACTCAGCCGCAATTTTTTTGACAGTCATCCTACAATTCAAGTAGGGCTTTACTTGTGACATTAAAAGGTTTAAAAAAAATAATTTTGGAAGCGATTTTTAAGTGGACTGTCTCTTTAAGTGTTGGATAAAAATCCAGTGATATGTTTATACAAGCCAAAGACAATTACACCCACCGCCCCCCCTTCTTTTTTACATGTCACTATTTCCTATCTTGATACTCTAAAATTGATTGTGTCAAGATCATAACTGTCTGCATTCTTGCTAGCTGTTGTAGTTTCTAAATGATTTGGATTCACATGAATGTTAATATAATAACCTTGGTGTGGTATGGATGTGGATTGCCTGTCTTACATTGACAGTTTGTCATCTATCTTGATTACAGAAGAACCTATGGATTCCCACAGAGAGGATGCTATTGCTTGCAGTTTTGTATTAAAAAATGAATCTGACATCAGTCAATCTGAATTGAAACCCCTGAGTGTGGAGGAGACGGAGAGGGTGGAGACTGAAGATAATAACGAAGAGGAGGAAATGAAAAAAGAAGTAACTGTGAAGAAAGTGGAATCAGAGCCTCCCCAGACATGTGTAGATAAAGACAGTGCAGGATCTAGTGAACGATCAAATTCAGCTAAACTTGTTCATACAACACCCAAACCAGGTAGCCAAAGTTTCTTTATTTGTCCCTCCCCCCCCCTTATTTTTCCCTTCAGATTAGTTTTGTTAGAGTGTTATACCTTGGCTGGTAAACCTAGGGCTGTTCCTCTTTATTTTGTATGCCCTCAGCTGCTCAGGGAACTCTGTCTGTAAATCAAGATATGGTGCATATTGCATGAGTTTTTAGTGCTCCCAATATTTTGCCCAGTTCATTTTGTTCAGCTCATTGGAGCCATCCAGCAGGTATTTATGTCCAGGGCTGCTAGTTTCTATGGCTGCCAGTTCATGGAAGCTTTGAGAGTCATCTAGACTCTCCAGCCAAATAGGCAATTGATAAATCTCACCTCATGAGCAGCAATAGAAAACCAAATTGGTGTCTAAAAAAGTGGACTTTGTTATTTCCCTTCATGAAAACTAGTTAACTAAGGGTTGTCTTCCTTTAGGTGGTATGTCTAGTTATCCTCTAAATTATTTTCTCTGTTACAGTTGCCTGTCTTATTTGTGCACTTTTATAAATTATTTTCTTCTTTTTAGGGGCTATGTTTCTTACACACAAAAACATCATTTGTATATGTCCAATGGACTAGGGTTGTACTTTCCATTTTCTGTTCAAGGATAGGTTGGATGTTACTTTGCTGCAGAAGCAGAATACTAGTGTTTTTGCACTCCAGAGAAGGATAGCTTTGCCTTGGTCTGGACCCCATGGAAAGACCCTTTATGGAAGTGCCCCTTGGCTTGTTTCATGTGTTTGGGTTGTAGCCTTATTTTTCTTTGAGAGACTTAAAGGTTTAAAAAACCCCACCCTACTCGATAGTAAAATGTGAGATAATTAAACTGTATTTTTTTTATTGTATGTGTAGTATTTGCATTTCTTTTTTTATACAGCAAAAATAGACATTTTCTAGTTCATTTCACTTTCAGAGACTCATACATTTGTACAATGCTGGGGTTTTCGTGTATCAAACACTGCACGGGAGTTTTTGCTTATAGAGTTTTTCTTTGGAATTAAGAAGCAGAATAGTGGAGTGGAGATATTTTTAACATTTTTCGTAACTTAGTGGTTGTTTAACATTTTTATCACACAAGTTACAGTTCAATGGCTGAACTGCCGTCAAATTTGTTGTTGTTTTCCAAAATATTCACCTTTCAAGGCAGAAACTAAGTATGAGACGTTTATTCCTAAAAAAAAAAAAAACCCAAACCGAAACCAAGGCAAAAAACAACAAATTGAGCATTCTAAAGGAATAGCTTGAACAGGAGTCCTTCCATTCTAAACTCTTCTGTTTATGGGAGCTGTGATATTGCTTACTGTGGCAGAGGAGCCAGGCAATTTATAGCGCATGGACTAGGTTTTCAAAAATGATCAACCCCCCATGATGGATTGTCTTTATTAGAAAAAAGGGTGTGTTCTTACCTCCTGTTAGTGAGCACATGCTAACTATACTGGGTGAAACCCTAGTGAAGAAAGACCAGGCAGTTTGTAGTTTTCACACATGTTGGTAGGTAAGTGTACAGATTATGGGGGAGCCTAGAAGTTAGCTTTACCTGAAAATGTGTGACAACTACAAACCACCTTCTCTTCATGAATTATTTCTTACATTAGTTAGCGACTGGCTAACGTGAGGTAAACTAAGAATACACCCTTTTTTCCTAGCAAAGACTCACCCAGAGAGTGCCAGATTTTCAACAACACAACTCCCATTTAAGCACCTAAATCAGTGGTCCCCAACCTTTTTTGTGGCCAGTAGCACATTCATGTTTTCAGAAGAGTGTGGTGGGCGCCAACAATTTTTCAAGGCTTATTTTGTATTTGTACATTAAATAATATGAAAAACATCATATTTAATATTACATAATATATGAATCCGGAGAGAAGCCGCGAGGACAGAGAACACCGGCGCCCGCTGCCCCGGAGTACTCTGTCCCCAGCAGGCACGGGGCCCCAGCTTCTCTCCCTTGCTGGGCACTAGGCGGGCGCACATAAATGCCCCGGCGGGCGCCATGGCGGGGACCACTGACCTAAATGAAAGAGCCAGACTTCTTGTAAAAGTGCTCAGCAAGAGCATTGGGAAAGCTGCTTGTTGGCACTTCTGTAAATCTGGTGCCAGATTTCTAAGGCTTGTTAGAATATGGTGATTCTGTTTTTAAAAGTCAAATACTTTTCCACCCCCTTGTGGACATTTTACCAAAAAAATTGAAAAACTAATTGTTAAAAAGACAAAGCTTTGCCATTAACTAAGTAAACTGTTTTCCTAGACCTTGAATGCAAACTAAATGGAAATTGACAGCAGATGGCAGCCATGAGTAAAGATTAAGTATAAATTGCCTTTTTTAAAGTCGAGGTACAGTCCTCAATTTGTATAAAGAATAACATTGTGTGACACTTTTTAAACAATATAGATGCAGATACAGGAAGTTTGAAATGTAATGTTTGTATTCATTATTTTAAAAATTAAGCATATATATTTTAGAAACAGAAATTTCCGGTGCTGTCCTTTTCGTTTTTGGCAGGGTTTAAATAAAATATAAAAGTGAGTTACAAACCCACCAAATCTTATTCAATATACCTATAATTTTAAATGTAGCTAGTGTTAAAGGTTACTTCTCTCAACCTGGAAAGTTTTAAACTAGATGTTTAGTTTTTGCCTTGGAAAAAGTTGACGTTTTCCATGATAAAATTTGTTTATGTAGAAATAAAAACCTCTTTACATAAACAGGTCATTGTCCTACAGAATAAGCTGTCTGTTTCTGCACACTTTCATAAGGAAAAAAGGTTTGCATTTTTCTATTTACAAAAAAAAAAAAAGTTAAACCAATGAATTTATTACTTTGCAGGGCCGGCCCACAACATTTTGGCACCTGAGGCGGGGAACTCAAATGATGCCCCCATGCCCTCTCGCTTGGGCCAAAACTTTGAAAGGTCTCAATTCTGCCTTGTTCCTGTTCTACTCCTCTCATGGTACTGCTCTGCTACCTACCCCAATAAAGGAGAACTAACAACTTAAAATGCCTTGTTCAAAAATTTTAAGTAACACTTAACTTTCAAACGCCTGAACAACAAATGTAACTTTTCTTGTCTGCCTAGTAAATACTAGCATTTTTATCTGTTTGAATAATCAAGTGGTGCTTTCCGTGCCTTCTTGGTTGCAAAGATTTGAACTGCTTCCTGAAGGTCCACAGTCTGGACCAGCTCATGCTCTATTGAGATGTTTGCAAGGCCGACCAGCCTCTTCTGTGTCATTGTGGAGCATAGATGTGTTTTTATTAACTTCAGCTTGGAGAAGCTGCGTTCTCCACTGGCAACTGTTACAGGAAGTGTTAGAAGTATGCGCAGAGCAACAAAAGCATTTGGAAAGAGCGTGATCATCTTATTTGTGTACGTATATTCCAGAACAGCCTTTGGAGTTGATCCTGCTGAAATGTATCTTGAAAGGGCTTTCAGTTCATCACCTAAATCACTCGCATCAATATCGCGCATGTCGTCATGTGTCAACACTGTCTCTAGTGCCCTGCATTGCTGGTGTAGGTCTTCTTCAGGTATAGTGAGGAGTTTTGGAATATCATACAACATCCCAAATATACTGCTGTGTTCCTTGAGTTGCTTGAAACATTCTTCAGTTGACTGTATTGCACAATCTAGCACCTGGTTAAAGAATTCAACTTTGATTTGTTGTTTGGGGTCTCTTATGGGATTATCCAGTGCCTCGTAATCAAAATGTCATCTTCTTCGGTGACTCTTGTATTCTTGAATGGGTGGGAAAATAGCTTCAGTGTTAAGTTCCTCTGCTAACTTCTGTGCGCTCTTCAGAACGTTTTGAAATCCCTCATCTGACCGGTAAGACTGTAGGTATGACTGTGCTTTGTCCAGTTGTTCCATTGTTCCAGATATATCAAGTCAACACCTTGGAGTCTCTTGCTTACAACATTTATTTCAAACAGTATGTCATGCCACAACACTAAGCCACATATTTGAAGTTATGTTTGTTTCTGGTGACTGCATTTCCTTCTGCCACTGTTCTCCCACGAACAGTTCCTGTCATAGCATTATCCTCCATAATGGCAACTATGGCATCATCTATCTTCCCAATTTGGCGTTTGATAGGCTTCATCGCCTCCACTCGCCTTTCCCATCATGTGGCACTCAGTGGTTTCAATGTCAGAGAGGATGTTCCCAGATGTTGCTTCCAAATTTGCCATCGATGAGTTGATGCAGAGAAAAATACATAGATGCTTTGAATTACATTAAAAAAATTCAGCAGCCTCCCTAGAAGCTGATGCTGCATCACTGATCACCAAGTTCAATGAATGAGAACTGCATGGGACAAAAAAAGCTCGAGGGTTTAACTCTCGGATCCATGTCTGCACTCCTCTGTTCTTTCCTCTCATGTTGGCACCATTATGGTAGCCCTGACCTCTCACGTCAGCTGTTGCACTTCCCGTATCTTCCAGCTTTTTAAGAAGCACATTTGTCATACCAGCTCCTGTAGTATCATCAATGTTAATACATTCTAGAAAATGCGACAGTCACCATTGCAGGGACATTTTCACTAGGTTCTATTGTTGTTACAAAATGCACCATTAAAGTCATTTGTTCCTTATGGCTGATGTCAGGTGTGCAGTCCAGAATAACAGAGTAATATCTTGCTGACTTCAGATCTGCCACAATCTTCTGTTTGACTTTTGTTGCCAGTAACTGTATGGTCTCATTTTGAATTGTTTTTCCAAGGTAGTTGTGTGTGTGTGTACATTTCTTGGGTGGTGACTCTTCTTAGATGCTCCTGGAGTACAGCATCAAACTCGGCCATCAGCTCCACAATTTTAAGGACGTTTCCATTGTTTGGCACATAGAGCTGATCTGAAGTGCCACGCCGTGCTACGTTTTGGGTAGCAAGCATTCTCACAGTGGCAATGAGCCTTTTCAGAACATTTTGCCAGTAAAGAGACTCTGATGCAATCTTCTCTTGATGCTGATCATCTATGGTGGCCTTTAACCTTAGTCTCATCTCAAGCTCTTTCCACGTATGGAATGCTCTCTGGTGATTTGCTGCCTTCTCATGGCATGCCAGTTTTCTAGACAGATTTTTTTCTAGTCCTTTGTTCCTGTAGAACCCAATATAGCTGGAAAATTACTGAAAGTTTGCAACAAAAACATGCAGGTTTCTGGGTTTTTGAGTACATAAGACATGGCCTCTCCACTTTGTCACCATTGGGGATTTCACGCCAGTAATGTGTTGGATGGAAACTTCTATTTTCATTGTCTTTGGGGAACATGAAGTTTTTCACTTGCTGTGTCCCATGCAGTATAAGGAAGTCCCTCAGGCTCATGTGGGTCCACAGTCCCTGGATCATCTAGACTTAAGGAACTAAACTCAGCAGCAGCTGTTTCTTGCACCTCCATCACACCCTTCTCTGATCTACACTTTTCTTTAGGAATGTGCATGGTTACATCCATTTGAGATAGAGATATGGATGCTGCAGTAGCTGCCAGGTCACTTGCACTCTGACTAACTGGAAGATCAGGCATCTCCTCACCACGCACATCCTCACTGGGGCCGGAAGGCTCACTGTGAACATTTGTGTGTATGTATCTCAGGAGAGCTCCTTCCTGCTTAGATAGAAAAGCTTCCTTTGCTTGCTTGTTTTTCCTGATGCTGCCTCAGAGGGGCGTTTTCTTCTTTCACTCATGACTGTTGTTCTGTGCCAGCGATAGTGGCTCTCACCAGTCAATTGAAGGGGATAAATAAGCAGGCTGGTAGCAGGGCCTGAGTGAGGGAAGGTATCAACGTCTTAAGGGTCTAACTGGCTCCTACTACTTCAGTTGACTGCCTGTTCGCCTCAAGTGGGTTCAGGGAAGCAGCAGGAAACAGGAAGCTCCCTGAGAAGCTGGTGTTAATCAGTCCAGGCTCCTAGGGATGCTAGAGAGGTACATAAGAAGCTTCTCCTCCTCTCCCTCCCTGCAGCTTTCTGTTAATTCCCTCTCATCTTGTCTCCTGCCTGCCTGTTATCTCTCTTGTGCCCTCCTTTCTCCAACACAGCACTCCACCATCTCTGTGCATCTAGAGCAGAGAGAATACATGTGCACCAGCAGCAGACACAATTTTCTACACTCTGGGTCCTAGTGGCACCCCCTCCACAGTCTGGCACCTGTGGTGGCCGTCTCAGTTCGCCTCATGGTAAGGCTGGCCCTGTTCCTTTGCTAATATATTGTTTGTGAAATTTACAGCAGAAATGTGAAATTAAACAGATGCTGAGGACAGGCTAAGTGCTCAAAAAAACTCTTCAAGAGTATCATGAATATTTTAAACTCTTCTGCTGACCTCTAGGATCTTGGGCACTGTCACAATCCTTGTGGTTTCCCAATCTGTCAAATGGGGATAATGATGCTTACTTATCTTTGTCGAGTGCTTTGAGATCTCTAGATTAAAAGTATTATTCGCCTAAACAAAAATGTTAGTTAGCTGAACAATAAGGATGATCACTTATATTCTTTTCATTACATTGGCAGGAATTGCAGAGGAAGAGAGCAAGAGTGGTGGTGGGGTGTGGCAGTTACAACCTCCCAATTATTGGCCAGTCATGCCTTGTCCCAAGGTCTTTGGGAAGTCTTCACCCTCCCAGATGTAGTGAACACTGCTCAAGTCCATTAGATTAGAATCCTTCTGGTGAATCATGGCAGGCTTGCCAGTGGAAGAAGCTACCTCAGGAATGCAGTATGGTACCTCTGCTCCATATCGAATATGCATGCATGCCTTTTTTTCTACCTGACAGCAGCTCTGTTTTCTTTGCCAATCTGTGTTGTTTCTGGCCTTCACATTTTCACTAGCAGTAGTCTGCACGAGGAATTTAGCTAACAGATGTATGTTGATGTGCATTCCAGGAAAGAATCCAGCTCACTCTCCCATAGCTTTCTTGATGGTTTAGTGCTAACAGGAATAAAAAGTAAAGTAATTTGTCACTAAAGAAAGTGGGTGCTATTTCTAGAGTTACTTTCTGGATGATAATCCGGGTTTGAGAAATTCACTTGCCAGTGGCAAATGGGAAACTTTCCTGGGTGAGCCACGCCATCAGTTTCTGCACAATCTATTTTTAAAAGATAAAGTTTCTAAACTTAATGATTGTGAAGATAAGTCTCCCAGTGGGAACCAATGCAGTGTCTTGCAGACATCTAGCTACAGTGTTTTTACGGTTGTACAAAATTTCCCAAGCGGTAGCACTGGAGGCAGGCACTGGTGCTATTCAAAAGTGAAGAGAACCTAAACAACCAAACAAGCTCCGGAGGAAAGGAGGGAGTGGGGCAATGGAAACCATTCTCTTCTCGCATCAGGAAGCTCTGAGGAGTGCAGGGCAGAAGGAAGGGCTCTCTTCTGTTTTATAAATGACTGGTAAAAAAAACAATTTTTAAGCCCTTATTGCACTTTAACAAAAAGCCTTTGGATGACATTATGGAGGCTTTTCTGTCTTTCACTGAGAGTAAAGAGGTGGTGTTATCCTCACAATATTGTGTTACACCCACTCTACGGCACTCAACTTTTCCCTAAACTTGTTGCCTGCGCACACTAGGACATCCCACCGCTACCTAGTTCCTAGGGCTCAAGGCATAACCCGGTTGATTTAGGCACCCCTACCCTTTCCCAGTTCTTTGAGCTCCAGACGACAGGCACCTAACTTTACTCCTCCTTGGGCTCAGAGCCCATTCCCTGTGGACTCAGGGCTTAATCTTTTGCGGGTTTACGAGGTCTTTTACCAGTGAAAGAGCCTTACACAGTAATATCCTACTTAACTTCTACTTATTAACAATCACCAAAACAATGCACATTCTAAGCATACAATGGCCAGTCAGGATTAGGTCATCTGCGGGACTCCAGCTTCTGCATGGTGTCATTGGCAGTGTGCTGAGGACTGCCAGCTCTGATCTTGGGGCTATGTCCTGGAGCTGGTTTCCAAGAACTTCCTTTTGGACCCCAGTTAATATAGTGAAACTTGATTCTTGCTTAATTGTCCCTTAACCAATCATTTTACTAAAATATTACTAAACAATTTTCTAATCAATCCTAACATATTGTAAACAATTCTTTAACCAATCCTACCCCACCACTATCGTTGATTTATACGTAGCAAAATTAGTTATGCAACAGACAGAAACAATCAAAGAACCAGAGAGAGGCCATACACATAAACAATAGCAAAGTGGGGACCATAAAGAAGAAAAAATAAAGAAGTAGGGATTTTACAACCACAACTGTTGATAGCATTCTGTCTGGCAAGAAATCGCTTATCAGGCAAAGTTTTCTTAAACCACCTTAAGATCTGTTTCTTTATCTGGTAATGGTGGGTACTATTAGGACAGGATTGCCTTCTTAATAGCCCGATATTACATTGTTTTTAATGTAATTTAGCTGTCGCATCCTCACATTCCATTCTGCTTCTTGGTTCATGGCTGCTGCTCTCCTATTATGGCTGCAGAAAAAGGTCTTGGAACTTAGAATGTGCCTACAGGAAAAGGCCTTATCCTTACAGTTGGTTATCCACAGCTAGACATTTTTGGTTAGATTATCTTTGCTTAGTTAGTTTTTTTTATTCTAGTGTATGTGACCATAGTTGAAACGTTTCATAACTTTGACACTTCTGATGACGGCATTTGATTGTCCAGGATACTTCCAAAATTAAAGATAAATCTCTTTACAAAACAGTCACAACGACTAATTCTGAACTGTATTGATTCCAGGACAACACTAATGGCACCCAAATCTTTCTTCAACAATTTGTCATAAAGTATTTGCTACAACTGTGTCTCTCTCTCTCTCTCTCTCTCTTTTTTTTTTTTTTTTTTTTTTTTTTTTTTAATCTGCAAAAATAAATGGTCCTCTATTCTTTCCGGTGTAGAAATAAATCTGTCTCTGCACTGCCCTCTTGGTCCCTTACAACCCTTTAGCAGGAACGATCTTTCAGAGCCACTAACCCAGTTTTAAGGCCTGGAAATGGAACATGCACAAGGTAATGCTGACTCTGTCATTAGCTACACTAGTTTGCCATGTAGTTTTGGAAGAAGACAGTGTAGCACACAACAGCCAGTTCCTTTCTGACCTTGGACCTTGCAGAGTACCTGCAGAGTCAGGGACAGTATTGTTGCAGAATTTGCAATCTTTCTGTTTCTCTCTCTCTCTCCCCCCCCACAGCCCACTCACAAAAGCAGAGGAGATCATGGGACTCAGTAGTCTGTGGTACTTAACAGGTAACACTGGGTTATTTGAAAGATATAAAAAACAATGAAAGGACTCTGAAAGGCAGTACCTGAAATGTTGGGGAAAAATCCCTTCATCACACTGTCTCTTGTGGCCTATAAACATTTTAATTTATAGATTTACATTTGGCATAAGCAGTTAAAATTAGGCAAACTGGTGCTGGTAATGAATATACAACTTATTTAAGGATGTTTTGTTAAACATTTTGTTTAAGTGCTCCTATGAGGAAAGCACAGGAAATAGCTGTCCTTTCTTCGAACTGGATGAAATCAATGTTAATTTTCCAACTATTGATATTCCCCATATCTTGTGTTCGAACATTGATAGCTTTTGCCTCATTGTCAATATCATACTTATAAAATGGAAGTTCTGAGTTCATTTTGTTGTATAAAAGCAAATGGAAATGAGACTACAGATCAAGAATTTCCCCGTTAAGTGGATCTGGGTCTTGCTTCATTTAAGTCTTGGACCAAGACCAAAATATTACTGCTGACTTGAAGGATCAGTCACTTTTGAAAGGTTCAATATCTTGGCCAATGAAGCTAAGTAAAGAAAATAATAGATTTAAAAGAGTGGAATATTTTCTTCAATTATCTTTTTCTAAGTCTTATGTTTTCTCCAGTATACGTAATTGGACTTCTTCAAAAACCATAACACAACAACTGCCACCACCCACAATAAAATAATAACACAACTTAATGGAAATTTTTTGACCAGCCCTGTTTATCATTGCACAATATCTGTAGAGCTTGGGTAGAGAGTAGTGAGTTCATTCTTAAACCTTTAGGTTATGGAAGTATTCAGCACCCATTATTTTTAATGAACAAAAGGGAAAATTATAATTTGTATTGCCTTAATTTATGTACCTTCAACATTTGTTCGTGAAAGACTGTATCTGTAACATGTAGCTACTGGTTTTAGACTCACTATCAACCATGAAAATCAGCAAAATTCTAATAAGGGGTCAGGAGAAATGGGCTCAGGTAAACAGGATGAAGTTTAACAAAGACAAATGCAAAGTGCTCCACTTAGGAAGGAAAAATCAGTTTCACACATACAGAATGGGAAGAGACTGTCTAGGAAGGAGTACGGCAGAAAGGGATCTAGGGGTTATAGTGGACCACAAGCTAAATATGAGTCAACAGTGTGATGCTGTTGCAAAAAAAGCAAACGTGATTCTGGGATGTATTAACAGGTGTGTTGTGAGCAAGACACGAGAAGTCATTCTTCCGCTCTACTCTGCTCTGGTTAGGCCTCAGCTGGAGTATTGTGTCCAGTTCTGGGCACCGCATTTCAAGAAAGATGTGGAGAAATTGGAAAGGGTCCAGAGAAGAGCAACAAGAATGATTAAAGGTCTTGAGAACATGACCTATGAAGGAAGGCTGAAAGAATTGGGTTTGTTTAGTTTGGAAAAGAGAAGACTGAGAGGGGACATGATAGCAGTTTTCAGGTATTTAAAAGGGTGTCATAAGGAGGAGGGAGAAAACTTGTTCACCTTAGCCTCTAAGGATAGAACCAGAAGCAATGGGTTTAAACTGCAGCAAGGGAGGTCTAGGTTGGACATTAGGAAAAAGTTCCTAACTGTCAGGGTGGTTAAACACTGGAATAAATTGCCTAGGGAGGTTGTGGAATCTCCATCTCTGGAGATATTTAAGAATAGGTTAGATAAATGTCTATCAGGGATGGTCTAGATGGTATTTGGTCCTGCCATGCGGGCAGGGGACTGGACTCGATGACCTCTCGAGGTCCCTTCCGGTCCTAGAATCTATGAATCTAGGACTCAAGTATTTTTCTGTTTTTTCTCTCCAGAGGGACCATTTCTGCAAAGGGAGACTTTCTCTTCATTTGTTTCTCTGCATCATTCCATATCTATGTTTTTACCAAATGAACTAGTAGAAGGCCCCTTTGTACCTCTGGATCAGAGGGGTATGCATAAATTTAAATGATTGTCTCTCATTCTAGAAATGGAAATAGGCCTGTTATAGTTTATTTAAACTCAGACATATAGTTCAGCTTCATGCGAGATAGGAAAGTAACATATCTGAATGTTTAGAAAAGGTGTCAGTGGGAAAGAGAGGCAGAATTTGAAGGTGAACAGGAATTCAGTGAGTCTAGTCATAAATTAGCAGCTTTAAACAATGATTAATATTGAAAATATTAATTTTGAAGTGTATTGAAATACTTTAATACCTTTTCAGTGAAAAGCAGGAGAAAAATTGCATTAGCCCATTTCCGTAAGTATCAGGAGAGTTTTAATTACTGTAAGCAATGTGTTGGTGTGTTTCCTGCAGCATGATGGGTCCAATGAAATCTAAGAATACACCCTTTGAATTAATAACTGTGACTTGCATGAATACATGTAATGTTCTGCATTCTATCAAATGTCTAAAAATGAATATGCTTTCTTAAAGGCATAATTAATAGGTGTAAGATTTTTCCATTTTAACTGTTTGACGTCGGTACTCCAATATGAATCTTACTTCAAGTGTTTTTACAGGTACAAAGCTTGTATATGGTTGGAAAAAGCTTGATTATTTTTGAAAAGAAAAGCTCAGTTTGTAAAGCATAAGTATTAGATGTTTCTTCAGTAGGTAAAAAAAAATCTGAATTTAAATGATACATATAAAAATAAAGTAAGTGAGATTTTCATAACAAAGCTAAGAATTTTTTTTTTGTAGCAGTATCATACATATCATACATACAGCTGATGTGCCATTTTCATTTGCTAAAGAAGAAAATACGTTTAATAAAATGGAAGTGAGAGTGGTTGGTAGTTTTTTCAGATCTTGTAAATTACGTAAATACTAGAATACCAAAATGCTGTATTTTCTAGAGAGACCTGTGGTAAAATATTGTACCAAATGCCTTCTATACATTATCCTGTTTCCAATGTGATTTAAATAAGATAAGAATGATATTTTGAATATTTATTTGCTTCTGAAACATATGGAAATGTTAGAAATGGAAATATAAGAAAATATTGTGAAATTATACATACTATTGTACAGTTTTTTTCCATAATTTAGAGTTGTAGATATATATTCAGACAGTAAAAATTTCAAAAACATTGAAGTCTCATTCTCAAAGTGATGAGGGCACTTTAGAGCTTTGTAAGTCCCATTGAAAGTCATTTTTTATGTCAACCACTTCTGAAAATGAGAATTAAACTCCAAAGTCAGTTATGCACTTCTGAAAATTTTACTCAGTATTCGTGATCAGTTTGTAGTAGTGAAGCACTACTTTTCTCACTTACGTTATAATATATATGGTCCGATAATCTTTAAGCTATTACTAATGACTCTTTCCCATACACATTCCTCTTGTACATTTGTCTTTTTTTTAAAAATAAATACTATTTCACAACCAAACTTAAGAAGTAAACAATAAGAGCCGACGTAACAATATGCACATTCAAAATACTCATGACGATGGGGTGGCAATATAGTTATTTAAACCTTTTTAAAAGTAGGCAAGCTTGTTAGTACTTCAGACTACACACTTACCTGGCCTTTAATTCTGCTCTGCTCTGCATATTAGAGCTATTGGCGATAACTATATGTATGTAGCAAAGGGTTTCCTGGCAGTGTGAAATAAATTCGTTCTACTTTGTGTCCTGTGCATGATTCTGTCAGATTGCCCTTTGCGTTGCTGATGCAATATATCAATTCTCAGTTAGTGGTGACAAGTCTTTCCAGTGCCTCAAGGTGATCCTTTTAGTTGCTTGGATATACTACTGTTTTACACAATGCAGCTAAATAGGAGTGGGCCTTTGTTTGTGGATATGTGTGGTGGTGATTTAAGCAGTATGTGTGTGTCAGGAATTGGGAAGTCTTGATTTGAATCCTTGACTCTGAAACTGATTTGGGGTCTAAGCCAAGACCTTTAACCATCTACCTCAGTTTCTCCATCTCTAAACAGGGAATGATATTTGCATCATGGGGCTATTGTCAGGGCCTTGTTTATTTTGCACTTCTGCCACCACGGAATCCATCATTTACAGTATAACTTCGCTACAGAATTTAAGATTTCATTTAAAATAAATAGGTATTTTAGTCCTTGTGGTTGTGAATATCCGCATAAAAATATGAATGAATGAGCTATAACTAGATTATCCTCCTGAGTCTGTAGAAAGCATGAAAGTGTAGCTCTGCCCATTTGTCTCAGTGGAGCATTAATTCTGAAACCAACCATCTTATTGGCTGAGCATTTTAGCTGAAACATCCACCTGCTGTGTTTATCTCTGATTTCAAACTGACTTCTGTGCCAAACATCCCATTTCCTACTCAGCAGCTAAAATCCTTTATCATTTATATGATGCAGCTATGCATTTAGACCAAAAATATGCAGCATATTGAAAACTGAGTTCAGGGGACAGTGTAAAATTGAATTTAATGTCAAAATGAATGAGGGCTACTGTAATGATTGTATTTTTGTTCAATTCATTTAAAAATCTCAAATTTTAATTTACCTACCGTAGGATTTCTAGTTTGCCATGTCAGATGCCATGAAAGGAATGATCTTGCAGCAGTTTAGGTCTGGCTTGCCTTAAGGCATGTGGGTTCCTAGCTAATGGCTGCAAAATGTTCTGAACATGGAAAAGCTAAATGCTGTGTAAATGCTAAAAATCATCATGCTATTTAAAAAAAAAACCAAAATCTTTTGTAAAAGTATTGTTTGTAACCAACTCTCTTCTGTCCCACCTTTCATGTAATAGCTATTTTTCTTGTGACATAACCTTGTTGTTTAATTCTTTGTTTATGTCCTTCTAGGAAAAGGGGCTGATTTGAGCAAGCCGCCCTGTCGAAAAGCTAAGGACATTCGGAAGGAAAGAAAATTGCACAAGCTTCTTCAGAACCAGACACACTCACTTGAAGGCACTCCAAGTCAAGTGGAGCCTCAGGTTTTACTCTCTCAAAACTCTAAATCTAAAGCGAACCAACCTAAGTCCATTGAAGACTTCATTTTTGTCTCCTTACCTGATGATGCCACACATCAGTTAGAGGTATTGCCAATTACATTGCTACTGATTTATTTTTATGCACATACATAAGATAAATAATTTCTACCATTAGAAGCAGTTTTCAAAGAAAAGACTTGTGAAAACATTTGAAGTGGAAAAGGCTCACTTTTTAAAATAAAAGCATTGGAGCAATGATAAATACTATTTACATTTCCAGCACTTAATTTGTCAGCTTTTGAAAATATATTTTGCTATAAAATATACATTATCAGGGAGATTTTCAAAAGTACCTAAGTTATTTAGAACCATGTGCTCATAAATTGCCTAGCCATTTAAAAAAAATTTTCATTTGAAATCTTATGACTGAGAAAACAAAGGTAGAGCCTTGCTGGGCCTCTAGAGGGCACGCTGGCTCTTACAGTCAGGGACTCTTATTAGCTGAGAATCCTACATTTAACAAAATACTTTGAATCATGGTCTATAAAATCAGTTTACAAATGAAAGACTTAGAATTAGCTGAGTGTTATGAAGAGAAAAATGCAATGTAAATTTCTAAAGCATATAAATATTTAACCGTCTATGATGATGAATCTAATAGGAAAATAATACCTGTTCTTACAACTGAATTGAAAAGGTGTAGTACAAAACTCTTTCCTGCAAACGCAGGTCTGAAATGATTTATAGCAGTTCATCAAAATTTGCATCTATAATTTTTTTTTCTTAATGACAGTCAATACTATCATCTATTAAATGAGTTACAAAAGAATTTGTAATATACTGGCTACCAGCTGGCAAGTCTGAGTTTTGAGAACTTTCGAAGTTTTTTGTTTGTTTTTAAATTGGACAAACATTGTTCCTGGAATATGAGACAGAGAATAGCATAAAGAAGACTTTCTTGCCTCTTCTATAAACTAGCGCCTGGTTGTTATCGACCACTGTGGGCAGTAGCATTCATAATATTGACTGAAGTTGAGAAATATAGTGCTTTGTGCTAATAGGTTGAAAAGATCACCAGTGGTGGAAAAATAATGGCTTGATTTGTACAGCCTAAATAAAAAAAAAAAAGAAAGAAAAACCCCACAGGCCTGGCTTATTCTTCCAAGCTTTCTGATACAGTTAAGTTACAGGAGAGTAGGAGAGGACTTATGTATTAAGAAGGAAGGAGGGATAGTTGACAGGAAGAAACTAGGCCTGTGGAAGGGGAGCCAAGAGTTTAGGAGGATTTGCAGGAGGGAGCCAGCACAACTGCCGAAGGGTGATTCCATGAGTTTTCATGGGTCATGGTGGATTTTATAGGCAACAACAGAATCTGCCCAGCACTGGAAATTATATTGTTTCCATGCTGTCCTTGAAATTGAACCCTTAAATATGCCTGAAGATACAGGATGAAGATGAGGTGGTCTATATATCACATCACTTTTTTTTTAGTCTAGGAAGCAGCCATTTTCACTATAAACTAAAAATTTCAGTTACTTTTCGTTGGTCATGAGGATGCCTGCTGTTGTAACTCACTAGTAAATTCCGATTTCTGAAGCAACTAACAGGTAGGAAATGGGGACAGCAAATGAGAAATGATTGCCTAGTACTGGAGAAAAGTATCTGGGATTATAATGGGGACCACAAACTAAATATGAGTCAACAATGTAATACTGTTGCAAAAAAAGCAAATATCATTCTGGGATGTTTTTGCAAGTAAGATATGAGAAGTAATTCTTCCAGTCAGCACTGATAAGGCCTCAGCTAGAGTACTGTGTCCAGTTTTGGGAAAAATGTGGACAAATTGGAGAAAGTCCAGAGGAGAGCAACAAAATGAAGACCGGACAGGACAAGAAGTAATGGGCTTAAATTGCAGCATGGGAGATTTAGGTTAGACATTAGGAAAACTTCTTAACTGTAAGGGTAGTTAAGCACAGGAACAAAGTACCTAGGGAGGCTGTGGAATTTCCATCATTGGAGGCTTTTAAGAAAAGGTTAGGCAAACAGTAATTGGGGTGGTCTAGATCAGCGGTTCTCAACCAGGGGTCCGTGGCCCCCTGGGGGGGCTGCGAACAGGTTTCAAGCAAGGCCAGTGTTAGACTTGCTGGGGCTCAGGGTGGAAAGCTGAAGCCCCACCCGGGGCTGAAGCCGAAGCCTGAGCAATTGCCCTGCTTGCTACCCCATAACATCAGCCCTGGCTTTTATATGCAGAAAAACAGTTGTGGCACAACTGGGCTGTGGAGTTTTATAGCATGTTGGGTTGGCCTCAGAAAGAAAAGGGTTGAGAACCCATGGTCTAGATAATACTTAGTCCTGCATTGGTGTAGAGGACTAGACTAGATGACCTGTCCAACATTTCTATGATTCCTGTGATTTTATGATTCCTCTCTCCTTTTCCTTTTAATTAGGAAAAGGTCTAACTGTTCTACTGTCATCACCACAAGGGAAGAGTGGTCTCCCTCCAAAAAGTATAGAGTTCAGACTTCCAAGGCTTAAGTGCATCTAGCATTTTTTCAGCATGATGTGAGATTACAGTAAAAGCACATTTTTAAATTATGGAGATCAGTTAGTGTCTTGCATTTCACTTATTGGCTTATTAGTTTTTGAACAATATTTGTATATTTCTAATATTAGGGCTTAATTACCTTAAAATTAATACTTAGAAAAACTCAAGTTTCATGCACTAAGAATAAGAGAACCTTTTTCATTTATCTGATACAGGGTAGAATTTTTTAGCTAACACACACCTGAAAAAAATTTGAAAGATTGAAGCCCGATTTATTAATTAGACTTTTAAGTTTGATGTTTTAACTGTGATCTGTTTTGCAGAAAGTCAGAATTTCTCTACTTGTGGTATCTTTCATCAGCTTTTATTTATGTATGTAATTATGTGATATTGCAATAATGAATCTATCTTTAACTTCTTCTGAAGGTGAGGGTAGTGAGATCATCTCCACCAAGTTGCCAGTTCAAAGCCACATTTCAGGAATCTTACCAGGTCTATAAACGTTACCAGATGGCTATTCACAAGGACCCACCTGATAAACCAACCATAAGTCAGGTCAGAAGGCCAAGTATAATTTTATGCAAAACCTCAACTTCCCCTCCATTTCATATGTCTTGGATGGATTCTGTGAGAAACAAATGTGGACTTTATATCCATTATATACCTGTAACTCTAATGGAAGCATGTAAAATCAAGAGACGGGTGAATTAAACCAAACCAACATCCTGGAAGTGCAAGCTGTTTTTGGTATCTTATTGTAGGTGCCACAAATATGTCAACTTTATTGCAGACAAAAAAATGAAGAAATCATGGGCATGGTTCAGAACATTTGGAAGAACTATACAGTAAAGCCATAGGGGAGCAGGAGAGGTGGACTGTGGGAGCACTCAGATACTAATATGAGGAGGACCATATACATATTCAGCATTCAGAGGGGTAAATCCTGAAGTAGTTTCATTGATTTAGATGTGAGTCCTTACATGAGGAAGGCAAGCATAATATGAACCAAAACGTGTGTGCAATAATTATCACATGCCAAAAATTTCCTGTTCAGGTTTTACTAGAGTTTGTATAAAGCTCTTTGCTACTTACAATTTAAACCAGTTTAAAAGAAAACAATACATTCCAGCTAAATTACATGTTGTCACTATTTCACACAATGAATGGACATCATGTAATAGTTAAACTTGCCAGGTATATTATTTCTCTGAAGCTAAACAGAAACTGGGCTGGAGGGCAACTTAGGTAGCAAGTATTGGGGATGTGCCTCTAAAAGAAGACTTTCAACCACTCTCTGAACTGTGCAATCAAAATAAAATGTCTGTTATTTTGTACTGTTTGTATTACCAAAGGATAAGAGGGCAGAATAAATTAGTACCTGCAGTATGACAACATTATATAAATTCTAATTTAAAATATCTATAATAATTTAATATAACAATCCTTTAAGCTTATGGGGTATACTTGCCTTACCCCATTTAAGATAGGATGCCAATGGCTGCGGCTTTGAAATTGCTATGAGGAGATCTTCCACTAGCCTTACCTTCAGGAGCATATAATCTGATTAGGTGCATTTAAATATTTTGCTTGTATTTTCCTTGCTCTGAAGGTGAGGTTAGTACCTGTCTCCTTTGAAGACCCACAGTTCAATTCATCCTTCAGCCAGTCAGCTACTTTATTTGCCAAGTATCAGATGGCTATACACAAGGATACACCTTCTGAATGTGGCGAGTATGAGGTACAGTTCACTGCATGCACCTTTACCGATATTTTTTGATAATGTTCAGATAAGTGGTAGCAAAGAGTATACCTTTGAACTAATCTAAGCACTGAAAACTATACAGCTGTTACAATTTGGGAAGGAAAAATAAAACATTGTTGCATTCAGTATCTGTGCCAGGTTTTAGCTCACAGGAAAATTTCTCAGCAGGAGAGAGACTGGATGTGTTATTGCAATCATAAAAAAAAAAAAAAATACGGACACCAGCAAGTAAATAGAGCAGTTGTACATGGTTTAATTAAGGAAATTTGAGACTGACATCTACAGTGAAAACAATGAATAGCAATGTGATGACTAATGACTAAAGATTCTTTACACGAGTTAGAAAATGTGTTCGATTTAGGATACTATTTGGTAGCTGTGACAACTTTACATTTCAGATGCCGTTCTTCACTGTATTTTGATGTTGTGTTGCTTCTTTTTACAACTTTTTTTTAACACCTCTATTTGTTTTGTTTGCGTTACATTGCTAATGACGTCATGCATGGTCTGTTTTTTCCACTGCGAAAGCCAAGTTAGCATTAAGAATATGCTACAGACTGGTGGTTGCACACTCAACAAGAATACAAAGACTGTGAAGAAGCTTGCTTTTTAAACCCAAAAAAGTGTTTATCAGATTTTAATCCTAGCTAACCAAATAGACATAGTATCAGAGGGGTAGCCGTGTTAGTCTGAATCTGTAAAAAGCAACAGAGGGTCCTGTGGCACCTTAGAGACTAACAGAAGTACTGGGAGCATAAGCATAAGTCATCTTGCATCTGAAGAAGTGAGGTTCTTACCCACGAAAGCTTATGCTCCCAGTACTTCTGTTAGTCTCTAAGGTGCCACAGGACCCTCTGTTGCTTTTTTCAAATAGACATAGGTGATTTCCTGAGAGGTGACACAAACTTTAGCTAGCAAACTTTACAGAATTCATGTCTTGTAATCTAGTTCTCTCTTTTCCACTGGGCACAAGTATCAAGTTAATATGTATCCCTTATCTAGTCAGAAACTTCTTCCAAGGTTATACTTAGCTAGAACATTTCATTCTTAGGAATAAGATTTGTACCAGCAGAGGTCGTATCAGATAACTCATGGTTGCTTTCCACTTGGAATAATAGATGCAGTAATTTTCTCATTTGTTTTCAGTACAAAAGTTTCAGAAAAATTTAAAGAAGGTCTGAGGGGCGTTACTAAAGGATGTCTAAAATACCAGACTGTAAAGCCATGAACTCTGATTTTTCACTTCATTTGCTATCGTAGTTTTGTTATAGTTCCTAACTTAGTGAAATCTGAATAATATTTAGTCATTCCTTTCACTGGCATTAACCGTAGGTTATTACAAAGCAAACCATGGAAAGCAATACTGGGGAGATGGTCTAGTTTGGACTCTTAGTAATATTCATGATGGTTAGATCATGAAATTGCTCTTGCTTGGGGTACAATGACTGTTTCCAACTTTAATGTCTTGAGTTTTAGTCTGACACAACATCCCCTATCTTTTTTGCTCCAAAGATCTTGCTGACACAGAGGGAGAGATGAGGACCTGCTACTTTTAATTTCTCCTTGTTTTTTAATTAAAAAATAAATGAGGAAGTCTTCATATCATAAAGGACAAAATCAAAATAGCTATTTGATTTGCAGTTCATCTTTGAACTAGGGATCAGGAATTAGAGGTGATATGAGACTTGGCAGCTCTTTGGACCAATGCAAGAGGTCTAGTATAGGGTTTGATGGCTGTGGGCCCTGTTGATTTATTTTAAGAGGGGAGACCTGAAAAAAATGACTTGTAAGGATGGCTTGGTCGGAATCCTAATTTTCCCTGTCTCAAGGTATCAAGAGTGCCATGAGGCATTTATCTGAATTTCAGAGTGGAAGGAAGGTAGATTTCCAATAACTTCTTAGCGCGTCTTCATCCTCCTCATCCTTGTGTAGAAATGCAGTGTAACATGCTCCACTTGAATGATTTTACTATTCTTTTTCTTGACACCTTGAGTATCAAGGCTAAGTGTAGTTCCCTGCTTGGGAAGAAAGACCTAGTGCCAAAGCTCATTGAAGTGAGTGGAAATACTTCTACTGACTCTAATGCAGCGTTTCTCAAATGCATCCACCAGGGGCTTTTCTTGTGGCCACAGCCTCCTAGGTGGTGATATGGGGAGGGGCAAAGCAGCCGCCCCTCCCCAGGGCCACCAGCAGGGGCTGGACCTTGCCCTCTTCTGGAACCACAAACACAGTAGGAGTAGGCAACCAGTGTGAGTTCCCCACCATCTTGGGAGCAGTGGGGTTCAGGTTTCGGCCCTGGGGTGGTGGGTGGCAGGCTCTGGCCATGTGGTGGTGGACTCCATCCCCCTGCCGCAGGACTTCAGGCTCCAACGCTGGGCTCACCTTCCCATCATCCCTGGTCTTGCCCGCCTCCCTTCCCACCTCCCCATCTAGGGCTTAATTTGTCCCTCAGCTTGCCGGGGCTGAGTAAGTCTGCTGTGAAAAGTGATATTAACAAATACACAAATATCACTTTTCACAGTAGCAGATTTACTAGCTAGCACGACTTTTTAAAAAAAAAATCAACCAAAAAAGGCAAAACATGCAAAGCACCTTATTTGTGTTTCTATTCTGTTTAGGTCCAGTAAAGAATAAAGGCAATTGTACATTACTTTTGTTATTGAGTTTGCAAAAAAAAAAACCCTACATAAATAAATTCCAATGATTTGGACATGTATATGTGCATATTTATTTATTAATTTTTCCTAAAATTAAGTATTTTAGGAAAAAGTGTCAGTGTGGCCACCAGCAAGAGTTGGTGGCTGCACTCTGAGGTCACCAAAAATTTTGCTGTTAGAACTCCTGCTGTAATGGCCTTGGATCAGGCCCTTTGAAAGCATTAGTAAGTCTCCTTTGGTAGAAGTCGTTTGAAGAAGAAGTTGTTTACCCTTAGGATTTCTTGATTGACTATTAACATGCAATGAGGCAGACAGGGTGACCAATGAAATAGCTAGGGGAAATGCAAGATGTTGTGTGACCACAACCAGTTGCTTCTCATGTCTGCCCTGACTTGGTCATTGTATGGTAGGAACCAACAAATATGACAGGAACCAGTGCTCAGACATTGGGCAGAGAGGGTTTTGTTTTGGTTCGTGAAGGAAATAGTCCACAGAGTGGATTCTGCATGCATACTGTTTGATATATATTAGAAGCCCCTAATTTTTCAGACTTTGTGGGATAAGGAAGGTGTCCTCAAGTCCTTGATCTGAGTCACTTGTAGGAGAAGATGGAAATTACTTCTTAAAACACTCTTTTCTCTCCTCTTTAATCTATTTATTTAATAAATGATTCAGACATTAAAAAATCCCACTTTCTGGAGCCAAGCATTTCCTTTAGTGAACGTAGAATAAATTCTCTCTCCCCTGCGCAAGGCCTCCTATCAGGGTAACCGCAAGAGTGAATTGAGTTTAAACTGATAAAAGTTAGTTAATGCAGAATAAAGAATAAAGACCCCTACGTCAAACAGTTAGGTCTTGTCTAGATATTGTAGTACATATGGGTGTAGTGGAAAATCTTTCTGCTCAGAAAGAGAGTACCACAATTCACATATTTGGAGTGTGGCTGGGTGCCAGTTCAGAAACCTTCCTAAGTTTTTTAAATTCAGAAACCAACCTCCTGAAAATATTATGAGACATATTTCGCATGCTCTTTTGGGAAGATGATCCTGAAATTTTGGCATAGTTATACTCAATGTACTCACATTGTTTGTTTTTTGGTAGCTCAACTATTTCTCATTGCAGCAGATGGCAGTTTTAGGAATAAAATAATTTTCTGACTGACAGAAAAAACTAAAGATGAAAGTTGTAAAGTAGTTAATAAAACTTTTAATCTTTGAAACTGAGTACTGCTAATATAAAGTGAAAGAACATTCACTTCCATGCAGGTTTAAGATGAGAACATGTAGCTTTACATCTGGATGTCAAGTGAGAAGGGGGATAACGAGCCTTCTCTAAGAATATCATATTGACTGGATTTCCTCTCGCATGGCACAAGCTGCAACTGTCCTAGCTCTCAAAGACTTTTTGAAGCATTGACTGTTTAGTCCCATTCTGAGGCCAGTGCTTAGTGCCCTCTAGAATATTCAGTTTAATTTCCTTTCTGACCATGGTTAGGTAAAAATACTAGAATAGTGCCTTTCATTCATACCTCTCAAACTGCTTTACAAAGAAAGGGAAATATAATTACAGTAACTCCTCGCTTAACGTAGTTATGTTCCTGAAAAATGCGACTTTAAGTGAAACGATGTTAAGCAAATCCAATTTCCCCCATAAGAATTAATGTAAATAGGGGGGGTTAGGTTCCAGGGAATTTTTTTCACCAGACAAGACTAATAAATATACACACGCACACAGTATAAGTTTTAAACAATTTAATACTGGTATACCACGATGATGATTGTGAAGCTTGGTTGAAGTGGTGAAGTCAGAGGGTAGGATATTTCCCAGGGAATGCCTTACTGCTAAATGATGAACTAGCAATTGGCTGAGCCCTCAAGGGTTAACCCATTGTTGTTAATTTAGCCTCACACTCTACCAGGCAGCACGAATGGAGGGAGGGGAGACAGCATGGTAGACAGAGAGACACTGTGAGACAGAGAGAGACGCGCATTGCCCCTTTAAGTATGCTGACCCCACTCAAAGTATACTGCCTTTTAAAATAGATCAGCAAGTTGAGACAGCAGCTCCTGCCAGAAAGCTCCCTCTGTCCTGAGCCCTGTTGTCTGCCCCCCCCCCCCCCGCTCTTTGGAAATGGGGTAAGTGGGGTGCAGGAGCAGGGGGGAGGGGGACACCCTGACATTAGGGTCCCTCTTCCACCCCCCACCCGTGCACAGCAAGCAGGAGGCTCCGGAGAGCAGCTCCAAGGCAGAGGGCAGGAGCAGCACATGGCAGTGAGGGGAGGGACAGCTGAACTGCCGGCAATTGATAGTTTGCTGGGCGGTTGCCGCACAGGGAACTTAGGCGAGCAGGGAGCTGATAGGAGGGCTGCCAGTCCCACCTGGTTCCAAGCCCCCACCAGGTAGCTGCAATTGGCTGCTCTTCCTGCCAGCAGTGGACAAAGCAGGTAGCTGCCAAACGATGTTATAAGGGAGAATTGTGGAACTTTAAATGAGCATGTTCTCTAATTAATCAGCAACGTAACAACGTTAACCGGAACGACTTTAAGTGAGGAGTTACTGTATTCACTTTAAGTTGGAGAAACTGAGATACTGAGAGGTTGTTGGTGGAAGTGATTTGCTGCTTTGCTGTCAGAACAGGCTTTCTTTTTTGATATGTTCCTTGCTCCTAGGCTAGTATGTCTAACCACTGCAGTGATGGAACTGAATATCCTTCTCAGCTGCAGCTGAAGGAATTGTTTGCAAAGATTGTAAAACTCTCTGTGGGTTGGTCCTCATTTGTTTATTTTATGAGTAATATGCTCATTCTGGAGCATGTCCTTAGGGTTCCTTTTTAGCATGGATCACAAGGATTTGGAGAATCAGAATCTCAGTTTTCAACAATGGGCTTTAAAAGGAAAAATTCACTGGTGCTGGAAGAAAGACTGGAGGTGCTCTTTGAGTATACGGTCAATAGCGAGACTTATTCACTGAGGTATTACAGATGGAATCTGACTGATATTGACCACACCTGCTGAAGAGTTTTTCTGGATACCTGGGAAAATTATCTCTAAGTCGTCCCCTTTGGGCACTATCCCTGAAGTTTCATTTGTTGAACTGGAATGACATTGACCTGTAAACTTTGGATGATTTTGTACAGTCTAATAAGCTGACCCTTTCCCTTTGGCTTTTATGATGTCCGATATAGGCTATATGTACACTAGAGAGCTTATAGCAACACAGCTCTACCAATACAGCTGTGCTGCTGTAAGATCTCTTGTGTAGCTGCTCTATGCCAATGGGAGAGAGCTCTCCTGTCAACATAATTAAATCACCCCTAACAAGGGGCAATAGCTATGTCAGCGGGAGAAGCTCTCCCACTGACATACCACTGTGCACACTATTACTTATGCTGGTGAAACTCATGTCACTTAGAGGGGTGTGTTTTTTTTTTTTTCCCCCCACAATCCTGAGCAAAAAAAAATTTTGCTGACATAAGTACTAGTGTAGACATGGCCTTAGTCAACTCTTCTGGACGACTTCTAGTGTCTGGTCCAGTATGTATCGTTGTACTAATTTGAAAGAATAAATCTTGTATCTGGCTCTGGTAAATAATGAGCATTTCATGCATGACTTGAGGGCAGTATGTGAGTGGAACTTGTGTTGTGGCCAATATCCTTTTGCGCTTGCTAAGATTGCAAAAATGACAAAAGCCAGATATTAAAAATCTCTTATGCCGTGAGTTCCTTTATTATGATATAAAAAAGGATGCTTTTTAAGACGGTATTGCTAGATTTTTTTTAAAGCAGCTCTAACACCGAATAAAAAAAAAATGCCTCGGGAGCTAGTTGACATTGGGGTTGTTTGTTTGTTTAAAACCTTGATTTAATTTGTGGTGTCTTTCCAAAACTACAGCTATTTGGTGTGATATTTTTGCTCTGTCAGTGTGCACAACTCTGCCTGAGCCATGTGCACAAGAAAGAATAATGACAGTATTCTGAACAGGAAGTTAGTGTGGTGTATTAACTCTTAAGTTTTATTCTCTAATAAATATATTTCTCCTTTCTTTTAAATTTAAAAGACAAGCTTTGCCTTCCTAATAAACAATTTCTTTAGTGGCCCATAAACAGCCGCTCTACCTTCCTGCTCTGTGCAACGACAGTAAAACCACAAGACTAACACCGTTCCTTTAATAAGAATACCAGTTAGTTCAGTCAAGTTCAGTGACTAGTTACTAGTCAAAACTGACTGAAATAATTGAACAGAGAATAGCTGTGTGCTGCTGCTATCTGCTTCATCTGGCAGTCAAGTTTTTCTCTTTAAAAAAAAAATTGTTTACATTCTACAAGTGCAAGACTTTCTCTTTTTGGTTCCCAAATCTCAGGATTTATGTAAATTCATAGCTAGGCTAGTTGCTAGCCTGAGCTCTACTTGTAGCAAAATATGTCATAGGTTATATATTTTGCTAATTTCTTATTCCAGTTAAGGTATTGTTAATTTTGGATATTAATCTCTAATAGGTTTGTCAAAGACCTCAAAATGATGGTAGTATAGCTATATTAAATATAGTGCTGAAAGGAAAAGGAAGGGAGACAGTTCACTTTTTTAAAACATTCTGATGCTATGTCTCATAGCTTTGTCTTTTGCTCACCACCATTGCCAATCTGTTTCTACTGGACCATTGCCTGTATCAAAAATCTATCTCTCCCTTTTTCTATAAAATACATATTCCTCACTTAACCATTTCTCGGTTGCCAACTACAGTATTTTGTTTCCAACCTCCCCTTATTCAGCAGTGTCCCGGAGACGGCAGTCTTCTCGCCCCTCGAGCAGCATTTTTCAGCATAGTCTCAGTGACAACTTTATTTCTAGTTTTCACCTCTGGGATTTCCATTCTCCTTGTAAGATTATCACACTTCTTTTGGACCAAAACTGAACAGAAAAATCTTCCCTGACTTTCTTGACCGTCCTGTTTTGAGCTGGCTCTGTTCTGCCCTCTCAGCTATACATCTTGGCTACCAAGTAACCTCTTGTACCTTGTGTTAACTTAAGCCCCAATCCTGCAAACCTTTACCCATGTGTTTAACTATACTACCTTAAGTAATCTCATTGAAATCAAAGCAACAACTCTCAGTAGTAGAGTTAAGCACACAAATAAGTGTTTGCAGGATCCGATCCTTAGAATTTAAACTCCTTGGACAGGGGCTCTCTTACTTTTTAAAGACTCTGTATTTATACAGTACCTAGCAGAGGAGAGCCAAACCATGGTCATAGCCTTTGGGTACTTCTGTAATACAAGTAATGATCCTGCAGGGCATTGAGCACATTCCAATTCCAACTTTCCCTCCACCCTCTCACTGTATCCTTCCATTCTTCCCTATGCAAAAATACCTGCTTCTTTGCTACTTTTGAATTTCAGTTTTCATTTACTTACTTAAATTCATGTTCAACTTCCTTCCTTCTTTCCTTCCTGAGTTTTAGTAGTAAACTAAATCTTGTCTTCTGTGCATTGAATACACTAAAATTTGTAATGTTTTTCTCTTCTGCCTCTTACTTATATATGCACCCAATAAAGTGTTCACTCGCTAAAAATGTTTTCACCTATATAGTTGAAATTTTGAAATAGTTAATGTACAGATATCAAAATAGCAATCATTTAAAAAAGGCAGTCATTTTAGTCCATTGTATTTCATAAGTATTTTGCTCAACACCCCTTTTATTTTCTTTTGAACAACACATATAATCACCTAGACAAGGCTTTAGTGTTACTTGTTACATGATCATTTGTTACACCATATTCATGGCTGTAACCCTAGTGTTAAAGCAGCTCCCATTTTGTAAAGGTTGCGCTAAGCAACTATATATTTTATTTTTCCATTGATACATTTCTTATGAGTTGATACATTGATAATTGCATATATGGACACTATATATTAATCAGTGAGTTTAGTAAACCTATGTTAGTTGTGAATCAAATCTCCTTCCCTCTTTGTCCGTTACAAATACTATCTAAATTATATGTCAACTTGTTGTACTCAAGTCAGTTTCAGGCTTTGCTTAAGGTTAGTGTCCTATTGGATTTTGAGCATTTACTGTCAAAGGCTATCAGTACAATGGTTTCTATGATTCATTGTAACAGATACACTGGAGGTGAAAATCCTGGTGGAGATAATCTAGTTCCAAAACCCACTGATTGCGACAATGTATTAAAAAATGTATGTTGTGATTGGTTCTCTAGTTGAAGACATTTCCTTCTCTGATATCTTCTTCAAAATCTCAAAACCAGTTCTGACTGGTGGATAGAGAAAATGGTCGCTTTGGAGCGTGCTTGCCCTTTGCCAAAAATGCTATATATTCTAGGAATACTTTCGAGAATCCAGTTGCTCCTGGAATCCGAGGTAGCTTTAATTGCCTACAAAAATATTTTTTCATCTGTGCTTTCATCTTGACTTGAAAACTGCAACTATTTTGCATGTAGATCTTGCATCTATTAACTATTCCCTTTGTCTAGATCTGTTTACTATATATTGCGCTATGCTTGGAAGACCACTTTAAAGCTACAGACAGCAGTGACCACTTGCTTGGAGATGTTAGCTATGTGTAGAGTATGTTACTCCAGTGCTTCAAAGATTGCAGTGGCCACCTCTTTGCTTCTGGGTGCAATTCAAGTGCTGATGTTAATATGTGAAGCCTTAACTACCCAAGGCCAGCCCTCCATATTCTCTTTCTAATAAGTAAATGAAGCAAGGTTCCGGGCGGGAAAATACATGATTATGTGACTGAAAACTCTCAATGCATTATAAATAAGTAGAGGTGTGCGTGAACTGGATTTTTTGCTTTGGGGAGAGTGTCACAAATTTGAATTTTCTTCTATTCTGGAAGAAAAACGAAGTCTTTGAAACTTTATAGAAGCTAAAATTAGGAAAAAGTTGATCAAGACATTTTGTTTTGACAAAATCTAAACATTTCTT
Source organism: Chrysemys picta bellii (assembly GCF_011386835.1). NCBI lineage: Eukaryota > Metazoa > Chordata > Testudines > Emydidae > Chrysemys > Chrysemys picta. The sequence continues at coordinate 110,628,733 of NC_088797.1, forward strand.
TCTGATTTTGACTTCATTTTATAATATGAAATAAACTGAAAAAAGTAATTTCAAAATGGAAAATCAGAACATTTCAAAAAGTTTGAAATGGGATGTATTGACCTTAAAATGCTTTTTTGTTTTTATTTTTAGTTTCTAAATGAATTTTTGTTAAAAGGCAGCACACTTCCTCAAGATGTCATGCTTTTGATGAAGCGGCGTTTTTCAAAGGAAAAATGTTCTGTAGGAAAATTTCCAACCAGCCCTACACATGGAGGGCCAGAATTAGTGTTCCTGGGTGGTCTTGATTCTGGTATTTCCTGACTTTTGGGTGCTTGAGTTTCCAATCTTAACTTTCTTTTAACGTAGGTTTTTGTATATAATTTCCTAGGTTATTTTAAAAAGAGGAAAAATAAATTGTATTATGTGCAATTGTACGGTATTGAACGTTCAGGAACTTTAGCATTAAGGCTCTAGCAAGCTTCACAGAGCAAAATACAGACAAGAAATGGTGATATTTGACAGTTTATAACACAATTAAATCTGAAAGGATTTTAGGGGAGATAACAAAAGTCTCCTTTCTGACCCCAGGGTCATCATTCCACCAAATTTCAAGTTCCTGCTGCAAACTATGGTGGCGGTTGATCTCTTTTAAAAAAAAAAAAAAAAAAAAAAAAAGTCAAAACATATTTATAATGGAAAATGTTAGGCAATATGAATATAGAGTTTGCCTCCACTCCTTGTATCATAAATTTGCTACTGTATCAGGCTTCAGCTTTCCTTTTACTTGCTTAAGCAGTGGAAGCCTATAATCAGACCTTTTAGTATGTAGAAAGATGCTAATGAAATCAGTGCTGCAAAGATTTATTTACAGACTTAACAAAATTATTTACTTATTTGTACTGAACTTGCGTGGTGGTTATGTGGGTTTGGTAAGCCAAAGGAAATGATTCAAGCCATAAAGTAAGAGGAGAAATTACTAAAGGTAGGAAAAAGTAAGTATAGATGTGACCTCTGTAATGAATAGCAATTTAACAAGATGTTCTGATCACTGACCAAAAGTATATTGCAATGTATATTTTGAAGAACTTTACCCTGAATAGTGAATTTTGTGCAACCCTCCATTAAATAAGTTTTAAAAAAGTATTGATTTTTTTTTTCTTTTGCTGTCAGATGAATACAGTATCATTTAAAACAGGAATTCTATAGATCAAGAATACTATAGCTGTTCAGACAAACTGTAATAAATGGAATTTTGTTCACTGATTATGTTTTGAAATGTTTTTAGAGTTACACATTTTTATTTGTCTTTGAGTGACTAGGAAGAAGAAGTGGTTTATGAACTTGTGATATTGTTTGGAGATGTGAGTAATTTTCATGTTGGAAAAGCTAAGTGTGGTTAAAATCCACTCCATTTTTCTTAGGAGCATTAATCTTAGTTTTCTGCAGTAAACTACTATAAACCTTGCATACACTAAGATAATATATATGAAAATATTGGCTTCTTTGTTAAACCCATACACAACCGTGTATTTAGAAATCAACTTGAGGTCAAACTCAGATGAACCATTCATTGAAAAGTACATTTAAACTATGATATTGTCATCTCCTTATTTTTCTTCATCTCAGAAAGACATTCAGTGGCTGCCAATATATAAATATTAGAACTTGCCTCTGAGCTACAGAGACTATGAAATTGATAGAGTAAGGTAGTTGCTAGGAGAGAGTAAATAATTCACTGTCATACTATTGCAAGCAGACAGCCATATTATATTACTATTATGAGAAATCATTACAACAGTGTTGTTTGATTTATAAGTGAATTAGATTTGGCTGATGCATCGAGCTTATTCGCTCCTTCTCTCATGCTCCTTTAGACAAATGAGTTAAGTCAACTAGTATCCAAAAACACTCTACAATTCAATAACATTTTGCTTTCCAATGTGAGCTGCTAGAGGAATTAGTTTCCTCAGTTCCTGTGGCTTTGCTAGGCAATGTTAGCAGAATATCAAAATACGCAGTGCAAACTTTTGTTTTGTTTATTAGTTATTATAGTTTCAACACCAAACAGAGGGATGTGATCAAGTGTATTTGCACTAGCTGGTCCAGGAGAATAAGGTGTTAATGCCAGTTTACCCCTCTGCTTATGCAGGTGCTCAGGGGAAAGGTTGAGTGGCTCTCTTGAGACAGGGATTGGGAAGAGAGAGGGATTGGGAATTTCCCTGGGGCATAGGAGTCAAGGAGAGGTCCAAGAACAGAGCAGAACCCGATGGATATGACTTCCTGATGTGTGGCTTTGTTTACTTCGTTTAAAAAAAAAAAGTGTGAATCAGAATAAAAATTGAGTTCAGGAGGAAGTGTTCAGGTGGTGTATAGTGATTTATCCGTATGTCTCCCATTGTTGTTACTGCAGTCTAGTTTGTAGCTGTGTTGGTGCTAGGATATTCAAGAGACAAGGTGGAAGAGGTAATACCTTAGATTGGACCAACTTCTGTTGGTGAGAGAGACAAGTTTTTGAGCCACATATTGCTCTTCTTCAGCTCTGGGGAAGATACTCTGAGCGTCACAGCAAAATGCAAGGTGGAACAGATTGTTTAGTGTAAGTAGTGAGCACATATTGTAAGTGACCCGTCAAGGTAGAGTGGCCTGCTAACACCTCTGCAGACATAGGACAAAAAGATGGGGTTAGCGGGTTACAGATTGTTGTAATAAATCATAAATCCAGTGTCTGTTCAATCCATGATTTTTAGTGTCTAGCAGAATTTAAGCTCCTAGGCTCAACTTTTGAAAGTGTTGTGCAGGTTTCCTTTGAGGATGAGGACTGATAAGTCAAATGTGGAGTGATCGCTTTGTGAAGTGTTTACCCATAGGTAATGTGGTAATTTTGTCTTTTATCATTTTCCTGTGAGTTTGTTCAAGAGCGTAGTGATTGTCTGGTTTCACCCACGTAGCAGTGGTTGGGGAATTTAGTGCACTGGAGGAGATATCCCACATGTTGTCATAGGCATGTGAAGGGGGTGTTGATTATTGTAGCAGTAGAGAGAGAGATGTCTGCAGGTTTTGCATCTGTTCTGGCAGGGTCTGGTGCTGCTGTCAGTTGGTGTGTCCTTGTCTGTGGGGAGCTTGCTTCTAATGATGACTTGGAGAGGTTGGGGGGTGGTTTGAAGGCCAGAAGTGGGGAGTCAGGAAAGATTTCTTTCAGGATGGGGGCCCCATTGAGTAGACGTTGTAGTCTGAAATCCCATATAGGTTCCAATGTGGTAAGTGAGAACCAGGGTGTACAGTTGGAAGTGGATTTATTTCTTTTATTGAAGCAGGTTCTCGTCGGGTATTTGGGTGACCTATTCCATTATGCTATCTACTTCTGTGGTACAGTGTCCTGGAGGCAGGAATGGATATGTCCAATCACTTGAAGAAGAAAGAGACACCTACCTTTCCATAAGGTATAGTTCTTTGAGATGTGTTGCACATGTACATTCTATGACTCATTCTCCTTTCCTTCTCTATTGGAGTCTATCTGGTAAGAAGGAACTGAGGAGGGTTGGGGCAGCTCAGTCCCCTTATCTCCATGAGGTTGTGCATGACACCAGAGACCATTCGAGCTGCTCCAACAGATACCACTGAGGAGAAAAAGTTCTCCAGTAGCTGTGCATGAGGCGCGCGCACACACACCAACAATGGAATGGACATGTGCAACACATAGAAGAACAATAGTTACAGAAACGTAGGTGGCAGTTTCTTCTCATGATGTGGCCTTTCACTACTTTGGACAAAAGAGTGGGTAGCTCCATTCCAGTTCTTGCTTGAGGTAAAATTTAAACTTTTTTCTTGGCCTTAAAGAAATATGTAGACACCAAATATCCTAGTTTTCCTGACTCTGGCAGCCAAGCTTTCAGCATTGTGTACAATTACCTTCTTTTAGTTAGCTGAGGTTTTTTTTTTTTCCTCCCCTTACCATCTCTTTCTGCTCTGTCCACCACTCTTTGACCTATGAGATCCAGCCACCTTAGGACAATGGCTTCTCTCTTTCCCTCCACACCTGGCAGGGGAAGCTTTAGCAGTAGTTTGCTCAGTTGACTTCCTCTCTCTCCCTTATGGCCACTAGCAGCGACTTAGTTGTTTGGATCACCATACTCCTTAGCTGCAGTGGCTTATTGGTTTTGATTTCCAGTTCACTGAAACAGCCTTGGGCAAGCTATCAGCCATATGAACTGCAGCAATGAAGGTTCCTTCTCATGGCCTTGATGTATACACACCCGGTTATTAGATAAAGACGAATTGAGGGGATGCAGAGAAAAGCAACAAAGTTAGACACAGACTTCATGTATGATTTTAGGCCAGGTCACTTAGAACCTGACTCTTGTGATGCTCAACACTTATAGTTCTCAGTGAATTCTGCTGGAGTTTTGAGTGCTCAGCACCTCTGAAAAAATCTCTGTGCCTGTGTCATCTGTTAAATACATCCCCACTTTACATGGTGGTTGAAACTAAATAATTCATATTTGAAAGGTGCACTACACTGTAAGTGCGAACTGCATTTATTGTGACTGTCAAAAGGAAAAGGCCAAAACAAGTGTTTTGAAGAGGATATATACTGACACTAAAAATGAATGGAAAGCTATCAGAAATGCTTCATGCAATCCCTTCCTCAACATCTTAACAATAAAAGACAGGAGTTGTGTTTCATTTCTGGTGCGGTGTGCTAAAAACTTAACCTTCAATAAGTTAAATAAACATTAACAAGTGTGAAATTGTATCTTACTAAACAAGTAATTCTTCTATGAACAGATCAGTTGTTGTTAACACTTATATTACATGCCTACTTTTTCCAGTAAGCCTAAGGATGATCCCATTTTATGACAGTTGACAAATGAACAATATTAAATTCCGATAACTTAGCGTAAATGTTAGTTGTTGTCTTTTGATGTGGAAATTCATTTTACCGGCAAAGTCATTTTGAACAACTGCTTATTTGATTAAAGATAATGTCCCCTGTTCTAGAATACTGTTAATTCTTAATTACTGCAACTGTAAACACCGTGTATGTATGTATGTGTCTGTTTTAAGTACCCATCCAGGCATCCAGTAGATTTAGCTGTAGAATAAATATTGAATGATTATTGTTTTTTGTTTTTGTTTTTTTTATTTTAGTAATGTTAAAATCTGAAAGAAAGAGGTAGCTTTTCCTGATGCTCTTGGTGATGTGTTGAAAGAAAATTATGCTCTCTGACAATGCTGATATGGTAGAAACCAAAATGACTTTGGTTGTATTGCTAATAAACATAAAATTACAGGGATATAAATTAAAGCCTAAGTATAATTTGTGTGGTATTCATATATAGAACTCCATTAAGATTAGTGTGGACCTAAAGCTGAAATATTTCACTGTTTATTGAGTGAGTGTTTTCCCGTTTTAGACACTAGAAATTTAAGCAGAAGTAATGCAGTAACATTGTTACTGTAATAATACAGATATGAGAAGACCAGCAGGTTGCATTTGAAAGGGGTGCCGGTCATTAAACTTACAAAGGAAGATTTTTCAACATACTGAAATATACGAGTGGGTGCAATTTCAGGTTACAAGTCCAGTGTCCTTATTCATTTGTCTTTTAAGGTAAATGAAAAGATTGACAAATACCTTTTTATGTTATAAAACATTTAATGACACTTGGCTTTTAGGTACATTATTTTTGGCACCATTAGACTCATTTATCATTTGTGCCATCTCAAAACCAGGTAAATAAATTTCTGGCTAGAGAGTGCAAATTTTTGTGGTGATGATGATGATGATGATGATGATTATTATTATTTTTAACAACTAAGTATCTTCTGTAAACTGTTGTGTGGTATTATGCCACTGTAGATAGATCCCTGCTTCAAGACTTTTCCGCTATTGGTTATCTTCAAAAGATTTGAGGACTTATAGTTTAAATGTAGTTTTTAAAGAGTCTAGTTTTACTGTACTAATATGGTGTACTGTAGTTTTGTCTTATTTGTATTGACATTTATATTTTTTTATATTTTTCTTGCTCCTTTTTGTCCATCATATGTAGTAATCAGTGTGGCTGTTCTAAGATTTAGCCACATGCTATTTCTACAATGACATTGTTAGTTAATGTCACGTCTAGATTTTAAGTTTCTTTACAGCATTGTTTGTCTTTAAGAAAAACTTACAGCTGCAAGACAAACAAAACAAAATGTGACATCTATACAAGTTAGAAAACATTTCCATACGTGATCGTAAAACTTGTAAGCAGTTTTCAGAAAAAAGCCAAAATGATGAGTTTTATTGCCCTGTTAGACCCACTGAAGCAAGAATTCTTATTTAACTTATTTGGGATATTTTATAATGACAAGCTCATAGAGGAAAAATAGTATGCCCCTCAGTTTCCACTGCTAAGGTAGTTGGTCAGCCTCCTTACCTTGTGCTTAGTTAAATATTTGTCTTGGAAGAAAATAATTTAATAGCATACAAAAGATTCAGTGTCTGAAAAGGTGCAAAAAATATTACCAAAGTGGTCAAATAGTTTATTCATTTTTCCAGTTTTTTCATTACCTCCCTGAAAAGACAGTTGAACCAATACAGAAAATGAAGTCAGAAGTCCACAGTACGGCTGAGGGATTCATTCAGTTCTTTAGAAACCATATATCTGTGTAAGAAAACAATTAAAAAAGTTGATATACCTTGATACTTGACATAGTTAATGTATCTTGTCTTCCAGGTATCCCAATACACTGGTTCTCTACTTTGGGTGTCTTGAGTTTCCTGTGAGAGCGTGGCCAAAAGTCCTATAGTTTAAGGTGTTTTTTGTTGTTGTTTTTATTTTGTTTTTGTTTGTTAAACAATCAAGGCTACTGAGGCTACCTCATACATCTATAGTTGAACCGTACACTGTTCCTCAGTCAGTTGGTGTATTAGTGCATTTGCTGACAGCTACCAAACACTACTCTCCCATGCCACTTCGTTTTTGATTGTTGGAAAAAGATTGGGCTTATACCCCTTATTTGCCTGACAGATTTTCTGAAAGCAAATGTCTAAGCTTTTTTCTTTTTTTGCATTGGAAGTTTTGTTGTCTGTCCTGGCAGACTGTGGAACTGGAGGTTAGTGAAATATTATCTCACGAGTTCAGAGAGCAAATACTGAGCAACTGATGGGAGAAGGGATTTTTAGTCAGACTATAAAACTTATTGGGAAAAGGTGTGGGGTTTTTTGTTGAAATCTAGTTAACTATGGTGGTAAATGTTTTGGGTAAAGGATGTCTCTGTTAAAAATTCAGTGTCCTGCTCCTTCAGTGAAAATTAGAGCTCAGGTTAAACACCTGAGACAGGTTCTGATGAGTCTCCCAGGAAAAACAGGGAAGACCAGACTTGACATTCCTGATGCTTTGGTGGTGAATATCAAGTAGGATTAAAAAAAACCCAAAAAAACCCAAAACAGTTTTTAGGCCTTGTTTGCACGCTAAAGGTACAATAAGGGATGCCAGCTGTTCTTAAAACCCTGTGCTAGTCACCTCCAAGGGGAAATGTTTCTGGTTTTTGTCTAAGGTTGGTTTTTTTTTATTTTTTTTTTTTCATGGTCTGTTCCTGTATTATTTCTTTTTATGAATTCAGGCTGGTCTCTTTCAATAGCTGAAAGCTGTACGTAGCAGCCATTTCCTTCCACAGTGTTCCTGTACAAGGAATTTGTTGGCTTTTCTCTGTACCTGAGTGAAATAGTTCCTTAAAGGCCTGGTGAATTTATATCAACACATATGAAGTCCTTACTGTCTGTGGGATTTTAGTCTGTTTTTTACTTGCCAATCGGTAGCACTTAAATTTGGGAATTACCCAGTTCTCCGAAAACCCTGCCCAATAATGCTCACCCTGCTACAACTACAGCAGGTCTGGAGGGAGAGGAAGATAAAAGAATAAAAAATTTGGCCTGGAAAGATGGGCCCGCAGAGAGAATCCTGAGGAACCTCCATTTGGCTTGTATGGAGTTGTCTTCTCTCTCTGTGTGTTTGTAGTACCTGAAGAATGCCATCAGGGGGAACTGGCAAACAGTTTGAAGGAAGGAAAAAGCTCACTAGATGGATCTTCTGTCCGTAAAATTTCAGGAAGCCCGCAGAAAAGCTGTTTCTTCTGAAAGCTCTGTGCACCAGTTTCTGCAAGCAGCCTGCAGTGCAACGTTCAGCCCCCCTAAATCAAGCAGAACTGCAATATGTAAGAAGAGGGAAGAACTCATGAAAATATTCCGGAGCCACCGGATAAGTGGACAGTGGGCTGTCTTTGTGGGTGAAGATAGATCACATTAGTTTTCAGGGCTGAGAGTTTGGCACCTTCCATTTAAAATGTTAAAACTCTGTTCAAAGATTAAGTTCACAGATAACTCTTTTTTCCCCAAGGGAAAATGGCAGCTATTAATCTGCCTCTGTCTTTGAAAATGAATTGCAAAGATAAGCAAACAACTAACACTGTCAAAAAATATACTTTGCCTTCCCTTTGAAGAGCTCAAATCACTATACAATCATTAACGTGAAGCAAGACTGAGTGCTAACCCTTTCCCCATACCTGCTATATACATTATGATTACTATTTTGCTTTTAAAGATGTTGTTAGATGTAGATGTCATTTCCCCATAACATCGGATACAGCTCATAATTTCCCACCAAAATTCAGAAATCTTATTTTTCTAGAAGTATGTATTTGTCTTCACTATTGGTTTCTTTGGGTTAAAACAAAAACTTCCCTATGTTCTTTCTATACCTTTTTTAAAGTATTGCTTTCTTAATGTGGCTTTTTGGTAGTATATTCATCTATTTTTTTTATTTTCAGTTGTATTTTGTTTTAAATTAATTCCCCAAGAGTTTTTTGGTAGTGGTAGGCAATTTATAATAATAATTGGATTATGATAAATTAATGTAGCACTCATTTTATAATTGTTTACTGTATAAAAGACTGAAAGCTATTGATTTATCTGAGGTTAACATTAGAAAAGTTTGCACTTGCCAAAAGATGTCCAGTAATATTTGCAAATAACTGTTGATAAATGGTTTCTGCTAAATAAATGCAGGCACTGTGGCCACTTACCTGCTGCACTTGGGGCAGCACTTTAGAAATGTGTTTGTATTTGTCTTGCATATGAGAATGAACTTGAATTATGCATTCATGGCTAACTTCAGACCTCCTCTTCAAATTGGGTAATTCTGAACCCAAAAAAGATACCTTTTGTTTTGCTGGTCAGATTGCATTTTTTATGAATGTGAATAGCAGATGTGGGCTTCCATCAACCTTTCTGCCTCTCACCAGTCCCACTGCTGCCAAAAACTACACCATCATTGAATTACTTATTTACCATTACAGTAGAAAACATGGCACTGCTAGTTTTAGAGATATTCTTATGTAAAATATGTTGATGGAGAGCTTGCTTGTTTGTTTGGGCTATTTGTTAATATTTGTCTATATCTTCACTATCATTCTTTTTTGGTGAATTTGAAACACTGATCTGGTGAAGCCTACTTCCTAATTGCAATTATTATATAGTTTGCTGTTAACTGAAAATCATGTGGAACTGAAAGGTAAACAGAAGTTATCTAAATGTTTACATTTAGATTGGAAACTAAGTTTTGTAAATTTACTTACAGTGGGTTATGCGCCTGGATTATATTAAACAGTTTGTGTTGATTTTTCTGAAATTATAAATATGGAGTTCATTAAATCTTAGGTCTGCAGGTTCTATGGAACAATCAGTTCCTTGCTTCTTTAAAATAATTGACTTTCTTATGTAAAATGTCAGGAAAGTTAAATGAATAGATATATCATTTAATATGAAAGCTTTAGCAGATATGAATAGATGAGGAAAGTAACGTGCAATCATTAGATAAGAAATCAAGTGGATGACTTGGAATAGTTAGTTTCCCATAAGACTGTGAAATAATTCTAGGTTATTACTTCTCCAGTAGAAAGGCTGCTTCTGTGTTTCCAATATTTTCTTGGAAGCTGACTTTTTTATCTTTAATGATATGGGTAGCTGTGGTAGCGAGAGTGCATTTCTGAAAAACAGTATCTAGATAACTGTGGCAACATATACTCTCTGGCGAGTGGCAGTTTTGGCTGTGGAAACGAAGTCTTACATTAAGATAAAAAAAAGTTTTCTAAAATCAAATGAATTGCACAGCAGGGCCTTAATCGATAAAACTGTTTGAAAAGTGTCTTTGGCTCAGCTTACTGACCCATAGGGTATAACTTGCACCATAAAGCTAGAGTTACAGATTAAGAACTATTGGGGGTCTTCTGACATCAAAATTAACAACACATGTTGTTGTTGTGTTTTTTTTTTTCTGGTGCCAGAACCTTCTAAAACTATTGGCTATAATGATTGATATCAAGGTCATGGAAAACGGACAAGCAATGTAGGAATTTATAAATCTCTGCTCTCTTTCTAGCCTGTGTGCCTCAACTTTGAATGGCTCTATGGAAAACATAAAACATGTGCTTTTTTTCAGAATCCAGAAGTAGAATTGGAATATTACAACCATACATTTTCCCATGCCTCTGCAATAAAACTCAGAATTACTCAGGGTGTTGAACCAATCCTTGTGAGCATATCTGAAAGGGCTAATTATAGACAACACACAGTTCCCTTGTCCTCAGCAGCTGTTTATAGACATTCCTTAAAGCACATGTCTAAATATTTACCATTCATTTGTAGGTTAACATGATATTATGTGTTTGGGAGAAAATGTAAACAAAATTAGTGCCCTAGGAAAGATCTTAAATTTTATTTCTGTTGAGCTCTTGATTAATTTACTGTAGAATCAGTCTTTTCTCATATACCATAATGCAGGGTTATGACTGACTACTCAGTTTGTACTTCACTGATTCTCCAATTAGTGTATTGCAGATTTATGCAGCTTCAAGGGGCTAGAGTCAATTTTTAAGTGATCTGTTTTACAGCAGTTTGACTGTACAAACACTCACTTTCATAAGTAAGGGTTTATTTAGGATATGTATAGCACTTTGGCCTAAAGTCAACAATGCCAGTGTAGTTTACATGTTGACAATGCTGGCATTTTTCTACCTTATTCTGTTCTAAGAAAGATCATTTGCTGTGGGAAGTCTGTTTATTGATATACCGTACATATACTCCTTCATCCTTTGCCTACATACATCATAGTAAGTTCATTAGGGGAGGAGTGAATCAAACTGGGCAACATAACGCTATCTGTTAAATAAATTGATTATATTTTAAAAAATCATTTTGGGATAAACTGATACCTGTAGTATCTTTAAAATATTGACAAATACCTGTTGTGCAAAATAAGTAAAAGTTATGCTGCTTTATTTAGAAGATAAATGGCATTAGGTAAATTACATTATTGTACATTTGCAGTCTTTTTTTGAAATCTTGAACATGATCACAATCCGTCTGAGTTTCTTCTTTTACGTCAAACTGTTTGTGGCACATCAGTATATGTTGAACAAAAACTCTAGTTTTGATAACACTTGCACTTTCCGGAAATTGGCTTTCATGGAACTGAGAGGCACATTTATGACTATGATGTTCTGCTTGTAAAAGTTAAGATTTAACCAATCTCTTCCACCAAACAGGAAGGCCAAAAAAAAGGTGCTTTAGTGATAAGGATGATAGGAAAAGCCGCACCACTAGTGAGGAGGATGGAGGAGCAAAAGATATGGGGGTGGGAAGAGGAACTTTGAGCTTGTGCAGGGCATGGATTTAGAATAAAATAAACTATAATTTAATGTAACTTTCCTTAGTCCCTTCTGGCAATTTTGTATTTTCTCCTGGGTTTTGTATTTGACAGAAGATTTCAAATGTGTTTGTAAAATTAGTTCAAGTTTTATTTTCCAGTAGTGGTAAATAAGACATACAGTGGTATATTTTTCAATGATTTGTTTTGGAAAACTGCATAGATTTCAGTGTATTCAAATTAATAGAGAAAATTTAACTTCAGTGCTAACATTCTCTTGTTTCTGTTTTGTGTGTTCTGTTTGTTCTGACCATTCTCTGGGGACTGTGCTTCTGTTAAATCCCTCCAATGCAGTTCACAAGATTCCTCTGCGATTCTCCACTTGAGGTATGAATTTAATCCTAATTCTAAACTTTGTAATTGTTTAATGCCAGGGTATCTTGGTTTCTTCAATCTTCTGTAAACTGTACTTCTACCAGATCATTATCTAGGTATTCCAATAAGAGGATTATCTGTAAGGGGCATAGGCTGAGATTTTCAAAGGAGCGTATGGGAGAGGCACATTCTTCCTTTGAATTTCCGTGGGAGTTAACTCCTTCAGGCTCTTTTGATAAACACACCCATTGACTCTGGTATACACAATACACCTATATTTTAGTATTGGGGATTGCATACATTGAGGCAAAACCCGGTAGCCCTTGGTCAAGCAAAGCTCTTCAGGATTGTAGAATCAGGTCATGAAAGGTAATAAAATGTCTACATTTCTGATTGATTTAAGTTAATTTTAAAAAATTGTGGTTGGATTTTTTTTTTTTTTTACTTTTTTAATAATGGCCAGGTGTCCGATTGAAAGTTATAACTATCTTAGGATGCCATGCTATCTTTTCCCTCTTCTCTTTAGTAATACCCACTAATGCAGAATCTATCCATAGTCTGGGAGAGAAAGTTATCAAATGATTAAAGGCATCATTAGTGCCCCTCAAACATTGTAGTGGGTCGGGCCTTCTGTCCCTGCATTCCAGCAACATCAACTTCATTGTCAGTCCAGCAAGGTCTCTGGGAATATTTTGAGGGGGACTAAAGGGGCAGAAGTTAAGTAAAATTCTAAAGTTTTCATTGTGTTAATCTGATTTCCCCCGCCCCCACACAGGACATTTATCATTCAGTGCTACTTAGGACACCTGGTATTCTAAAGACCAGGCTTACTTTATATACTAATTATGAAACATGTTCTACAGTAATATCATATGTTAATGGTACCAAGCCTCAGTGAGTGTTTGTCCATACAAAAGGATGGTTTAACAAGTGAGGAGCTGTGTGTCTTATTTTAAATTGATTATGTTAATGTTTATCAGTTGCAGTGTCTTTATGCTTTTAACTGATTCTCTGACTCTGTTACTACAGTACAAATCCAAGATAAACAAAAAATAAATTTAATAATTGAGGAATATGCCCGTTCGGTTCTATGTTGCAATTAACTTCCTCAGCCATCAACAAACTCCTTTCTCTGCCTTTCTTAAGAGTCCATCTCCAGTGCACAGCCCTTAGCCACTTTTGGGCACACACCATGTAATAAGGTTGCTGTTGCTCACTAGATCTGTGAAAGAGATCTTTTTTTAAAATAGGTCATCCTCATTTTTACTTAAAAGGGATGCAAATGGTAAATTGGTTATTGCATCAGTTGGCTTTGCAGAAGTTTGGCTAGCATGATTGTTTTATTCCGGTCATCTCAATCCATTGTTGTGACATCGTACAATAAGACTTTAACCTTTTCAAGATCCACTCTTTTAATGTTGGTGCCTGCATGCCAAACCAGGATGGCTGTTACCAGGAAAATCTTTGTGTAAGTGAAAATTTTCACAAGATGTTGAAAGCACAATAGTTTACAGGGCCTAACGGGCTCTAAGATCTTTACTGTGCTCACATGCTTATGATTATATGTGACCACCAATTTTCTGTTCCTTTGCTCTCATTGCTGGCAGAAGTTTTTAGCACAGCCTGACAGCTAGTCCCCTAGCTGGTTCCTAAATGCATGCTTGTTACATGGCTCTTCTGCTGGTTTAAAGTAAGTTCACTAGCAGGTTTCTGGAAAATGGCTAATCTGTCAGCCTCAGTTTGTTTAATATCCCTTTTTCTTTTAAGAATTAAAACCATGGAAGAATACTGGAGGAGAGAGGGTGGGCTCGGGGAAAGAGGCTATGCATAACATCTCATGTCATACTTTGGGTTATTATGTCAATACAAGTAAATTAGAAATGAGCAAAAAACTCAACATTAAGAAATATTTTCAGAAAGATTTTCTACCGTTTTGGCAGTTTGTTTGTAAAAACTGGTTTATTGTGAAATAAAGGAAAATTAAGTGAACACATCACGTTTTAATCTTATCTGCTTTTGTTCTAAAGAGGAATCCAGGACTAGTGACTAAGAATTGAGAGAGGAGTTCACAGTTTGGAATGATGATTGAGATTATTTCATTTCCAGAACAAATACTGGGAAACAAAAATGTGGTACTATCTTTGTTGTATGTCTTAAAGAGTTAACAACCACATGATGGTAATGAAATTGTCAGGTTATAGTAATTACACCAGTAATTTGATATGTTGCAGTTTGAATGAAGCCATGTGTGGAGAGTTTGTTACTTTTCTCTGCTGAATCCACCCCCTTTACATTCCTGCAAGCTGAAGACTAATAGAGCTCATTAGACTTTATAGGAAAAGGGCTTTTATCACCTCGTCAAGTCAGGCAGCAGATTTCCATTATATTTCTAATTTTGTATGGCTACATAGATGCTGATGTACGCTTTCCTGCTAGGTTTATGCTAGTATTCTTTCTTACAGACATTTTTTATTGACATTTCGAAGCTTGAATTAAATTTTGTGTGGCACCACTTACAGATGTCTTCAATTAGATGAAGTTAAATAAAAGGGGTTGTATATCTGAGGCCAAAGGATTCTTGAAATTCTCTATTCTGAAACAATTTCCACAAGTCAATCCAGTAGGATGCAGCTTCTTCCATTTTGAGAAAAAAAAATTCAAAGCAAAACAAAACCTTATGTGAGTTTGAATTTGTTTTGAATTTTTAATCTGTATTAGCTGCAGCAAGTACCTATATTAAAATAGTCTTCCCCCTCATTTTATACTTCCTTCCTTTATTACTTAATTCAGTCTTGAGGTATTGCCATCAATTCTTAAACATGAATTAAAATATTATTTCCTTCGAGATATAGTAAGTGACAGGGGAAGAACAGAGAACTCTCTAGGAAAAAATACAATTCTGTAAAGAGAACCATCCTATTTTCCCCACTAAGACTATATAAAAAGCATTCAGCTCTTTATCACTGCTAAAGCTTTTTGTGCCTTTGGTGCCCCTTCAGTCTGTCTAGACAAGAGCAAGATTGATGGTGTGGTACAATGCATAGCAATTTGCCATATAAATATTAGCAGAATAGCTAAGAATTATTCGATGAGTAGAAATAAGCATATCAGTGATTATACTCTCTTGTGGTACTCTTTGGTGTTTACTTGGCGAAAATGCAATGCTCTTAAAACAGAAAGTTGCAATGTCAAGTAAGAGTTTGTACATGAAGTTCTCTCTGCACTGAAATGAGAACCTTACAAAAATACCAAGATTGGGGATCATAGAATCATAGAATATCAGAGTTGGAAGGGACCTCAAGAGGTCATCTAGTCCAACCCCCTGCTCAAAGCAGGACCAATTCCCAGCTAAATCATCCCAGCCAGGGCTTTGTCAAGCCGGGCCTTAAAAACCTCCAAGGAAGGAGACTCCACCACCTCCCTAGGTAACGCATTCCAGTGTTTCACCACCCTCCTAGTGAAATAGTTTTTCCTGATATCCAACCTGGACCTCCCCCACTGCAACTTGAGACCATTGCTCCTTGTTCTGTCATCTGCCACCACTGAGAACAGCCGAGCTCCATCCTCTTTGGAACCCCCCTTCAGGTAGTTGAAGGCTGCTATCAAATCCCCCCTCATTCTTCTCTTCTGGAGACTAAACAATCCCAGTTCCCTCAGCCTCTCCTCATAAGTCATGTGCTCCAGACCCCTAATCATTTTTGTTGCCCTCCGCTGGACTCTTTCCAATTTTTCCACATCCTTCTTGTAGTGTGGGGCCCAAAACTGGACACAGTATTCCAGATGAGGCCTCACCAATGTCGAATGAAGGGGAACGATCACGTCCCTCGATCTGCTGGCAATGCCCCTACTTATACAGCCCAAAATGCCGTTAGCCTTCTTGGCAACAAGAGCACACTGTTGACTCATATCCAGCTTCTCGTCCACTGTGACCCCTAGGTCCTTTTCTGCAGAACTGCTACCTAGCCATTCGGTCCCTAGTCTGTAGCAGTGCATGGGATTCTTCCGTCCTAAGTGCAGGACTCTGCACTTGTCCTTGTTGAACCTCATCAGGTTTTTTTCGGCCCAATCTTCTAATTTGTCTAGGTCCCTCTGTATCCGATCCCTACCCTCTAGTGTATCTACCACGCCTCCTAGTTTAGTGTCATCTGCAAACTTGCTGAGAGTGCAGTCCACACCATCCTCCAGATCATTAATAAAGATATTAAACAAAACCGGCCCCAGGACCGACCCTTGGGGCACTCCGCTTGAAACCGGCTGCCAACTAGACATGGAGCCATTGATCACTACCCGTTGAGCCCGACGATCTAGCCAGCTTTCTATCCACCTTACAGTCCATTCATCCAGCCCATACTTCTTTAACTTGGCGGCAAGAATACTGTGGGAGACCGTATCAAAAGCTTTGCTAAAGTCAAGGAATAACACATACACTGCTTTCCCCTCATCCACAGAGCCAGTTATCTCATCATAGAAGGCAATTAGGTTAGTCAGGCACGACTTCCCCTTCGTGAATCCATGCTGACTGTTCCTGATCACTTTCCTCTCCTCTAAATGTTTCATAATTGATTCCTTGAGGACCTGCTCCATGATTTTTCCAGGGACTGAGGTGAGGCTGACTGGCCTGTAGTTCCCCGGATCCTCCTTCTTCCCTTTTTTAAAGATGGGCACTACATTAGCCTTTTTCCAGTCATCTGGAACCTCCCCCAATCGCCATGGGATGAAAGTAGGACTACAGTAAATGATCTTATGAAGTTCCAAATGGTTGTGATGTTGGCAAATCTTTATTAAGCATAGCTGTTAAATAGATTTTTGGGATTCAGCAAATCGTAGTCAGTTTTTGTTATCTCTTTGTTACCCTCATTAGTTTGCTTTTCCCCCTTTTACAAGCCTTCCTACGTGTCCTCTTCCCAGGCCACTATGTTGCTTCTTTATAGTAGTTTTGCCCTGTCTTTCCCTCGCTTTGTCTCATCACCTCATTTCAGGTTCAGAACTTTGTGCAAGACACCTGTTACTAGCATTGACAGTGCTGTGCCATAGATTTGCCATCAGCCTTCTAAAGTGCACCAGTCAAACTAGCTTTCAGAGCAGGCACAGCTTACATGTTTTGCCAAACCTTCAATGGTCACAAGCACATTCATTCCTCACCCTGGTTTTCTGTCTGGACAACTATTTTCTTCCCTTGACCGCCCCTTCTAAAAATATTTAAACATGCTACTTCGTTAATCCCCATCCTCCACCCCAAAAAAGTCATGGGTTACTATTTAAGAAGTTAAATTTAAGGGTTGATTTATTATGAAATGCTTAAAATACGTGGTTTATATTTTAGAATAATAGAACTAAGAAAAAGTTTGTGCTCCAACACAAGTTCTAATTTTTATATCTGACCTTTTATATTCATGCTGTTCAGAAAACATCTGATAGTCAATACATTTCTGATGTTTTAGAAAAACTAAGATTAATGGGATTGGTATATAAGGTAATTCTATACTGTATCCTTTTAGCCCTTACTTACAATTTGTGATAAAAATAACTGATTTTTTTTTTTTAATGTCAGTTTTCTGTGCAGTTTCTTCCTGTCTTCTATCAGAGGGGTAGTTGTGTTAGTCTGTATCCTCGTTCTTCCTGTCTTCACTGGTCACAGTGAAGGCCAAGACCAATCAATACAAAAACTTTTCACCCTCCTTATTCAGACCATCACGTTTTTGTCCATCCTCTGCTCTCCCCAGTCTTTAGATGCATTGCTGTGTAGTGGCCATCATCTTTAACTCTTCGTTTAACCAGTTTTAGTGCTAAGTGACTACAGCTGAGGAGACATTGGTTGTGAGTTTTTTCCTTTTAAGATCTTATCCTTCACCTTTCCCCCCACATACAGATGGAGACATTGGTAAATGGCTTGTCTAGTTTTTGTAAAGTCTAGCACAAACTTCCTCGTTGCTGGACTTTACAAAAACTAGACAAGCCATTTATAACACACATTTTGCTTCTCTAGATAATTTAGTGTACTTTTTCCTTTGTAAACTACTACATGCCACAAGGGACCACAACAGTAGTGGCCTTAACAATATTGTTAATTTATCCAGCTATATTCTTAGCCCAGCTGAAGAGTCTGTCCTGTCTCGGGGCCTCTCTTTCTGCCCCTCAACCCCCACAAACATGATACAGTTCTGTGGTGACCTGGAATCCTACTTTTGACGTCTCTGACTCAAGGAATGTTTCCAACACACCTCTGAACAGCACACTAATCCACAGAAACCTTCCTACCAACACTACAAAAAGAAGGATTCTGTGTGGACTCCTCCTGAAGGTTGAAACAACAGATTGGACTTCTATATAGAGTACTTTTGCCAAAGTGCACGGGCTGAAATTGTGGAAAAGCAGCATCACTTGCCCCATAACCTCAACCGTGCAGAACACAACGTCATCCACAGCCTCAGGCACAACTCTGTCAGCCTTTTTGATTATGATGTCAAAGGAGATGCTGTCGTCATCATGAATAGGTCGGAATATGAACGAGAGGCTTCTAGGCAGCTCTCTAACACCACATTCTACAGGCCATTACTCTCTGATCCCACTGAGGGTTACCAAAAGAAACTACACTATTTGCTCAAGAAACTCCCTGAAAAAGCACAGGAACAAATATGCACAGACACACCCCTAGAACTCCAACCAGGGGTATTCTATCTGCTACCCAAGATCCATAAACCTGGAAATCCTGGACACTCCATCATCTCAGGCATTGGCACCTTGAGGGCAGGATTGTGTGGCTATGTAGACTCTCTCCTCAGGCCCTACGCTACCAGCACTCCTAGCTATCTTCGAGACACCACTGACTTTCTGAGGAAACTACAATCCATTGGTGATCCTCCACAAAACACCATCCTGGCCACTATGGATGTAGAAGCCCTCTACACCAACATTCCACACAAAGATGGACTACAAGACTACAACTTTAAAAAGAAGACATGAGCATATTTGGACAACTACATTGTTTTCTTCTGAAGGTAGCTTTGAAATTTTACCTCAGTCAGGATATTTCAGTTCTCTGTTTTTGTCCCAACCTAGGCAAGAGAAATCAAATTAAAAAGTAAGTAGTAATTTGCTCTATAAACTTTAGTTATAAAACTAATAGGAATGTTATTACAGAACTGTACAAAAAACATTCAAACAACTTTCTTGATTAAAGACCAGCAGTCTGTCTTCAAATATTTGATCTGTGGTGGGCAAACTCAGGGAAATTTAGTGTTCCAAAATGAAGAACTCAAAATCATTTGTTATAAAACACCTTCATAAGTATATAACCCATTTGTAGCGAAGCGATGACTCTCTGATGTGGTGCCTCCTGCTGGTTGTCTGGGAATTAGCTCTTTCCAGTCGTGGAGCGCCCTCTGCTGGCCAGGTGTCTTGCTTGCCGCTGGACCCTGGTGCCCTTTACCTCGGGGTTCTGCCCCAGCAGTACCTCCGCTCTCTGGGTCTCCCCTCCCTGGGGAACTCCCAACCCTCTAAACCCACCTTGCCTCAGTGGCTACTGCCAGTCATCATCTACCCCCCTCTCACTGGGGCAGACTACAGACTGTAATGGCAAGCAAACCTGAGAGAGATTGTATGCTTTGGTTTCATCCAATAATTGTTACATACCGCTGCGAGTTTGTTTCTTAGGCTATACAGTAACTCCTCACTTAAGGTTGTAGTTATGTTCCTGAAAAATGCGACTTTACGAGAAACGATGTTAAGCGAATCCAATTTCCCCATAAGAATTAATGTAAATGGGGGGATTAGGTTCCAGTGAAATTTTTTTCACCAGACAAAAAACTGTATATTATATAGATATACACACAGTACACGTTTTTAAACAAACAATTTAATACTGTTCACAGCTATGATGATTGTGAAGTTTGGTTGAGGTGGTGAAGTTAGAGGGTGGGATATTTCCCAGGGAATACCTTGCTGCTATCAGTGGTTCTCAAACTTTTGTACTGGTGACCCCTTTTACATGGCAAGCCTCTTAGTGTAACCCCCCCCCCATATAAATTAAAAATACTTTTTATATATTTAACACCATTATAAATGCTGGAGGCAAAGCAGGGTTTGGGATGGAGGCTGACAGCTCGCGACCCCCCCATGTAATAATCTCATGACCCCCAACCCCCAGTTTGAGAACCCCTGTGCTAAATGATGAACTAGCACTCGGCTGAGCCCTCAGGGGTTAACATGTTGTTAATGTAGCCTCTCACTCTGCAAGGCAGCAGGAATGAAGGGGAGGGGAGATAGCATAGCAGACAGACAGACCCACACCTTGTTTGTGGGAGAGAGAGAGAAATGCACACTGCCCCTTTAAGTAAGCTGACCCACTCTTAAGTGCATTGTCTTTTTAAGTGGATGAGGAAGTTGAGAGAGTAGCTGCTGACTCTCTCCATCCGTGTCCCCACCCTGCTCTATATGGAGAAGGGGTAAGCGGGGTGTAGGAGCAGGGGGGAGGGAGACACCCTGACATTACCCCGTCCCTCCCCCCCCCCGCACAGCAAGCAGGAGTCTCTGGGAGCAGCTCCAAGGCAGAGGGCAGGAGCAGCACATGGCAGTGGGGGGGGGAGGGACAGCTGCAATTGCTAGCCTGCTGGGTGGCTGCAGCACAGGGATCTCAGGGGAGTGGGGAGCTGATAGGGGGGCTGCCTGTCCACCCTGGTTCCAAGCCTCCACCAGCTAGCTACAACAGGCTGCTCTTCCTGCAAGCAGTGGACAAAGCAGGTGGCTGCCAAACGATGTTAGAAGGGAGCATTGCACAACTTTAAACAAGCATGTACCCTAACTGATCAGCAATTTAACATCGAAACAGTGTTAACCAGGATGACTTTAAGTGAGGAGTTACTGTATATAAAATTGTGGTACTATAAGGCTTAGCTATCATAGCTAATTAAAAATCAATTTAAAGCTTGTAACAGTCTTGAAGCCTATACGGATTCATAGGAGTACTGAAGTTTGGTTCAGTCATTTATTTAGTGAGAAACGGGAAATAAAAATATTTGGCCAAACTGTGAAGTCATTCCACATTTATTTCCTTGTGGGTATAAAGAATTATTACCAGCTACAAGAAAAACACCAAAGATTTACATTTTTCAAATATATTCCAGGAGTTGCTTTTATCAGTGTCCTCTTTGTTGAAAATATATAGCTTACACTGCATCAACCGAAGAAGTGAGCATTACTGTTCAAAGCCACCAAAACTGAAGAAATTAAAAATGACCACATACTGTAATTCAGTCTGACTAGTAAACGGGCATAATGTTAGTGTGATAGCATGCAAGAACCTCTAAGTTATCCCACCCTCCCCCACCCACATACACACAATTAACTCCAACATCAGCAGAGTTCCAATAAAGTGGGGGCACATGTTGCAAAAGTTTCCCTCTAGGACCCCCAGGAGCATGGTGAGCTGCCAGGTACACAGAATACTGGGGAGGCACTTTGAAAGCCATAATTTCACTGACCCCAGGGAAAACTCTATCTAGACTAGAAGCCAGAGATTTCCTCCTTTCCTTTCCCTTTATGGGTAGTATAGACTTGTCTTCCCACTTTCTTCTTTACATCCAAAGCAGAAGAGAAAGAAAGTATGATCCCCTTAATTGTTATGGTTAATGTTACATTCCATCTGGTAAGTGATAATTGCTGTATCCCAAGATACAGCAGGAATAGGTAGTGACCAGACTATATAGGAGTAAAAACTACACAGTTACCCTGATCATAAGTTCTTTGGGGCAGGAACCATCTTTTTGTTTTGTTTATGTACAGTGCCTTGCACAATGGGGTCCTGGACCATTACTCCTAAGTGCCCTGGTAATATAAATTAATGATAATAAATAAAGTGAAGCTTCTATAAGAAAAGTGAAAGTGACTGACATGCATTAAAACAATCTGGGACATTGACTATCATAAGTGAAGTTTGAATATAACAATTTATTATAAACATGTTCCACTGTATTACTGGACTTATGGTCAATACAATATATTATATGATAGAAGTTAATATTAAATATGATTTAAAGCACTAATGATACAACATTGAGATGTAAAAATTTATAGCCAGTATGGTATGATGTCAAAGTAGAATCAAACCCTCTGGTGTTAATAGAATTGAATATGATGTGTGACAGACCCAGACCAGTGGGGTACAGGAGTCTGGTAGAGGGTAAATATACTGGTCACTGGATGAGTAGTTTTCTGTTCCCTGAGTGACCAGAGCAGGGGCTGCACTAGAATAATCAGGAACCTGCTTAAGTTAAGACAGGCAGGCTAATTAGGACACCTGGAGCCAATTAAGAAGAAGCTGCTAGAATCAATTAAGGCAGGCTAATCAGGGCACCTGGGTTTTAAAAAGGAGCTCTCTTCAGTTTGTGGTGTGAGTGTGAGGAGCTGGGAGCAAGAGGCGCAAGGAGCTGAGAGTGAGAGGGTGTGCTGCTGAAGGACTGAGGAGCACAATTATCAGACACCAGGAGAAAGGTCCTGTGGCGAGAATAAGGAAGGTGTTTGGAGGAGGCCATGGAGAAGTAGCCCAGGGAGTTGTAGCTGTCATGCAGCTGTTACAGGAGGCACTATAGACAGCTGCAGTCCACAGGGCCCTGGGCTGGAACCCGGAGTAGAGGGCGGGCCCGGGTTCCCCCCAAACCTCCCAATTGACCTGGACTGTGGGTTCTTCCAGAGGGGAAGGTCTCTGGGCTGTTCCCCAACCCACATGGTGAATCTCTGAGGCAAGAAAATCTGCCAATAAGCGCAGGACCCACCAAGATAGAGGAGGAACTTTGTCACAGATGTTAAGTGGAATTAATATGCAACAAAATGCATTTTATTGTACTTTTTTGACATGATATAAACTAGTTTATCTTTTTATTTTGGTCCTGGTTTTAGTTCTTAAATCTGCATTTTTGATTGCACCCATATCAGCAAATCTTTATCATTCTCACACAAATGAATCATTGATTTTTTTTTTTCATATCGATACCTAATATTAGCATTTGTGACCTGGTAGCCTCAATCTTCCGGGGGGAGGGGACTAATTTAGTTTATTTTTGTATAAAACTTCAACTTGTTGACTGGGAGTATGGTGTGATATATTCAGATATCCCACACTGTTGTGTTTGGGGATTTAAATTATTTAGTTGGTCTCCCTGCGAATGTTAAAGTTGTTCAAACTAAGGGTATGTCTACACTATGGGATTAATCCGAATTTAGATAATTCGGATTTGAGAAACAGGTTGTATAAAGTCGAAATGAATGCGGCCACACTAGCACATTAATTCGGTGGTGTGCGTCCAAGTACTGGGGCTAGCGTCGATTTCTGCACCGTTGCACTGTGGGTAGCAATTCCATAGCTATCCCATAGTTCCCGCAGTCTCCCGCGCCCATTGGGATTGTGGGTTAAGATCCCAGTGCCTGATGGGACAAAAAACATCGTCGCAGGTGGTTCTGGGTACAGCCTCACTTCCTTCCTCCCTCCCTCCCTTCCTCCCTCCCTGCATGAAAGCAACGGACGGCAGACAACCATTTTCGCGCCTTTTTTCCTGGGTGGGTGAACACTGCAGACTCCATACCACGGCAAGCATGGAGCCCGCTGAGCTCAAGACAGCACTTATGAATATTGTAAACACCTCGCGCGTTCTCGTGGAGTTTATGCTCAGCCAGGACCAGAAAAACGAGGAGAGGAGGCAGCGGCAGCGCAGCGACAAGCATGATGAGGACATGGACACGGACACGGATACAGAATTCAGTGAAACCACAGGCCCCGGTGCTTTGGAGATCATGTTGTTAATGGGGCAGATTCTAAACATGGAACGCCGATTCTGGGCAAGGGAAACAAGCACAGACTGGTGGGACCGCATAGTGTTGCAGGTCTGGGACGATTCCCAGTGGCTGCAGAACTTTCGCATGCGTAAGGGCACTTTCATGGAACTTTGTGACTTGCTGTCCCCTGCCTTGAAACGCCAGAATACCAAGATGAGAGCAGCCCTCACAGTTGAGAAGCGCGTGGCGATAGCCCTGTGGAAGCTTGCAATGCCAGACAGCTACCGGTCAGTCGGGAATCAATTTGGAGTGGGAAAATCTACTGTGGGGGCTGCTGTGATGCAAGTAGCCAAAGCAATCACTCAGGTGCTGCTACGAAAGTTTGTGACTCTGGGAAATGTGCAGGCTATAGTGGATGGTTTTGCTGCAATGGGATTCCCTAACTGTGGTGGGGCGATAGACAGAACCCATATCCCTATCTTGGCACCGGAGCACCAAGCCACCGAGTACATAAACCGCAAGAGGTACTTTTCAATGGTGCTGCAAGCACTTGTGGATCACAAGGGACGTTTCACCAACATCAATGCGGGCTGGGCGGGAAGGGTTCATGACGCTCGCGTCTTCAGGAACACAACTCTGTTTAAAGGGCTGCAGCAAGGGACTTACTTTCCGGACCAGAAAATAACCGTTGGGGATGTTGAAATGCCCATAGTTATTCTTGGGGACCCAGCCTACCCCTTAATGCCATGGCTCATGAAGCCATACACAGGCAGCCTGGACAGGAGTCAGGAGCTGTTTAACTACAGGCTAAGCAAGTGCAGAATGGTGGTAGAATGTGCATTTGGCCGTTTAAAAGGTCGCTGGCGTTCATTATTGACTCGCTCTGACCTCAGCCAAAGAAATCTCCCCATTGTTATTTCTGCTTGCTGTGTGCTCCACAATCTCTGTGAAAGTAAGGGGGAGACCTTTATGGCGGGGTGGGAGGCTGAGGCTAATCGCCTGGCTGCTGATTACGCGCAGCCAGACACCAGGGCGATTAGAAGAGCACACCATGAAGCGGTGTGCATCAGAGAAGCTTTAAAAACCAGTTTCATGGCTGGCCAGGCTACAGTGTGAAATATCTGTTTGTTTCTCCTTCATGAAAACCCTCCCCCTTTACTGACTGATTTTCTGTAAGGAACCCACCCTGCCCCTTCCCCCAGCTTTCTTTCAAACCAAATAAAGTCACTATCATTTAAAAATCATTTATTCTTTATTAATAGATTAGAAAAAGAGGGAGGGAACCCGGGTGGTATTTGGGAGGAGGATTACTGGGAAGGAAAAAGCCACAAAGAAAAGGTTAAAAAAATGACAGCCTTTTGCTTGGGCTGTCTACTGGGGTGGAATGGGAAGGTGTACGGAGCCTCCCCCCCCCCCCCGCGTTCTTACACGTCTGGGTGAGGAGGATACGGAACATGGGGAGGGGGGAGGGTGGAACAGGGGCTGAAGCGGCAGTCTGTTTTCCAGCAGCCGTTCCTGAACCTCCACCAGACGCTGGAGCAGCCCCAGCGTTGCTTCCTTCATCCTCTGGTCTTCCTGACGCCACCTCTCATCTCGAGCGTCTCTCCTCTCCTCACGTTGGTCTCTCCTCTCCTCACGTTGGTCCCTCATGTCCTCACGTTGGTCCCTCCTCTCCTCACGTTCACTGACTTCTTTCCTATACTTTGAAACTGTTTCCTTCCACTCATTCAGATGAGCTCTGTCACTTCTGCTGGATTCCATAATTTCCGAAAACATCTCTTCTCGCGTCTTCTTCTTACGACGCCTTATCTGTGATAACCTTCGGGATGGAGGAGGGAGGCTTGAGGAATTTGCAGCTGCTGTAGGGAGGGGAAAAAAGAGAGAATTGTTTTAAAAGCTACATTTTGCAGAACAATGCTTATACTCTTTCACGGTGACCAACACTGTTCACATTACATAGCACATGTGATTTCTGTGCAAGGTCGCATTTTGCCTCTTAATGCTGAGTGCCTGTGGCTTTGCTGCTAGAGATCACAGGTCTGGGCAACAGAATTCTGCTTGCATGGTAAGCCATGTCTTTGTGGCTTTTTCCTTCCCAGTAATCCTCCTCCCAAATACCACCCGGGTTCCCTCCCTCTTTTTCTAATCTATTAATAAAGAATAAATGATTTTTAAATGATAGTGACTTTATTTGGTTTGAAAGAAAGCTGGGGGAAGGGGCAGGGTGGGTTCCTTACAGAAAATCAGTCAGTAAAGGGGGAGGGTTTTCATGAAGGAGAAACAAACAGATATTTCACACTGTAGCCTGGCCAGCCATGAAACTGGTTTTTAAAGCTTCTCTGATGCACACCGCTTCATTCTGCGGCCATGGTAAGCCATTCTCTTACAGCTTCTGCGCCCTACTTTCCCACATACCAAGCATAGCTTGTAGAGTGCTGCAGAAGCCTGGCCAATCTCAGCCAGTTGGGGGGGGGGGAGTGTGGGGGGGGCTTGTCTGGGCCCCTTCAGGCAAGTAGAGTGCTGCGGTTTTTCTGTTAACATTCAGCAGCACCAGAAAACAAACTAACCACGGTACCCCTCCCCCCCACCGCGTGGCTGGTATCAGGGAAGATCCCTACAGGCACCAAACTAACCCCCCCCCACCGCCGCCCCCCCCCCCCCCTCGCCATGAATTCTCTGGGATGATCACGGTACCCCTCCCCCCACCGCGTGGCTGGTATCAGGGAAGATCCCTACAGGCACCAAACTAAACCCCCCCCACCGCCGCCCCCCCCCTCGCCATGAATTCTCTGGGATGATCACAGTACCCCTCCCCCCACCGCGTGGCTGGTATCAGGGAAGATCCCTGCTAGCCAAACGCGAAAAACTGAGGGCCAATTTCCCATCTGCGCTTGGCTAACTGCAGGGAAGGATTTATTTTCCGCCACAGGCAAACAGCCCAGTAGGAATGGCCACCTCTGTCCCCTTAATTAAGTTCCCGTATTTCAACCAGGTTACCAGGAGTGATATCACTCTCCTGAGGATTACACAACAAGATAAAGAACGGATGTTGCTTGAATGCCAGCAAACACCGGGACCATACGCTGCCAGGCTTTGTCAGGCAATGATACCAGATTACTTGCTGCAAGCATGGCGTGGTCAAGTGTCCTACCATGGAGGAGGGAATAAAGATGCACTGCCCAGAAACCTTCTGGCAAGGCTTTCGGAGTACCTCCAGGAGAGCTTCATTGAGATGTCCCTGGAGGATTTCCGCTCCATCCCCAGACACGTTAACAGACTTTTCCAGTAGCTACAGACTTTTCCAGTAGCTGAACTGACCACGAATGCAAAGTCAGGCAAAGTAATCATTAAAAACCGTTTGCTTTTAAAACAAGTTTTATATTTTAAAAGGTAAACTCACCTGAGGTGCCTTCCATGGGGTCAGAGTCTTGGGTACTGGCTTGGGAGGCTTGGGAGGGTACTTCAGTCGGGGTGATAAAAAGATCCTGGCTGTTGGGGAGAATGGAGTGCTGTGTGCTCTCTGCAAGCTCATCTTCCTCCTCCTCCTCCTCTACCCCATCGGCAGAATCCTCAGGCGTCGAGACTATCCCCGACCCAGAATCCACGAACACAGGTGGGTTAGTGGTGGCAGCCCCGCCTAGAATTGCATGCAGCTCGGCGTAGAAGCGGCATGTCCGCGGCTCTGACCCAGAGCGACCGTTTGCCTCCTTTGTTTTCTGATAGGCTTGTCTGAGCTCCTTGACTTTCACGCGGCACTGATCTGAGTCCCTATTGTGGCCTCTCTCCATCATGCCCTTGGAGATTTTTTCAAAAATTTTTGCATTTCGTCTTTTAGAACGAAGTTCTGCAAGCACTGAATCCTCTCCCCATACAGCGATCAGATCCAGTACCTCCCTCACGGTCCATGCTGGTGCTCTTTTTCGATTATCAGCCTGCATGGTTACCTGTGCTGATGAGGTATCTGTGGTCACCTGTGCTCTCCACGCTGTGCAAACAGGAAATGAAATTCAAATGTTCGTGGGGCTTTTCCTGTCTACCTGGCCAGTGCATCCGAGTTCAGATTGCTGTCCAGAGCGGTCACAATGATGCACTGTGGGATAGCTCCCGGAGGCCAATACCATCGAATTGCGGCCACACTAACCCTAATTCGAATCGTTAAAATCGATTTTGGCACTACTCCGCTCGTTGGGGTGGAGTACAGAAATCGATTTAAAGGGCCCTTTACATCGAATTAACTAGCGTCGTTGTGTGGACGGTTACAGGGTTAATTCGAATTAAAGCTGATAAATCCGAATTAAAGTCGTAGTGTAGACCAGGCCTTAGAGATTTGCTGCAGAGCATATTCTAATAGGACATTCTTATTTCTATCACGCTACCTCTCTTCGTATGTTTAGCTGATACATAAAAACTTCCTGGGACTGTTTTACCCTTTTCCCTGCCTGTTTTTTAAATTAAAATGTGATACATTTTCAAAAATATATTCAACAATTCTATTCAAACTAAATAAATACTGAATTTTGTTATCTTTTTTTCTTTCTCATTATTTCCTGTGCTAAAAAACAGCAAACAAAACTGTCAAATGTATTGCACTAGATAATAAAATAAGGATATATTAGCACAGGTTAATGAATGGTCAGCGGTGGGACATGAGTTGTTCAGTTATAAACTATGCTGCTTTCTGTGAGTCAGTGTCTGTTAACTCAAGGCACAGCACCCTGTGAGAGGGGGTGGGTGTCCGAAGGCTTGGGATGGTACAAGATACCAGCAGCTCCTGCTGTACCAGATGGCCTGGAGCCAGGCCACCCAACAATTTGTACCATGTTATGCTAACCTAGGGTTGAATCAAACCCATCGGCTTTAAAATACCATAATAAAAATAACCCAAATGTTAGGTCTTGTTTGAAGAAAAGGTAGCATCCAAGGTCATTTGCCTCAGACTTGTGAGAGCCTGATAACTTTAATAATATTCTATAGCCCTTAATCACAGCATACCCGGTTGTGTTGTGATTCTCTCTCTCTCTCTCTCTCTCTCTCAGCTTGAGGTTTAGCTCCGCCCCGCCTAGTGTTTTTCTTTTTAATGTAGTTTATTAAATGAGAAAAAAAGTTAGCTTTTAAAATTCCCATTTTTTTCACTTGGACCATGCTGTCTTTAGACACCCTCGTTTTAAAACCCTGAAGGCATAAATATTTTCAACTGCGTTACTAAGGGAATACTATTTCTAATGTTAGGCTGTTTCCACAGTGTGCTTTTGCCCTTGGATTTCTTGACTCATTAATCTTAGAAGCCATGGCACTTGTCGTAGTAATCAGAATAACTCAGGGTTTTTGTGGAATAAGAGTTAGGGGTGCAGTGTTTCTGGTAGATGAGGTGAGCCTTGTACGGTATGTCTTAATCACCTGATGTCAATTATGGTGTATTTAACATAGCGAGTGTCAAACATTGTCCCAGAAGGACACTTTAATAGTGCAAGGTGCTATGCACCCATTTCCTGAGGAACAGATCAATATTTCACATTGACTTTGTATTCTAGATCTGTTATACCTCAAAAGCCACTAGATGGAACTTAATACAAGTAAGACCTCAAGTTCAATGGAGTTGAGTATTCACTAAGATATTGGGGAGTGTGGGGAATAGTATGATACAAAAGATTACTTTGCATGAAAGGAGAAAATGTGTAAAGTAAAACTTTATTCAGTGAGGTTTTGTTTAATATAACAAATAACACTTTGCCTGGAATTATTGCCATGCCTATAATACATTCATTGTAAAATATAATTTGTTCATAATATTTTACAATAATTGAATTGGTGGGAATTAATAGTGGGAATACTTAAGGTAGAAATAGTAAATACTGTACCTGACACCTGTGCTTCTTTTGCGGAGGTTCATTGATTCGTTGTGGTTGAGATGAAGTTATAGGGCCTTTTCTTCCTCTACTCGCTACCATCTGTGCACACACAGGCATTCTTTTACTTCACAAAAAAACTGCACGGTAGCTGAAACGTCATTCTATATGCTCTATATTGCTTGTCAATCTTTTTTTTTAAAGTTCAACAAATAGGGTTGGACAGTTTTTAACTTCAGATATTTAAGTTTAGACTTTTTTTGCATGTGGATAAAAGCTTACCCTTCCAACTTTACTGCTTCACAGAGATTGACTTTTTAACTTGTGAAGAAATTAGAAGCAGTTTAATTTACAAGAAACACAAGTACTTGTTTCTGAAGCTGTGTAATGCAAAAGCATAATACAGCATTTTCTGCTAAATTTAAGGTACTGGGATGTGACTCTTCAAATAGAAGTGCACCTCTATTGCACCTCTCTTGGTGGAATGAGACAAAAATAGAAAAACTTACACTCAATATATTAAGAGCAATATTTCAGTCCATGTCTTCTTGCTGAGTGTCTGAGCAACATCTGTTGCTAGGGTGATGTGCATTCTGAGTGCACGCAAAGGGCAAGAGCATGATGCTCCAACAATGCTGGAGTAGTGGAACATAACAGCAGGCACAAATTAGAGTAGTTTCACTTTTGTTTTAACTTGAAATAATGGCTAAACTGACCCCTGACTGCTTGCAGAAAGTGCTAAGAGCTCTGGTCCACATGAGGAGCTTGTGCTTAAAGTAGTGTTGCTTTCTCTTGGAACATATATGTGAAAATAATCCCTAATGAAGAATTAATCATTAGATCTAATATAGAAATAACTCTGACATGGCTAAGGTTTTAAAATTCTGAATTTATTTACTTTAAATGATTCTTGATATACAAAAATCAAGGTTTTTTGTCTGAGTAGCTGCTGCATGAACAAATAGTTTATATAAGAAAAAACATAACTCATATAAGATCTGCATACAAACAAGTCTGTATATGCACTATAGTTTAAGGTCCACATTTTCTATTGATGCACAAGCTGTCAGTTCCATATTTAGTGTTAGTAACACCACACTGCAGTTATTGGTTGCAAAAGCAATTAGTGAAATCCGTGCAAGGAGAAACATCTGAGTTTTAGGCCTTAAAATCTTGAAATTGTCCCATTTAGAGGTTTAATATTGACAAGGTTATTTCATATGATTTTTTTTTGTGGGAAAATGGAGGAATATTTTGAAAATATAGATGTAGGGCATGCAGCTTTCCTAAATAAGATTTTAATCTTGCTTGTGTACTCCAATCTTAGCTCTGGTTCAATGCATTTAGTTTGTAATGACTATAGCCAAATACTTTCTCTTGTGCCTTTTTATAAATGGTCATATTGTAAACACGACTTGCCTGGTCTTTATCATTGGAGTTACTTGTTTGGTAAAAGTGACTGAATTGTTCAAACAAGTCAGTTGAAATTATTTTTTCTCATGTTACTAATTTTTGACATGTGGTACCGATCAGAATACGTTCGACTGCCCATTGTCTATTCCAGGGGTCGGCAACCTTTCAGAAGTGGTGTACCAAGTCTTCATTTATTCACTTTAATTTAAGGTTTTGCGTGCCGGTAATATATTTTAACGTTTTTTAGAAGGTCTCTCTCTATGTCTGTCTATAATATAACTAAACTACTGTTGTATGTAAAGTAAACAAGGTTTTCAAAATGTTTAAGAAGCTTCATTTAAAATTAAATTAAAATGCTGATCTTAAGATGCCGGCCTGCTCAGTCTGCTGCCAGTCTGGGGTTCCGTTCACTTAGGCTGGCAGCGGGCTGAGTGGTGCCAGGGGCCGGGACCCCAGACCAGCGGCGGGCCGAGCGGCTCAGCCCACTGCCAGTCTGGGGTTCTGTCCGCTGGCTCCTGCCAGCCAGGGTCCCGGCTGCCGGCCCCACTCAGCCCGCTGCCGGTCTGGGGTTCTGGCTGCTGGTTCCTTGCCAACTGGGGTCTCAGCTGCCGGCCCCGCTCAGACCACTGCCAACCTGGTGCTTAGGGTGGGGGGTGGAGATGTGGGGGTGCAAGAGTCAGGATGTGGGGGGGCTGGGTATGTGGGGGGTGCAAGAGTCAGGGCATGGGATGTGGGGGGGCTGGGTATGTGGGGAGTGCAGGAGTCGGGGCGGGTGGTGTGTGTGTGTGGGGGGGCTGGGTATGTGTGGAGGGTGCAGGAATCAGGGATGGGGTTGTGGAGGGGGATGCTGGGGTGCAAGGGGGGTGCAGGGGTCAGGGCAGAGGGCTCCCAGCCCCCTGCCTGGCTCACGGCAGGGGGCTGGAGGGATACGCCCCACTCGTACCCTGCTTCCCCCTGCCTCTTCTCCGCCTCCTTACCGGTCTGAGCAGCGAGGGTGCTGGGGCTGCTCTTCTCCTCTCCCTCACAAGGGCCATCGGCGGCAGGGAGGGAGAGGAGGCGGGGCTCCACGCAGCACGTTGGGGGAAGAGGCGGGGGAGAGAGAAGCTTGGCTGCCGGCGGAGCCTGCCCTACAGCAGCACCCGGCAGGACCAAGCTTGCTTTTGCCCCCTGCCCCCGCCGGGAGAGCACGGAACCGTGTAGTAGTCTTATTGACTGTACGGTATACACAACTTGTTAGTAACATACATAGTGTAACACCAAGGTTACATATTTAAACCCAAAAGGCAGAGAGTACGAAGTAATAATTAAGGTTCTCGTAGTAATAGTAAACCATATTGTGCAATTTGTATTCATGTATTTGTATACAAATTCATGTAGGTATTTAACAACCTAGTTAGCAACACTCTTTGGTAAATAGATGCATGAGTCAGTGTTGGACCTGCATCCAGCCTTCCTCTAGGGGAAATGTATATGTGTTTGACAACATGTGGGAATCTGAGACTATGGCTACACTGCCTCTAACTCAGGGGTTCTCAAACTGGGGGTCGGAACCCCTCAGGGGGTCCTGAGGTTATTACATGGGAGGTCGCGAGCTGTCAGCCTCCACCCAAGCCCTGCTTTGCATCTAGCTTTTTTAATGGTGTTAAATATATAAAAACTTTTTTTTAATTTATAAGGTGGGGGGGTCGCACTTAGAGGCTTGCAGTGTGAAAGGGGTCACCAGTACACAAGAATCATTACATGTATTCAGATCCTTCATAGCTATTTGTTTTATTTAACAATGCATGGTGTTAAGATAAGATTGCACACTTTCTTTCTTTGAAGGGAAAAGAGTCAAAACAGACTGTTCCTGCTTTATTTCTTGCTCCCCATTGCTAATAAACTAAAAACATTGCTTACAGTTCTAAGTGCTTAGTCCAACAAGAATTATCTGCAGTCTTCTGTTATACACTATGCAAGACTACAAAGCTTAAATTTGGTTCTTCAGCACCCTGATCTTGCATACAATTTTTAGAAAATAAATTCTTAACAGATCAACAAGAGGATATTAATGAGTGGAAGAAATATAAAGCATTTATAAATACCATTTAAATATTTAATACCTATATTAAATGATACACACTTTTGGTGGCATGTCCTTTATATAGGTAGAAGTAGGAAAAGACTCATGGGCATATCAGGGAGAAGCATCGTTTGCAACCCTGCTTTAAATTGCACATATAACCATCTGGAAAAAAACCCAGATAATTTTGAATTCTCAGGAGATGTTTGATACACAAAGTTTAGACTAATGATCATGACTATAGAGAGAACCATGCATTGACACCATCCTGCAAGCTATAAAGCTAACTCTGTGAAATGCATGTTTTTCAAAACAGGAATTGATTGTCCATCTTATTTGATTTTGATACTTCAAGATTTTAGGTATTCATGGAGACTTCACACTGCATTATTGTTTAATAGTGATAGAGAACATATGTAGTATAGAAGTGCAGGGTCTTCAAATTCTGTGTCCATCCCTTGTAGTGTGGAATAAGATCTCATTGTGTGTTGCTCTCTGCTATCTTTTTTTCAGTGCTGTTTATACAGAAAACTTGTTTAATCACTAATTATCCCCTTTTTTTGTTTCCCTTAGGCAGAGAATCCTCCCAGTGGTCCCGATTGTGGTTATGGTTCTTTTCACCAGCAGTATTGGCTAGATGGGAAGATAATTGCTGTGGGTGTAATTGATATTCTTCCATACTGTGTGTCCTCTGTGTATCTGTACTATGATCCTGACTATACTTTCCTATCTTTGGGAGTCTACTCTGCATTAAGGTAAGAGGAGAACATTTTTGATCTTCAGTTAGTAATAATTGATATTTGCTCTTAAATTTGAGCTTGTGTATTGTATTTCAAACCAAATCTTATAGTGGAGATATTAAGCAAGAGTTTCTTGTTTAATTTCGATGAGGGAGAAGCTTTTAGGGGGAAAATCCCTGTATATAGTTACTCGAGATTTAGCTTAAGTTCTGAAAATTCTCAATATTGTCTTCTAGTATTCAAGCAGCTATAAAATTTCCATGTAGATGGAAAATATAGAATTAAATTTAGAAGAGGGAAGACAATATTGAAATTAAAGTGTTTTTTGTTTTTTTTTTAATTTGCTTCATATTTTTATTTGGATTAGGAAATGGAGTTTTTAAATGAAGGGTTTTATTTTTTTATTAATCAAGCTTTATATCAAAATAGACTAGATTCTGCCATTCTTTGGCCAGGTCTACACTACAGACTTTTATTGGTATAACTACATTGCTCAAGGGTGCGCAAAATTCACACCCCTGAGCAACATAGTTATGCCAACCTAACCCCCTGTGTAGACTGCACTATGTCGGTGGGAGAGCTTCTCCTGTTGACATAACTACAGCCTCTCACGGTGGTAGATTAACTATGCTAATGGGGGAAGCTCTCTCATTGGTGTAAGAGCATCTTCACTTATGTTCTTTAAGTGCAGACCTGCTCTTACTCATGTGAAAGTAGTCTTTCACTCCTCAGGAAGTCCCATTGATTTCAGTGTTTACTAGATCTCTGAATTTTTTTTTCATCAAATAAACTGTTTGCCAAAAAATGCATTTTTCAGCTGAACAAAACTCAAAAATTTGATACAAATTCAACAAATAGTTTAGGACAAACAAATTTTTGTCAGGACTGAGATACTGTCCACAAAACAAGAAGAGATGAGTGAGGAGGAGGAATTGGGGTGATGGTGCTCTCCTTATAACTTTTAGCCTAGTGGTTAGGCCACGCAAGTGGGGTGTGGGAAACCCCAGTTCAGTTCCTCACTCTGCCTGATGTGGAGAAGGTATCAGAACTTTTCTCCCACACTGCAAGAGAGTGGCCTAGCCACTGGGCCATGGGATACTCTGGTGTGGGTGTCTCAATCTGTCCTGTTGAAGCAGTTTATAAATAGCTTTAAATAGTCAATGGAGCTGGGACTTGGGTCTCCCACATCCTATGTGAGTGCCCTAACTACCAGGCGCTAAAGTTATTGTGTCCCTCTGGCCCAATGGCTATTCATCGTTGTTCCTAGTGGCAATTCATAATGACTACCATCATCTCCTCCTCCTCCTATTTTGTTAATCTATCCCTTTAAAAATGCTTGAAACAAAATGTTTTGGAGAGAGTGAAACATGTTTTGTCTGACCTGGAATGGATTTTTTCAATTTGCTGAAATGTTTTCAGTTTTTGGTTTTGTTTAATCTGAATCAAAATTATATTGTTCCGTTATCTTCTGGAAGGGCCAGAGAACTGAAAAGTCAGTTATTCACTCAGCTCTGGTGTTTACTATCTTCAATGGGGCTAATTAATGAGTTAAGGACCTGCTGCACATGAATAAGGATGACAGAATCTGTACTCAAGGAAAAATATATCCACTTTATTGTGGACATTTAATTAAAAAAAAAAATTTCAGCAAGAAAGCGATTACTGTTGTGAAATGAAAATTATAGAATGTTAGATACATACATTAACATACCATGAATTTTGTTTAGTTTTTTTATTTTCTCTATCAAAATTTAAGAAAGGAAGAGCATCTATCCAGAACATTGGCTTTTATGATTAATAAATAATTACCTAAAATTGGTTAAAGAAAAGCCCTGACCACAAATATGATACCTCAATAATCTGAAGTCTGTGAAATTGAAGAAAATGTCTGGGCTACCAAATGAATGCTAAATTTTCTTTAAAGATCAGTGCTTTCTGGTTAGCTGGTTAGTATAATTCTCTTTAAGTATTAATTGAATTAAAATAGCAATTCAATATTTTAAAGCATATTAGTTATTAACTTTTCTTACAACATACTTCATTGAGATATACCATTAAGGAGAGGAGACCAGACAAAATGCTGATTTAAATGAGACCAGTGTCACTTTTATTGATTACTTCAATTTATTTAATGTAGTTAATTGTGGTACTGAACACCAAGGCCCCCATCTTGTAGCCTTAAATATGTGCTTTACTTTAAGCATGAGTCATTCAGTTCCCTTAAGAATTTAAGGACTACTTAAAGTTAAGCAAGTGTGTACATCTAGTAGGAATAGGGTGAAAACCTTTTACCAGTAGATTATGTTCAAATATTTAATTGAACACTGCCAGCTTGAAATGTAATCATCTATTAACTGAGTCTGCTTACCACTGAGTGCCCCCTCCTGGCCAAATGTGGCATCATAGCTCCTTGTTGAGCTAGCCCCCTTTTCCCCCCCACGTCAACGATCACTCCGGTGTGGCAGTTTCTCTGCTTGCTGGTAACTCATCCAATGACTCAGCCCTCTGGCTAGGTCACAGTCTTTGATCCACCCCTTCTGGGGTCACAGTTATCCAAATTAAAAATCCCCCAAAACATCTTAACCTAAAACATTCAGCGTCTTCTTTGTTTGATCAGAATTTCTCCCAGGCTTACCTCCCTGCCTGGAGAGCTTTTCCCCAACTGACTCAGGGCCCTGCAAGAGCCTTCTTGCTCTTTGTACTCTTTACAGGTACAGTGGCATTTTCCTCGTCTTCGCCCCTTTCACTTCCATGTCCTGCTCTGAGCTTCCTGCTTTTATAGGAACCTCCTTCCCCCTCTTTATCACTACTGAAGCCTGGCTTCTTTCATATAGGAATCATCCGATTCCTCTTAGGTGGGGCTCATCCTGTAATTAGGGTTGGCTTAGCCCCTGGCTCTCCTGCCCATGGGATAAGGTACCATGTTACAAATCCCCACTCCAACTTTCAGTGGAGGTCAGATGGGGCTCCATTCTCAACACCTTATCTCTATAAGTGATCTAATTCAAAACAAAATATGGCTTTAACTATCATATTTTTGCTGGCAACTGTCTCCATCTACTTAAACTAAAATCTCAGATTTTTATGTTATCTGCTTGTAAATGTGCAGCTGTCAATTCAAGCTCAACTAGGACCAAAACCGATCTCAAAACTGATCAAAACCACCCCATCTCATTCTTTTAGGGTGCCTCCATCTGAATGGAAGACCATTGCATTTAGGTTAACAACTTATAATTGTTCCTGTCACACCTCCCCTGACCTAGTCTGGGAGGTACATGACACACACCCAGTTAGCAAATGGCTGCTACAGTATACTCTGATGCATTCAGTGATACAGTAATTTTATAAACGTCAACCCATAAGTTATAAGTTTTACGTAAAGAACTTTCCCAAACCGTCAACATTATTTAAGCAGAGACCATTACTAGACTCATTGAATTCTTCATCAGCCCAAATTATGTTGCATAAAGTTAGGCACCTAAATAAATGGTGCCTGAATTTTTCAAAGTTGCTGAACACATGAAAGAGTGCTGTAGGTAAAGACTGTTTTTATGTATTTTTGTATGTATCACATTGCTTTGTTTAACAATAGATTGACCTAGACTGTGCAGGTGAATGTTTGGAATGATTTAAATTTCCTACATAGTAAATTCTAAACTTTATGTAAGCACAACACACTTTCATGGCTCAACAAGCTAAGCGGCCAGCTTATAAATCGTGCGGCATTTGAGGCAGTAAAGCTGAATTCCCAACAGTATTAGAAGGGGCCAACATAGTGTTACTCTTCTTACACGTGCCCGCGCGCGCGCGCACACACACACACACACATATACACGGTTAGAGAGAATTTAGGAAATCGCAAAGGAACATGATATTATAAAGCCTGTTACCAATTTTACTCTGAGGAGATTGGAACTACATTAGTTTTGTCACTTCCATTATATGCTGTTGAGAATTTATGTTGTTGAGTGTGTAGAAAGGAAGAGATTTGAAGTTGACGAATGTAGAAACACAAGCAAAGAACAAGGAGAGGAGTCGGAAGTTAGTAGTAAGATATCCGCATTAATGATTTTCACTACATGATATAAACTGATCAAAAATACACTGAGAATTGCATTATTCCCATTCCCAGAATGAAATTCACCCTCTTTTGAATACTACCTAATGTCATGAAAATTAACACTTCACAGTAATCTAAATTTTTTGACAGAACAAATATATTTCAAGTTCTAGTTGAACTATTTTATGTAGCATTGAAATACGAATTAAAAGTTTTACGTTAGTTTATTTAATGTGTACACAGTAGGGGTATATAGCTCACAAGTACTTTTACTAAGTGTGTATATTTTTTAAAAGGTCATACATTGATGTTTTGTAAAAGGTAGTTAAAGGGCTCCATTATCCCTTTTACATGTACTGTATATGGACTGCACAGTTCTTAGCAGTTGTTTAGTGGGCCCAAAGTAGTCTGAATGGAAATATTAACATTGCTTAAGTCACATTGTAATAACTTTTAAAAGGTTTTATTTTGCCTATAGTATTCATACTAATCTCTTAAATGCACCTTTATTTGGCTGGATTTTAAACATGCACAGAAATTGGTTTCTGTCTTGGAGAGTGGCTGCCCTGTATCACCCCCTGCTTTCCTTGTGTTGCACTGTAGTCACTCCCTACCTCAGTTTCTCACCTCACGGTGGGTCTTCTTAGCTCTTTATGTTCTAGTCAGTTCTAGAGAGGTGTCTTAATCCTCCAACCAAGTCACAAAACAAGAAACTAAAGAGTGCCAACAAACAAGAAGGTTCTTCTGCCCCTTGTGGCTTCTCTTCAGTCCCTTTCTGGGCCCTTTTCCCAGTCCCTGTCCGGATTGCCCTTGTCTTTTTCTGCTCTGAGTTATAGTGCTTGCCCCCAAGCCGTTCCCTCTGGAATTACGCTTTCCCTTCAAGGGGCTGGCTCAGGACCTTACATGAGAGCCTACTTGCTCTCTGTGGTTCCAAGTGCCAGACTCTACTCAGCCATTTTATAAGGCCCAAGTGTTGCTAATTAGCTGCCACCCAGCCACTTAGATAATTAACTAGTCATGGGTGGTACTGGGTTAGCTCATTCTCCTTAGCGGAGCCTATGACAGGTACACTGCTCCTTGTCTCATGTAAAAGGACCAGCCCTTTGAAACCATGTCCAACAGTTTTCTATTTGAATTGAATATATGCATAGGTATAGAGTCCATTTAATAAAACACTTGAAGCACTTAGTTTCCATTACATGTAAGCATCATGTAATTTTAAAAAAGTTAAACATATTAGGATCTCAATATCTCGCAATATTCCCATTAGTAATTGGGGGGAGGGATAGCTTAGGGGTTTGAGCATTGGCCTGGTAAACCTAGGGTTGAGAGATCAATCCTTGAGGGGAGGCCATTTAGGGATCTGGGGAAAAAATCTGTCTGGGGATTGGTCCTGCTTTGAGCGGGGGTTGGACTGGATGACCTTCTGAGGTCCCTTCCAACCCTGAAAATTCTGTGATTCTAAATTAAAACCAAATGTTGCTTATCCCCTTTCCTCTTCAAATACACATGGACACACAGATCCATTAGACACAGAGTGGTGAGCTTCCATCCAAGTTTCAGTCAGATGCATATTTAAACTTCCAAGTTACAAAAGTTTTAAAAAAGAGCATTATAATAGAAACACTGACAACATCTTTAGTATAGCAGCAATGCCCAGTGCCAGTGTAATAAAAAGAGAAACTTATTGTGAAGTATTGTGATGCTTTTCTCTCCTAATTTACATGAGGAAGTCCTATAAACAGGCACTATATATGTGAAAAATAGCTTTCGCTGCATGAAGATGGAGATATTTGCATATAAATCGCTAGAACATACACAATAGAATAAACAAGAAGCTTCTCCTTGAAACTTGTTGATTTTAAAAATGCTCTGATGTTTGCCTGTACTGTTTTAGCCTGTCTCTATACAATGACTAGGGCAGATTTCTATAGGACTCCAATGAGCATGAATATTAACAAGAAACCTGTTAAATGGGTGCCTTTAACCTCTTGCTATTTGAATTTCAGATCAGCCCATTGGTAGGCCAAAAATGAGGCTCTTTTGCTTGAAATGGTGTTTTGAGTTTTTGTGGTTTTGAAATAAAACTGCTTTTGAGTTTACAATTTTCATTCTTTACTTGACTAGAGTTTTGTCCTTTACTTAAGCCAAGAGTTAGGGAACTGTAATGTCTTTCTTTTATAAAAAGAGTACATATATCTATGAAGACTTGCATTCAAATTTATTCCGTTTTCTTCACTTTCACAGGGAAATTGCTTTTACTAGGCAACTCCATGAAAAAGCTTCTGAGCTGTGCTATTACTATATGGGTTTCTACATTCATTCATGTCCTAAAATGAGATATAAGGTAAAAGAGTGTTTTTATTACTATATTAGCATATTTCATGCTGTTTGAAATGTCTGACTGTGATCATCGTACTATTTTATAATTCTCATACTGGATTTTAACATGGATTTTGCAGGGTTACAGTCGAATGTTGGCTACTTTTTAACGTGGATTAAGAGTTAATTTTTGTTGCAAATTTATTTTTATGTGGTATTTATTAAAATTTGGCTTAACATTTTTCACTAGAAGAAGTTTTCAAGGATGTCAGCTAGCAGTATGTCATATGATTGGTTACCTGGGTATCTCAGATTTGCAATATGTCATGCAGTGTACTCTTGTCTTTTTTTTAAAAAATCACGTGACTGAATGTGGAAATGTTGGGCAACAACAACATACCTGCATGGGTCTTGGGTATGCTTGGGTTTCTCCCATTTCATTTTTTGTAATAGGGACAGAGGAAGTGCTGTACTGGAACAAACCAGTGGGCACCTAGTTGAGTATTGTTTCTCAGATTGCTCAGAAAAAGGTGCAAGAATCCCATAATAGAGAGTTTGGAATAACCAACCCATAAGAAGTTTCTTCTTAACCCATGTTAGTTTAGATTAGCTTATGTCCTGAAGCATGAGGGTTTTTGTCCCTTCTATTTTTGGTGCTCTCATTATCTCTATGAATGTAAGTTCTTTTTTGACTCCTACTTAAACTGTTGATCTCAATTTTGTTG
Organism: Chrysemys picta bellii; assembly: GCF_011386835.1. Classification (NCBI taxonomy): domain Eukaryota; kingdom Metazoa; phylum Chordata; order Testudines; family Emydidae; genus Chrysemys; species Chrysemys picta. Next base: position 110,669,711 of record NC_088797.1, read on the forward strand.
TGTGTTTCCCAAAAAGTCTACAGAACAATGAAACAGCAAAATAAATGTGTCGTATTAATACATTTCTTTTGCTGGCTGAAACATCTTTTTCTAGCAGCTTAAAGGAATACAGCTGAAGGTAAAAGGCTCAGTGCCACTTCTTAATAGATATCTGTTCAAAAATAATGAATGTAAAGTTTGAACGCAGTCAGAGGTGCATTTATTTTGAACACTAATTGGTAGAAAGGATGCGAATAGACCTGCTGAGATTTCAGTTTCTGATACGAGGGCACTCTAATGTCTAAAAAAGCTTGTGAGCTTTCTAAGCTGTCTAATTGAAAATGAAGCACGAGCCATCTCAATTTTGCTGGGACACATGTTCAGCATGTGTCCACGATTACTCATTTCTCCCTAGCAGACAAAACAAGCCTGTTTTTGTATAAAAAAGTGATCATCCCTTTTTCCTTTGCCAGCGTCAGTTTATCATCTGCATTCACCAGCCAAAGCAAAGAAACAGTTAAATTTGATGTAGCCAAGTCAGTGAATAGCAATATACCACCTCTGTCTTCATGTCTCCTTAGAATATCACATCAGTAGCTGAAACTATGGGTTTTAATTACTTGCCATGATTTTTGGTGTACATTAGACTTTTGGGATGACTCATGACCATTAAGGCACCAGAGTTTAACATCTGTAATCTATTCTGCAATGCAACATTTGTAGAGGAATGTATTCAACTTAATAAAGTATCTGAATAAGAAGAGAGACACCTATTTATAACGGATAAGACAAACACTATGTCTCAACTCTTTAGGATATCATTATTAAGAATCACCTGTCAGCCACTGGCAGTAACTTTACTGAACAAGGTGAACTTTGCATCCCAGGTTTGAAGAAAGCTCACATACTAGCCAATGTACTGAAGTAACCAACAAGCTATCAGACTGTAAAGACTAAATGGTGCAAATGTATGATTGACCTCCACAGCCTTTTTACAGTTGCATTACTAACCACAATATAGCCTGAGTTCTAGTGAGGTAAATTCTACTGTTTGTTGTTAGTTAAAACTGACTCCAGTGAAAATTTGACCTTTTGTAGATGCTTCCAGCTTGCACGCTGTTTCTTGTTAAATTCCTACCATGGAAGTAGGGCTGATTTGATATTCTATGCCCTTTTTAGTTACTTGGAACCAAATTCTGTCCTCAGTTACACCTGAGCGACTCTTTTGACATCAATGGGGTTGCTAGAGGGTACTTGGTCCTTATTTAAACCTATATATCTCAACTTTAAATGTCCCAATTTGAAATTCTGCATTTGCAATACCAGAAAGATGTCAAAAAAACAAAAACAAAAAACCCCAAAAACTATACATACACAGAACATGTGCAATAGCAGGAGAGGAGGGAGAGTGAAGATTTATGGAAAAGGTTGCCGTTTTTTCTATTTAACACTCACCACATATGATGTCATTGCAAACCAATTTGATATTAATTCTGTAATACCCCCCTCATTACTAAGAGTAATACTCTGGAAACAAATCTTAAAACAAAGCATTGAAACCTGCCCTATAAAGCGAGGAGTGGTTTTATATATGACTGGTGGTGGATTTAGGAATTAAATAATTACACAAGAAATTTCTAATTTGACATATTGGTGTTAAATTGAATGCTTTGCTTAATCCCGGTTTTAATAACTCCCTTCCTCCAATGATGCCAGTCTGGAAAAATATGAAGAGATGTGACTAGAAGCTGTTCAGCTGATGTCATGGTGAGCACAATCAAATGAGAGAAGATGGGGGCAAGGAGGTGCTGAGAGAACCAGTCATCCTATAATCTGCTCTGCAGGGTTATACATTTTGAGACAGTTTAGAAACTGAACATAGTTCACCATGTGGCTATTCACCTATTAAATAGTGACTTTAAAAGGGAAAATATATAATATAAAAAACAACTTGCTGCCAACTTCAGCTGGAGTTGAAGATGTTATTGCTTTTAACCAATAAAGTAAAAAAGAGTTGGGATAGGGTTTCATGGGTGACCTCCCTTCTTTCTGTGCTGTGCTGCTGCAGTTGATATATGAAGTCTTTTGAGCTGGGATCCCCCCCTTGGTTTTAAAGAGAGGTGCTGCTAGCAGAGCATTTTCAATGAAGACACTTCAGTTTTGGAATTCAGACTCTCCCTGAATCATCTCATCTGCCAGAGTTCCAATCTTTTGATCTCCTAAATGGTTTGCTAAGACTACAGTTTTCCTTTGGTGTTTGGGGAAGGGGTGGCTGATGACCTGGGATGTATCAGAGTGATTATTTTATTATGATTTAGTGATGCACTTCATGTGGATGTAAAATTGAAGTCCTTGATCCTGTGTTATGATCCATGAGGGCAGACTGCTGTTGAAATAACTGGGCACTGCGTGCATGCAGCAGTCTGCTTTCATGAGTCACAATACAGGATTGGGGCCTTAATTGGTTGTGTTCATATTAAAAAGAGACCCTATTGTGCAAAGTGCCTACTGCCCAGGTGAGCATTTTAAAACCTTTAATAAAAAATGTGGCTCAAAGGAGAGAATGTAAACTCACATTTGTAAACACCAGAACCCTATTCTGACTTGGCACTTTTATGGAATGCTGATCACTGACCATATCCCTTTTGGACATTGTTTCTGTTCTTGAGAGCATGTAATATTCCAATTTAACCATTTTAGAACAGAATTGTGTAGTCACTATATATTAATGGCTTCCTTTGTAAGTAAGTGCTGGATTGCATTGTGTGCTATATAGAGAGCAGATGGGAAGTTGCCCCATCTGTAGTTTTTATACTCATCACCATGGTAATTGGGCATCTGAAGTGAATTTTGCTCAATTAAAATTAGAGGCCTATATATTGTATATCTTTTTGTGTAATATATTTTTATAGTTAATGTAAATCCTTATGCAAGAGTATCTTGGTTTGGGCAACCCTTCTTTAAGTATAGCCCGGGCTTAACCCCAATAACGTTTTTAGCAATGCTGAGCAAGTCTGTACGGACAATGAATAAATTACATCTTTAATGGTAAATGTTGGCCCTTTTTATTCACGAGATGCTGTTTCCACAAATGCTCATATGACTCTTGGCACACAGTGATAAATAGTGTGTAATGCTGGTTGAAGATCAGAGGCTAGAACATAGGGAAATAGAATCCTCTGACCGTAAGTCCCATGGGACTATAACAACACTTAACTATTCTGACTTCCAGGCAAAGGGTTGAATGACTAAAGGATAATTTTTCAGTCCTGGGAATCAAGCATGTAGCTACAGTAGTTATTAAAAAGGAGTAATGTTTGACACCACCACCTCTCAGATCTCCCATTTGACTGTAAATGTGTCTTAAAACAGTAGTTATAGCACCAATTAAATTATTGTTAAACTGGAAGTGGGGGACAGGAATGTTCAAAAACCCTGTCATATAAGTTTTTTATATTCCCATCACTTTCCAGATTTGCTTCCATAATGGGTTAATATTTATTAATTGGTGAAATAAAACCCCCATAAAGCACAAATTTAAGGATTTCTGTAAGCCAATTAACCAATATGTTAGTGTGTGGAAAAAATACAGTGAATAAACATTAAGCAGTGATATTATTCCATTTATTTTAGGGTGGAACTAAAACTTTTTTATGCAACCTCATGATCTTCTGGTAAAACTTTTCAGACTTACTCTGTTAAATGTGATGGTTTTTATGTTGGAAAAAGTAGTCCGCTGGAAAGTTCAAAAATGTCAGTGTTTCCACGTTCAAAAAAGCTCTCCAAGATTCATAATGCATGGTGCCTTTTTTCTTAGGCCTTTTGGAGTCTGTGACAAAGCTCCAAGCACAAAAAAGCATTTTATTTTATAGTGATGGTGGTTTCGGACTGTTCCTGTGTATTTTAACAACTTTTAATATTTCCCAGTTAAAGGTCTGTGTTTACTGGTACAGTTACGAGATCAAATAACCAAATTCAGCTAACAATCACTCCAGAGATCTTGGATCCTTGGGAAGGATCCTTTCTCTCTCTCTCTATTGAGCCTCCATTTGCTGCTTCCTGCTTTGTAATTCAGAATGGAGAACTTTGACTGGTCAGTGGCTACACATGCTTAAACAACCTAATTCTTCCAGTCTTTTTTCTTACACTGTTTTGGGGACCTTTTAGTATTTTGCTTCCTTTACACTTTCTGTGACTGTTGCATCCTGGCTCTCTCGTGGTTGGTATCAAACTGCTTTTTGTTTCTCCTGTTCTGGTTTCAACAATTAGTGTGTAGTTTGCTATAAAATAGTATTGACTATGAAATAGTTTTATTTTATTGTGTGTTATTTTAGACTGAGCTTGCTTGCCCTCTGGGTTTTCCCAGGGTCCTTCAATTCTAGTAGTTACATGCAAATTAATTTTAATTTTATTTCACATTGTCGCTTACTTTGGCCAATGATCTGCTTTTGCATAAACTGTGTGTTTAAGTGTTTGTAAATAAAAACTGAAGTACTTTAAAGTGTGAAACAGAGCTAATAGCTTCTTGCCCTGCTATCTCTGTGTACTGTTTTAAGGACATTCTGTGATATGAAGAGGTGTTTTGACTAAACTCTTTATCCAGACTTGTATGCAGGCCAAAGTAAATGGAATTATTTCAAACAGTCTACTTCAGTATCATGACGTGGCCAGACATCAGATAGATGGAACACTAGAAAGGGCTCTGAAATGGCAGAAAAGAAACAAAAGGCCAATTCATCTGTGATTAATCATTCTTAAACTAAATACCTCAGACTGACTGTGGTCATAAGCAGTGCCCCTGGAATTCGGCAGAGCTTCAGAGCCAATTTCTGTGCTGATTTTTAGGGAATTCAACATCACTTCTGCAACGGTGAAAATGTGTTCAGTAGTAGTCTGCAATTTCACATCCGCAAAATCCAGAGTTGGCTGTCTAATTCCCAGGAGTCCTGGCATTTTCACAGTTCCCTGACCAGGGAATTTAGTTAACCTTTTCAGTAAACTTGGATTTGCTGCATAGGCAGAAATGAAATAACCACAACACGGTACAGTCCAACAGGATGTTGCTTACAGCCTCATGCTGTTGTTACTCTGCCACTGAAGTGCTGAAAAGATTGCAAAGTACTTCACTAGCTCCACACAAAATAGAGCTGGCTTTTGTACCCTAGTGATGGATTCTTTATTCAGAATCTAATCAGATATCAACCAGCCATTCTTTGTCATGTTAATACTTAGCCTGACAATGGAAAATGACAATGAGATGGGAGATTGCTTTGGAGGGAAAATAGGAGGATTTGAGACTAAGCCTGCTTAAATCTATTAAATGTTTTTAGTGAGTTACCAGGGTTGAATGTTTTGTTGGGTTATTTGTAACAGTAAATGTACATCAAAACATACACAAATAAATAGTTACATAGTGCGATACCAGAAACATACTGCAAAATCAGTAACATTATATGTTGGACTAATTAGCTCAGATCACAGGCATCTATTCTTTTTTCTTAATTGAGTATCATAGTTTATAGACTGAAATTGTTACCCTCTCATACGATAATCGTGTCTCTCTCTCTCTCAGTGGAGAAAGAAGCAAACTCCAGCATACAATATGTTTGATTTCTCATGGGATTGATAAAAGACAAACTAAAATTGACAGGTGCTGTAGCAGTAGAATAAACACTTCTGGTTTGTCCTTCAATGGCAAATTAGATCTCTTCCAGACTGACTGATTGCCTTCTAATAGTAGCATCAGTTATAATGAATGCAGACAATGTGTAACTACTCTGAGCTCAACCTTTGTTACAGCTGCCACCACTCTAGAAATCTCTAATATCAAGTTAAGAGAGCAAAGAAGTGTATGTCAGTCCTCCACTTGTGGAATAATAATATGTGGAAATTACATCTTGAAATCACTGTACAAACTTGAGCTAAAACCCTCTGTGTGGTAAAGTATATCCAGTTTACAAATGAGGTATTGAACACAAAGTTTGTGATTTGCAGTCATGCAGTGAGCTGGGGTTAGAATCCAGAAGTCTTGACTCCTGGTCAGCTATCTAAAGACTAAACAACATTTATCTGGACAAGAATATAAGATTCATGTAGTATGATGGGGAAGAGAGTGGATGGTACTTTTCTTCAGTAGACTTTTCCAGTGATTAGGATACTACTCTACAGTAATATCACCGGCTACATGTCAACATTCACTTCTGTTTAGATCCCCATAGTTTGAAAGCTGTGTTCTATTTAGTGTTTTTGATTAGGGACTGGCAGTCAAGACTACTCCTGAGTTACATTACTGGTTTTGGCATTGAAACACAATGTGGTTTTTGGAAAAATCACTCCATCTGTCTGGCCAAGATTTTCAAAAGTGAGTTTGGATGCCTCAATATTTGGTTGCCCAAACTGTGACACTTAAAAAGAGCCCAATTTTTAGAATGTATTGCTCAGCATTTTCTGAAAATCAGGCACTTTTAAAAATGTCTCAGGTTGGGCACTTAAAGTCACTAGTCACTTCTGAACATTTTGACTCTCATATACTGTAAAATGAGGATGATACCTATTAGGCTAGGTCTGTACTACAGACCTATATCGGTATAACTTCGTCACTCAGAGCATGAAAAATCCACACCTCTGAGCGACGGTTATACTGACCTAGTCCCCGTGTAGACAGTGCTATGTCAACAGGAGCAGCTCTACCATCGACATAGCTAGCGCCTCTCGGAGAGGTGGATTAACTACGCCAATGGGAGAAGCTCTCCCATCTGCATAAGAGCATCTTCACTTCAGCGCTACAGCAGTGCAGTTGCATTGGTGCAGCTGCACCAATACAGCATTTTAAGTGTAGACCCTCCCCTTAGATAGTTTACAAATTTAATGTCTGTACAGTGCTTTGAAGTTTATCTATTATGACTGCTTTTGAAAGTAAGTTAAAGAGAGAATTCAAAGTTTTGCTTCCTTTTAAATGGAAATGACATAAGATGGCTTCCTGATTCCACTGTAAAAGTTGATTTTTCCTGGGCATCAGCATATAAGGGACAATTCTCAATTACTGCCAATTACCCACAAGTCAAATCCAGTGTGCTTATGAGTTTTCCACTGCCCAAATAGATCCAGTAGATCCTCTATTCAAGGTGTGGGATACTGGTCAGGTCGGGTGGTAGCTATTAACCTCCTAAAGTCCACACACAATCTCCTGATTTTATCCCTTTTAGGTACCATCACAATGGGAGATGTACAGGGGCTTTTTGATTTAGTAATCACCATATCCAGAATGTTTCCCATTTCCTCCTGAATTTTCTTCTGCATTTCTCCTTTAGCACGATATGCTTGCTAGGAGAAGGGGGAAGCCCCGTAGTTTCAATGGAAAGTACAATCTTGTCAGTTAAACCTGGCTGGTTAGAAAATACCTGCCTGTGGTGTTGTAAAAGGTCTAACATTTGCTTTTGGGTGGGGTTCACACCCTCCCAGATCTCAATGCTCTCCAGAGGAACTTCTTCCTTATTCTCCCTGACAAAATCAACTAAGGGGACAGTAAACGTTCCCTCATCAGCGCAACAGATCAGATTCACTGCCATCTTTCTTTCATCTATTGACATACTATTTGCACAGCTCCCCTGTCATGGGGTTTCCTTACATAAGTGACCTCATTCTTTCTATCACCTCAGAAGGTTCTTCCCAACACTCTTATATTTTGTTCTTCACTGGAATCAACGCTAATACCAAATCACCTATGCCAAAAGGTCTTTCTTCAGCATACCTATCATAACAAGCTTTTTGAACCACCTGACTCCTTTCAAGGATTTCAAAGGATCCATCATAGCCTTTAAATTCTCTTTAAAATGAGTGACATCCTCCCCTACAAGCTGTCCTGTCTCCTCTGTACTAGCCTCCCAAGACCCTTGAGTCAAATCTAGGGGTCTCCTCACATGTATCCCTTAAGGAGATCAAAGGGGGCACAGCTAGTAGTTCTTTGGGAACACTTCTATGTGTGAATAACAAATAAAGGAGTAACATCCCATTCATTCTTTCACTTGGTGACCTTCATCCCAGTCATTCTTTCACCTTCAGCATAGCTTTTGAAGGCCCATTATATCTTTTCACCAGACCATTAGTTTCTGGGCAATAAGGGGCAGCCTTTATATGCCTCATTCCACACAATTCCCATAACTTTTTGAAAACTGCAGACATGAAATTTGCACCAAAGTCTGACAAGATTTCTTTGGGGAAACCTACTCTGCTGAAAAAGGTGAATGACAGTAGCCACCATCTCAATTTCTACATTAGGTAGAGCTGTGGCTTCTGGGTAGCTGATGGCCGAATCCACCACAACAAGTATATATTTCTTTCCATTCCTGGAAGATTTAGTGAAAGGCCCTACAATACATATATAGATGCTCTGTGAACACCACCTTGATGCTGGCAATGACTGCAAAGAGACTTGCTGGGTCCCTTTAATCTCTTACACTGCTGACACCCATTTTTTTCATGTTCTCTGTGTATTTATATCTTCCTACTGTATTTTCCACTGCATGCATCCATTGAAGTGGGTTTTAGCCCACGAAAGCTTATGCCCAAATACATTGGTTAGTCTCTAAGGTGCCACAAGTACTCCTCATCTCCTTTGGACTCCCACTTAATTTCAGAGCAAACTCTGGCAGAGCAGTGGAATTTTCAAATCCCTCATCTGACAAAGGGCTGTGGGTATTCCCCGTCCCTAGTCCTTCCTGCTGTCCACGGACAAAGCATGTGAGTTAGTGCCATATTCTTTCTGGCTGTGACTAATTATATTAAGTTGGTTAGCCATAGTTAAAGTATTATTGCCTATTAAAATATCAGCAGGAAGAGGATTTCTGATGTCCACAATAACATCTCCTTTAAAATCCTCCCACTCAAGGTGGACATTATCCAGTGGTGCAATTATAGAAAATTCTGCCAAACTTAATATATTTAAATTCTTACCAGGGAGTTTGTATTCCTCCCTTACCAAATTTTTCTTGACCAAAGTGATTTGGGACACTGTAAGGGCTGGAGGGACACAATCTATGCCATTTACCTTAGCATTTTTAATACATTCTTCACTATCTTCCCAAGACTCAGTCCTAATATAGTTCACTGGGTCTTTCACCTCCCCTTCTGCTGTCTCTGGGTCGATGGTAGGGGCACTTACCTTGGGGATTGTGGATGTGGACTGTGGGATGACTACATTTTGGACAATTTGGTTTTATGTGCCTGGAAGCCCCACAGTGATGTCAGACTATCTGCCTTTCTTTAGGGCAGAGGGTTTTAAAACCTGGCCTCCGTTGGGTTTTTTTCTGAAAGTTGGGGTTAGGTTTATTCCCAGACCCCCTCCTCCCTCTTAACCCAGGGGGATGGAGATTTCCCTTCCTCTGAGATTTACATCCTTGTGAGCCCTTGATTCAATAGTTTCATCAGGAATTGCTGCAGCTTCCAAAACTGAAAGTTTTTTTTGTCAAGATGGCTGCCTTCACCTCATCTGTAACTACTCATAACAATTGCTCCTGGGCCATCAGATCAAACAATTTTTCATAATCACCTTCTGCCCCTACCCCATCATCCATTGTCTGATAAAATTACACATTTTATCATGTATTCAACATGAGTGATATTGTTAAGATTTCTATACTTCAATTGATAGGATTCAGGGGTAATCTTAAATCTTTTCAATACATTTTCTTTAAATTTCTTCTTATATACCATAGCATCACTCTCCTCCATATCATTAACTGGGAAGGTGACAATAGTTTTTAATCTGGTGAAGAGGATGGGCATCCTCTTATCTTTTGGAATCTTGTTATCCCACGCAGTTTCTCACAGTTGGACAGAAACTTTTCTACACAGTCTCTATAAATTTGAGCAGACTGTTTCTCCCACTTCCCAGTGTTGTGCGGGGATGTACTCACCGGCTGAGGAAACTCCTTTTGCTGCTCCAGTACTTTGAGCAGCAATGTGCGAACTTCCATCTGTTTCCAGTGGGCCCTCTCCTCAGCTTCAGCATTGGCTTTGGCTGCCACTATATGTTCGATGCGTCTTTGGTGGGCTCTCTCCTCAGCCTGCTTGTTGGCTTTGACTGTTGCTTGGATTGCCTCAGTCTCCCTGATCCGCAGCTCCGCCATCATTTTCTAATGCTCATGTTCTTCCTGGGCTGACTGTTGTTGCAAGCAGACCGGTTCCCCTGCAGTGTCTGGGGCCGGAAAGTGTGTGGATGCCTGGTCAGAACTTATGAGCAAAGCTCTCAGTATCTGATCTGGGGCTCTCTTTTTATGGGTTATTCCCCTCTCCTTACATAACTTTTCAAGGTCTTTTGTCTCAAGACCATCATATGATTGTGGTCCACTCATTGTGTCTATTCATTTAACCTATTAAAAACTCTCAATATCCAGTTTAAACTTTTAACAGCGCTGGGTTATGATCTATAAATCCAGCAGACTTGTGGGCATGTGAATCCTGCTGAGTATGCCAAATGTCACAGTGTCTGGAATGGCTCATGACAATGATTGCCAACCTTAGGGCAGACCGTCAAAAAGCAGAGCAGAAACCCCAAACTGGTGGTATGTTCTATAATTAGATTTCCCCAACACAGTTGCAAAGTGTTAACTCCTAAAGCACTATAACAATCTTACCATTGAGTCACGGACAGTCCCCTTGGGCATTCCAGTCTATCTTGCCACCCAGGCAAGAAGGACTATATTATAGATAGTCACTTTACACCAAAAATCACAATTTTCAGGTTACACCTAGTCCCAAAGGACCAGTCACTTAACCAAGTGTACTCGCATCTCAAACCAAAGACGAAGCCTGTAGCCAATCCTGTAACAAACTAACTAGATTTGTTAACTAAGACAAGAAGAATTTACAAGGTTAAAACAGGAAATGTACACACACAAATGAGTTAGTCTTAGATTTTAAAAGATAATATAAGCTTTTATAATAAGTAGCTCTATACTTCCTTTAGGTCTGATCCATGCCAAGCAGCATGGGGATCTCTTCCTTATATTTAGGAATTGCCCCTGAGGCTATGTCTACACTACAACTTTACAGCAGCACAGCTGTACTGCTGCTTTCTGTAAAGTGTCCCATTGAATCGCTCTATGCTGACGGTGTAGACATTGCCATATTCAAATCAGACGTCAAGAATTATAACATTCAAAAACCAGTTGGAGAACACTTCAACCTCCCTGAACACTCAATGACAGACTTAAAAGTGGCAATTCTTCAACAAAAAACCTTCAAAAACAGACCCCCAACGAGAAACTGGAATTAATTTGCAAACTGGACACCATTAAATTAGGCCTCAAGAAAGGCTGGGAGTGAATGAGTCACTACAAGAACTAAAAAAAACTAATTTCCCCATGCTAATTTGCCCTACTGTTACTCACACCTTCTTGTTAACTGTTTGAAATGAGCCACCCTGATTACCACTACAAAAGTGATTTTTCATCCTGTTGATAATAGTCCACTTTAATTGATTTGTCTCGACCCCCCACTAGGTAAGGCAACTCCCATCTTTTCATGTACTGCTATATATATCTTCCTACTGTATTTTCCACTCCATGCATCTGATGAAGTGGGTTTTAGGCCACAAAAGCTTATGCCCAAATAAATTTGTTAGTCTATACGGTGCCACAAGTACTCCTCATTGTTTCCTCTTTGTGAGTCAGGATGATCCCTTTTCGTGGCTTGGCCCCCCGGCCAAGTAACTATAGTGTTTCCCTTCCGGAGAATCAAAGTCTCACTGGACTGGTTGAGCGGGTATCATTCCTGGCAGTCCTCCAACTCAAAGTTATGCCACTTCCCCAGTGGCTGGTAGGGGAACCCAAACCCACCCACCCACTATTCTGGGTTCCAGTTCAGAGATACTTAAATCAGCGGCCAATGTCTGTGCTGTCCTAAACCTTGCTACCGTTTCTTGGAGCCCTTTTCTGCCATATCATCCTTCTGGGTATACCCTTTCTTCAGGGCTGGGATCCCAGGGCTTCTGTTCTTATCCTGGGGCTCCTTTCCCTCTCTAAGCCACAAGAGTGACTACAGGCTTCCAGAGTGTAGCCACCTTCTGCCCTCATTTCCTGGTGTTATACTAGCCCCACCTGCTCCTGCCCAGCTGGGCTCCATCCTTAATCAGTGTTTGTCAAGCCTAATTCTCCCTCAGGTGTGAATTATCGGTTACTTATCCCCCTATGAAGCACAGGCTATTGAGAGGTGAACCCTCCATCAAATGGGGTTTCAACCCATCCAGATCAAGCAAATATAGAATTTCATGCAAGATTTCCAACTTGTTTTCTGATCCATGAAGGTTCATATAGGGATCTGAACTATTCAGCTGGAATGTTTATCAAATATTATTGGTTTTGCTTTTCACTTCTTACTTTGCAAGGGAGACATTTTTGCTTTTATCTTTAACTAAATGTATACATAGTGGACACGTTCTAATAACCTATTACATTTGTATTGCTTCAGAAATCCACCCCTTTCCTCTTCCATAGGTCCTTCCTGAGCAAGTATCAAGATAACTATGTAGCCATTGTGTGTGCAGGGAAATGCAATAGATTGCTTACAAACAGATGTGACCTTAAACAACAACAAAAACATTCAGGTTGCTTTGGCAGAGGCCTTGAAAAGTGAAATTCTGTTTTGGAAAAAAAAAAAAAAAATCTGAAACTTTTAGATCTACTGCAGTTGTGATTTTTTTTTTTAAACTACTCATTCATGTGAAAATCAAATAATCTTGATGCTTTTAAAACCAGTAGGATTGGTATGCATGTATATGCATATGGTCTGTATTTTATTATACAAATTTTCATGGTTAAAATGGTATTGTGTTAATTAAATAAATACCTGTATTATGTTGCATTTAGTTTTACACAAATCCTTTGGGAAGCAGTTGCTTTAAAAAAAAAAAAAAAAAAAAAAAAGAAAAAAGTTACTTTCTTCCATACAGGATATTTTTGGTTTCTACCTTCATTCTATCTCAGCTGGAAACCTCTTTTACCAGTACCCAGCTGAGGAAGACTGAGTTAATGGCTCTAAAACATCCTGGAAAAAACAACTATTTGGATAGTAGAGGAGGATGAAAGATGTGGGAGAAAGGAACAAAATGTGTAGTTCTCCGTGGAATGCCAATGACTGGTAGATAGTTTTACATATTTCTTGTTGCCCTAGGATAGTACTCTTGCACGATGTTTCAGATCACTTTCTCAGCTGTTTTCTAATTACAGGGTTTTTGTTTGTGGATAGTATATCACAGTGTATACAGTAAAGTGCATCAGCAGTCAATACTGACCACTAAATGCTGTCACGCTGCTACTCAGGGAAGAGTAAAACATCCGTTTACACCCTGCTTTCACTGTATTGAATTGCTGTGGAGATAGACATCAACAAACTGTCTTTAAAAACAAAAACCCTGCTTTGTTTTATGTTGTCTTACTGGTTCTTCATTAAATATTACTGGCGGATCTTCATTTTTTTCCTCCAGAGTTACAGTGCATAGTACTGTTCACCAGACACTGTGTACCATATTCTCATTTTTGCGCACACAGTCCAACCAAAGCCTCAATCCTGCAATGAGTTCCATACAAATGCAAGAGTCTATATAGGGTTGCCAACTTTATACTCGCACAAAACTGAACACCCTTGCCCTGCCTCTTGCTCATTTTCAGCGGGCTGACTCGGGGTTGGGGTTCAGGATGGGGTGAGAGCTGCAGCTGGGTTTGCAGGCTCTGGGGGGGGTTAAGGTAAAGGAGGGGGCTCTGGGCTCTGCTGAGGGGTTCAAGGTGCGGGGGGGGGGGGGGTCCTCTGGGCTGGAGCAGGGGTTGAGGTGCGGGGGGCTGTGAGGGCTCCAGATGGGGTTGCAGGCTCTGGGATGGGGCTGGGGCTGAGGGGTTTGAGGTGCAGGAGGGTGCTCCAGGCTGGGACTGAGGGGTTCAGCGTGTGGGAGAGGGATTAGGGCTGGAGCAGGAAGTTGGGGCACGGGGGGGTGTGAGGGCTCCAACTGGGCGTGCAGGGGCTGGGGATGAGGGGCTTTGGGTGCAGGAGGGTGCTCCGGGCTGGGATCGAGGGGTTCAGAGGAGGGGAGGGGATGCAGGCTCTGGGCGCCACTTACCTTCGGCAGCTCCTGGAAGCAATGCCATGTTCCTCCAGTGGCTCTGCGCACTGTCCTGTTCCTGGCCAATAGGAGCTGCGATGGTGGTGCTTGTGGTGGGTGCATTGCCAGAGCCCTGGCTGCCCCTACGCTTAGGAGCCGGATGGGGGACTCGCCGCTGCTTCTGGGAGCCACACACAGCCAAGGCAGGCACCTTAGTCCCGCTGCGCTGCTGACCGGAGCCACCAGGGTCCCTTTTCAATTGGGTGTTTCGGTCTCAAACTGGATACCTGGCAACCCTAAGTCTATATGAAACTCATTGCTGGTTTGGGGCCTAATGGAGCTGCATGCAAAGGATTTGCTGGGTCTGGGGGAAAATAATGTAAAGCACTAGCTTGGTTTTTAGCCTAAAATGAAAGCTTTTATCACTTCACGTTGTTGGAAGCGCTATTATAGGCCTGACACAGGTTTTCTTATCACTCTCTTAGCTGATTAAGCAACACAGATAAAGATGAAAATTAAAGGTGGAAAGTCATTGTGAAGGAAACATCTAAGGTAGTGCAGTGATAGTTTTTCTGATGAGGCACCGAGTGATACCAATTACATTTTAAATGTAATTAAATAAAACATTGGTGTTTGTTGAACATAGATACAGCTTCATGTAGTGTTTGGGCAAAGTAGCATCATTTGCCCGTGGGAAACCAGATGGAATCCTGTTCTGCTCCTACAGGAAAAACGCCTCTAGGGCGGTTTAATACATTTGTTTTTTGAAACACTGCTGCTCAATGCTACCTTTTTATGGTCAACTGAAGCCTCTTTAGAAAAAAATACAAAAACATACAGTTCTAGTTGTGCTTTTCTAAATGTATATGCAGAGTCTGTTCCTTATACCAAGCTGAACATAACTGGAGTATAAAACAGCTGACATAAAAGAAAATAAATACATTTGTGACTTTGTAAACCAGTCTGCTTGAATCAGCAATGAATTAAATGCTTGTTACACAGCTTTTTGTGGGCCTCTCTGCTCCCTCTTATGTGACCAAGTCTCCTATTCATTACAGCTTTTTTCCTCTGAGGAAATAACCAAACTAGTGGTCATGTGTCTGAAAACAGACACCTTTGGCCGTAAGTGAATATGCTTATTTAAGCATTAGAGAGTTCAACCTCAAATACTATACATTTGTATGGCATGGACTTGCTACTGTACTAGTTATCTACCTGGCAACATTTACTAGGGTAATGCCTAACTCACAGGACAAATTTCTTCTGAAATGCTTTATTAAACTTTGTTGTTTGGAGTGTGTATTACTTCTGTGCTATATTAATGGATATTTTCTTGATAGAGGAGGGAAAACTCCACTTAAATCTTCACATTTGTTGTCTTTTGTACAAGACTGATAATTTGTTTATGAATACACATTAAACACACAAATTCCCATGTAGTTTTTCAGAGATTTTCAAACTCATTTGTATAGTCTATAAGTAATTTCAAATAAAATAAAATATCTGGCAAATGTAAACGCTCCGTCTGTCTTGTGTGAGTGGTATATGTTTATAAATAATCATATGAATTAGTCATTCAGTGATAAGTTAAAAACTCTAGAGATTAAATTTTTACATCATTCGTGTTTGGGCATGTGCATTAGGAGTAAGCTTACAAATTTACCTTAAATTTACCTTATGTTAAATTTTTTTGGCTTATGACTACCTTCCTGTGGAACTTTTTACAGTAACTGTGTAATCTTATTAATTTGTGTGTTACGGTCTAACGAGGCTAAACTGTAGTAAGACAATGCATTAACTTTCCACTTTGTACCGTTATTTCTGTTTTTTTAAAAGATTGCTGAATTGCAAAGGAAATCTGCAGGGGTTAATGGCTCCAGAGTTATTAGGAGCAATTTGACTACTGCTGTCAAAGAGAGCTGCCAAAAAGATTAATTCGAGATCACCATAACAAGCCTGAGATAAACTGTCCTGTGAATGATACACTGGAGAGAAGTTTATCATGTCTAATGCATGACCCTACGCAGTCATAAACTCACTGATTACAACAGAACTCTTAAATCTTCTTTGTAGGCTTATTCGTGAACTCCATGGCAACTATAAAGCAATTCACATGAGCACAATGAGAACCATACTCTGTGATTTATATAGCCAAAGCTTTGATTATTTTTTTTTTTAGTACCATAAGCAGAGTTTACATTTCAGAAGTCACTGAGTCGTCCCACACCTGATGTGATGGGATACAGCTCCATTTTTTAGCATTGATAAAAATTTTCAAGTTCTGTAAACTGGTTTTGTCATTTTGAGAAAGTATAAGAAATTTGGCAGAATATTGAATATATTTCTCAGGTTATAATGAGCAACTGATTAATGTTGTATCGTCATAGCTCAGATTCATTTAATAATCCATTAGATTGGGTCATTTTTTGGATGGTCCCATAAGGACACTATTAATCTCTCTCTTGTGTGTATGTCTTTCTCTACACATCTTGATATTTCTTTTTACCACATTAAAGAGAAGTTGGGAAGAACTGCCATAATTGATTACATTGGTTGTCATACTAACAAAGATATTTGCACCTTTGCCCTCTCAGACAATGATTTCTCCACCTCTGGCTCTTGGGCCATGTGAGGTTGTTGGTAGCCCTGCACATGGCTATTTTCACAATAATGGGTGAGACATTTTGGCATCAAAGGTCTGGTGTTCTAGAAAGAAAATGGCAATTAAATACAATCTCACACACACAGACATAGGTGGTAGACCCATCCTTACAACCAGATTTACTGAATCTAGTGACACTTTGAATACTGTATCACTCATTTAGCTGTAGATAATATAGCTCACATTGTATCCTTTTTGATTTTTCTGGTTTGATGATTGTATTCATTATAATTGTTTTCATTAGGCAACATTGGCTAGTGGATTTTATTGGGGCTGGAAGCCAGGAACTCCTGCTACTCCTGCCCCTGCTTCCCATCGTGGCCTTCACAGTAGGAGTTGGCTGACATATCTTGTAATCTACACAAAAAAAAGCTTTCTCTTCCTCTTTCAGTAAAGATTGAATAGCAGATGCTGTAATGAGGTCTGATCATACTAAAACTTTGTTAGTATACTACAGTACCTTTCTGGGAAGTATAATAAACTTAATCTATGACTAACAATATAAATTAACACACGGGTCATGTTGTGATGCATTATTTTTATGTTTGAGTTTGTTTACTTGCTAATTTGCACAGTATGTGTCCCAGTCCATGCAAATTAGTGAGATTTTAATGTTGGAAATGTTCAGCTAGTCCAGCTGTTTAGCTGGCAATATATCCTAGCGTTTAAAAGAATGATTAACTGAGTGGCAGCACAGCAGCATTGTCTGAATAGGAACTCAAGTCCTAAGGCTACCCATGCTGGCCAGGTCCAAATGCAGAGGGTTTAGGTAGGATGATACCACATTTGCAAATCATGGCACATGCTACACAGTTTATATACATTTTTCTTACCTACTAACATCTATTCTTCTTGAATCTAATTGGTTTGGACATCATAGGGTTTACAGTAAGCTGCCACGGGATAAGAGGGAAGGTGCTCTCATGGATTGGTAACTAGTTAAAAGATAGGAAACAAAGGGTAGGTATAAATGGTCAGTTTTCAGAATGGAGAGAGGTAAATAGTGGTGTCCCTCAGCAGTCTGTACTGGGTCCAGTCCTATTCAACATATTCATAAATGATCTGGAAAAAGGGATAAAATTTGCAGATGATACAAAATTACTGAAGATAGTTAAGACCCAGGCAGACTGTAAAGAGCTACAAAAGGATCTCTCAAAACTGGGTGATTGGGCAACAAAATGGCAGATGAAATTTAATGTTGATAAATGCAAAATAATGCACATTGGAAAGCATAATCCCAACTATACATATAAAATGATGGGGTCTAAATCAGCTGTTACCAGTCAAGAAAGAGACCTTGGAGTCATTGTGAATAGTTCTCTGAAAACATCCACTCAATGTGCAGCGGCAGTCAAAATAGCGAACAGAATGCTGGGAATAATTAAGAAAGGGATAGATAATAGGACAGAAAATATCATGTTGCCTCTCTATAAATCCATGGTATGTCCACATCTTGAATACAGTGTGCAGATGTGGTTGCCCCATCTCAAAAAAGATATATTGGAATTGGAAAAGGTTTGGAAAAGGGAAACAAAAATTATATGGGGTATGGAACGGCTTCCATAGGAGGAGAGATTAATAAGATTGGTACTTTGCAGCTTGGAAAAGAGACGGCTAAGGGGAGATATGATTGAGGTCTATAAAATCATGATTGGTGTAAAGAAGGTAGATAAGGGAGTGTTGTTTACTACTTCTCATAACACAAGAACTAGGGGTCACCAAATGAAATTAATATGCAGCAGATTTAAAACAAATAAAAGGAAGTATTTCTTCACACAACGCACAGTCAACCTGTGGAACTCCTTGCCAGAGGATGTTGGAAGGCCAAGACCATAACAGGGTTCAAAAAAGAACTAGATAAATTCATGGAGGATAGGTCCATCAGTGGCTATTGGGCAGGAATGGTGTCCCTAGCCTCTGTTTGCCAGAAGCTGGGAATGAGCGACAGGGGATGGATCACTGTTCATTCCCTCTGGGGCACCTGGCACTGGCCACTGTTGAAGACAGGATGCTGGGCTAGATGGTCCCTGGGTCTGACCCAGTAGGGCCGTTCTTATGTAAGGTTCTTTGCAGATTGCTTATGGCCCAATTTCTTATGTCCTCACTTTATCTACATTTCAAATTTATAATTTCAGGGTATTTGACTTATCTCAACTAGCCCCAAAACACTATCTCTAGCACAATAGTATATTACACTTTTGTTTAAAGTTTAACCATGCACTGAAATCAAACTGCCTGTCGCACTCTTGTTTACAGTTTAACATTGTACTCAAACCAAGCTATGTGCAAGTTTACTCATGTCCAGCAACATCTATGCCTGCAATCAGTAGTTGTGAATATATTCTAGGATAAAACAAAGACATCTCTTTATGAGAATACAAAGCTGTAGGGTGCTTTGAACTGAAACATGATCTGAGTTATTTGTAGTGTTTACATTTGTGGTTAAATTAATCTGAAAATGGACTTTGCATGGGGGCCAAAATGGTACAGAGGTTTCTGTGCCTGTTATGTACAGCTGCTGCAGAAGCTTGATGGACAAAAGTTTTGTTTTATTTTGTTTCCCATATTAAATAGAGGAAATGGTGCATAGAGAAAGAAATAGGTTACAGGAATTAGAAGGAAATCCAGGACAACTTTTCCTTCACAGATGATCGTAATTAGTTGTGTTTAGATAATAGCAGAGAATCATTATAGAACTTATTCCATAGTATCCTATGGTAGCTGAAATTTATTCAGGCCCATATAATTTAAAAGCAAAATCACAGTCCAAGTGCCCTAATATTAGAGGCGCTGCATTCCAGTCCAAGACTGTGGAGTCAGGCAAGCTCTTGGCTGGTGCCTTGTTTTCAATAATAGCATCATGAGGGCAATAGAGCTTTGACATACTGTACCAAACAGGGCCCCAGACAGAAGAATCAGTGGAGACGTTAAGTATTTTTGTTACAATTTAAAAAAAGTTTTGATTAATTCCAATTAAACAGTTCCCAAAGGCTCTTAGACATTACCGGTACTTTACTAGTAAGATCTGGAAGCTTGGCAAGCTGTTGTCTTTGCTTTCAAAACATGAGGTGAAGTCTTCTACAGAAACACACTGCGGTTTCCAGACAGTGCCTAGGGCTTTTGAATTACCATAAATGAAGTTTAAAAAATGTACTTAATTTTCTCTTTATTCAGTTACTTAATGTTTTTCAGCTGTATAATTAAACTGTATTAGAAACGAAAGAATTTAAAGTGTTTCAGTTCTGAACACAATTGGCAATATCCATTTGTGTTGTATGGTGTGTAGAATATTTCTGAGATTTTTATAGTATTTTTTTTTCTTGGATAGTGTGTATGATATGTTCTCTTCCTTTCCCTCCCCAATTAAAAATGGTGAGTAGTTGGGACATGTTTGCATAAGTAAGAAGGGTGGTAGAATGGGGAGGAAAGAGGTTTAGAATGACACTGTTAACTAGCTGAACAAAGTTGCTTGGAGCAGAAGTACAGTGGAACTGATTTGTTCATCCCAGCACAAATATATTATTTCATGGGTAGGCAATGAAGAGAGGAAAGAATGAATGTTTTATTCTGCTGACCTACTGATTTTGTGGGTTTAAAAACTACTGTTCTAAAAGACAACTTACAACAAATACATAAGAGACAATCCCCCAGCTATGTTGTTGCTTATTTTTTTCCATTATACCCTCTTACTAGCCAGTGTAATTCTGTTTGCTACAGGTAACTGTTGTTTAATTGTCTACTGGTGGTGTGGTGTGTTTGATAATACTAAAAGGGATAACAATCCTTCTAAAAGCCAATATATTATGTGTTTAAGTGCTGGCCAATGAGAATGGAAACCAATTTTGCTTTTCCCCACAACCTCAATTTATAAGCTTTGTATTGATGATTAAGACATTAAATAAAATGCTTAGATTAAGAGTACTGAAAGAAAAGGTTGGTGTGGTGGGCTGGAGGTAGCCACTTCTGAGTTCTGCCTTTCACTCCTCCCTCCAGAAGGACCTGAGGATGCTGTGGAGTATAGGCAGCCAATTTCCTAGGGGGGAAATGAGCCTTAAATTGGCTCCACAATGATTCTTAATAAGTCAGGAGTGGAATTGATGGGACTGCAGAGGTAGCAGTGATCTAACTGTAACCATAACAGTGTGATATTTTGTGGGGGATTCTCCTAGTAAATAATTCTGTAGCTTTGGTAGAGATATTGCACTATCTGTTTGTAAGGACTTACTAAAACTCTGCATTTTAGAATCTAAACTGACATTTCCTTCCAAGGAGACCCTTTTCTGTTTGTTTTGTTTGTTTTTTGATGCTGATGACAGTGGCTTTTGTAAAATAGCTGCCTGATCAATAGGCGATGATGAAGGGACTTCACATGATTGATGGCCTTCCTTATCACATGGCTGAATGAATTGTTAGCCCCAAAATAACTGGATTAGAGATGGGACCCACTTCTTGGTATAGTTCTAGGTCCACAGCATGTTTTACTTTGTGATCTGTACTGTGGAAACAAGTTTGTGTCATTGCCCACCACTGAAAACCCACATTCAACCTTTTATATGTTCTTTCAAAACAATATGCTTTGGGATGGAGAAAATTTAGGATTGCCACAAAAGTATCTTATCTCTGTGGTACAATAAGAACTAGATGCTCTGTAAGATGTGCTTTTTTTTTTTTTTTTTTTTTTTTTTAACTGATCCTTCTATGTGCTGATTGCATTTTTTAGAAGAGCAATGAAAAGAAATAATGGGTGTGAACCTTTCCTGAGAGAGACTTAAAATTGTGAACATTGTCCTTTTTGGGGATTTATGAATTTTTTCCCTTAGGTTTAGGGTTAAATCTTTGCTACCCGTCTTGGGCTGTTTGGGCTCAATCCTCAACTGCGTTGTGTTAGCCAAAGAGTCCACTCAAACTATGATTCCATTTCAGCACAATAAGACTCCTTAATTCGAAACAGTTATATCTATATAAGGAGCTACACCTCTACCCCGATATAACACGAATTTGGATATAACGTGGTAAAGCAGCGCTCCGGGGGGGCGGGGCTGCGCACTCTGGCGGATCAAAGCAAGTTCGATATAATATGGTTTCACCTATAACGCGGTAAGATTTTTTTGGCTGCCGAGGACAGCGTTCTATCGGGGTAGGGGTGTACTTATAAACCAGTTTACACTACTACATCAGTTGAATAGTATACAATGAGCATTCATTCAAATATTTTATTACATTATGATTGCTCTGTAATCTAGCAAGATGACCGGAACTACCTCTGCTTAGAGATAAAGACGTGCTTAAGTGTTTTTGCTGGATTAGGGTATAAGTTTGTTTTAGTACAATTAGGGGAAGATAGTTTTCTTCTTTGGTTTTCCGACTCTGTGAAGCCGAAGCCTTATACTTATACAGTACAGCACAGATACTAAAATTGTGCAAGTGTACTTCTATTTTTTAATATACACTTACTCATCATTGTGTTGTAGATATGTTTTTCAATATATTCTTGAAATACCATAAACTCTCTTGGTGTCATGAGGATTTAAGTAACATATAGTATAGTTGGTGGTTTAACTCATTTGTGTGCAACTTATTTTTTTTATTTTGTTATGGCAGTTTAAGAAAAAAGAGAACAGATGTAAAGCTGCTGAAATAAAAAACAAAAGAAATACAAAGTAGTAACGTCTTGACTTACTGTCTATTGGGATACATAAAGCTTACTTAAACAGAAATTTTCCAAACATGTAAGTAGACATATTCTAAGGCCCAGAGTATTTCTGAGCTAACTGTAGCTAGTGGTAAAACACAATAGTAAATTATTCTAGTCATTCAGGAGAGTGTTGTTGAACCCAGGCCGTCTTGTATTTATGTCGTCACTTGGCAGAAAAACATCTAATATTTTCTTTCTTTTTTTAAAAAAAAAGTGAGTAGTAGGATTTCTGAACTTACTCCAGTCTTACCATTTATATCACTTTACTACTAATTATCAAAGTTAAAATCATAAATCCAACTTGATAAATGTTGAAAAATCTCAGTATTAAACACTTTGTTTTTAGTGCAGGAGACAGAATTGATTAACATGAGTAGAAGTTTAGAAAACAAGGCAGTTAAAAAAATTATACAATGCAAAGACCTTTTATATATTTAATACATTACGTCCTAAGGCAGTCAGCATTCTCTCCAAAATAGCTTGGCATAAATGCAATACATTTATCTTCTTGCTTATTTCTGGCCATATTTTTTGCACACCATTCCTACAATTGTTTACTATTCTAATAATTGGATTCCTTTCCCTTATCATACGTTTAGCATAGTCCGAAAGAGACTCAAATGGGTACAAGTCCAGAGACTTTGGGGCCCCAATATCCCAACATTTATTGTAGCATCTAATAATGTTGCATTCTGCATTTCAAGTTCGTCTCACTAAAGTTGAGTTCACAATTTGCTTTGTGCTGTTTTAGATCTTTGAGCAGTTACAGTAGGTACATTTGTTGAGCCACAGGAAGGCCATGATGCTGGCTGTTTTGGGTATTTTAAGTTTTGGGAACCTAATGACGTATCTTGACTTTTATTCTTGGCGTAGGTTTTGTCGGACTGATTGATGTGGCTGTTTTTTACCCTAATCAATGATCAGTTAGCTTTGACTCAGGTGTTTGTAAATTTTTATTTTCAGTCTCTGTGGTTTTGAGAGCCTCAACGAAGTAGAATGGCTTTATACCATAATACTCTTTTGCAGACAAATAGGTTATGTAAGAAAAGAGTTTATTGAACACATTTTACGAACAAGCGGTGGCTAAAGTTAGAATGTTCAGCTAAATAAACATTAATTTGCTCTGTAAAAGGCAGTTCTTCTAAAATACACATCACTGATGGTCTAAAATGTAAGTTCTGATTTGTACCAGTACTTTCATTTATCATTTAACTTGCTGCTTTTAAGGTTCAGAATCAAAACAGTGGAACCTCTAACTACATTCAAATTGGCAGGGGATGGAGATAGCACCCTCAGGAAGCCTTCCTGCCTCTTGAGGGAGTGTCAATGAACTTTGGGAAGAGAGCATGCAGCATGACTGTAAATAGGACTGTAAATAGAAAGGAGAGAGAGCCCCATAGTTATCCATCAGTTCTTGAATTCAAGGGGCCAGAGCTTTTGAAATCATAGACTGTTGAATCCTTCGGCCAAGGGGATTGAGGTCTCTGGGAAGTGAATATAGGTGAGAAACATGCTTAGGCAAAGATTGTAACTTGCTGAAGTTGAGTTTGTGTTAGAAGAATATTTTTACATTTTGTTTGTACCCTTTCAGTCTTTACTCCTCATGCTTGGTATTGCTTAAACCTGTGACTTTTTGTTTTATAAACTTGTTTTAGTGTTAAATAGAATGCTGTGACTGAAATAAGAGTGTTTGTCAAACCCCAGTTAAATTAATAAGTTGCAGTGTATTGTCCCTTTAAAGGAGCAACAAATGAAAAAACTCCTGTGTGTTCCAGGAGAGGGCTGGATACTACTAAGGCAGACTGTTTGGGGAAATTTGATCCTGGGGGTGGTGTTTGGGGTCAGTCTACAAAAAGTAACTGGTTGGTGGAAGCAAAGGTGTGACCTGTATGCTTGTTGCAGGCTATTGGTGTCAGGGCTGTGAGCAAGATAACATTTCAGGTATCCAGAGTTGTAGGGCAGGTGGTGACACAACCCCTTACTAGTCTGGCTTGAACCTCAAAAGCATTGTATATATTTGAGATCAGCTGAGCTGAGAATTTTACTCATGTTTTAATACCTTATGGCTAAACAGAAATAATCATTGTTTAAAATCAACATTTGTTGGTGCTTTATATAATTAATTAATAATAATAATTAATGGAGATATCCCATCTCCTAGAACTGGAAGGGACCTTGAAAGGTCATCGAGTCCAGCCCCCTGCCTTCACTAGCAGGACCAAGTACTGATTTTGCCCCAGATCCCCAAGTGGCCTCCTCAAGGATTGAACTCACAACCCTGGGTTTAAGCAGGCCAATGCTCAAACCACTGAGCTATCCCTTATAATATATTATTGATTACCACAAATATATGCATCAGACATCCATGACTTGGCATAAACTGTAAAAGGTTTTTTTATGCATGTAAGACAGTATGGAACTAGCCATTCAAAATACTATTTATTTTCCATAAGTGTTGGCAAGCAAATCTACAGTTCCAAAAATATTAAGGGTGGGATTTCTAAAATCCACCTAAGAGACGTAGGATTTAGGATGGGACTTGTGAAACTAAGTCACTTAAATGCTTCTGAAAAATCCCAATTTAAGTGCATGGCATGCCTTAATCTGATGCCTACATCTCCCTGGGGTTGGGGGCGGGGGGCATGGATAAAACCTAAAGACAGCTATAAATTACTCTAATATTTATTATGCTTCCAAATAAGAACTCCGGTTGAATAAGTGGGTGGACATGGAGGTAAGCTTTCTCTTTAAATGTGCAATTATACATTTGACATAAAGTAGGCTACCATTGTATTTGCACATATAAATAAATCATAATTTGTTTGAAGTGTGCAATAGTGGCCTTTAGTTTCCTCAGAATCTTATTGCAAATCTTTATTTTTTAAATTGCCTTTCTATTAATTCATAATGTCAAAAAGCACTAAAAATATGCAGCTATTAGCCAAAGAAAATATATATAAAAATGTAAAAACATATTTACTATGATTTACATAGGACTAATTACCATAAACCTTTTTTTCCCCATGTCTAATCTAATAGCAAGTTCTTTTCAAGTGAATGTAACTCACAATATTGTTTGAATTTTAAATTTAGTTTATCTCAGTGTCCAAGTAAATGATCATCATTGTTTTGCACTGACAAATTACTTGATGTTCAGTAAGGACAAAAAGTGAGACTGATCTGCTCTATATCAAAGAATCAAAAGGCCTTAATCCTGGAAGGGGATCTTTATGGATACACAATAAATGCAAAAAGATCCTTTTTCAGGCTCAGGTTACAAAAGGTAGACATGTGGCTCAAACAAAGATGTAGGAAAAAATGGAGTTGTGTAGGCTCTTAAAGGTGACTCTAAGCTACTTAAATGCAGATTTACTTTCAAAGAGCCCTGTAGCTAATCAGCTATTAAACCTGAATGAGCTTCTAAAACCACTTTGTACTCTGACAGTTTTGCATACATGTACCTGCTGCTTGTGTTTATGTATTGTGTATGTGCAATGTATAATACCCAATGATTATTTTCATTTTTGCTGGATACAAGAAAAGAACCCCTAATTTTCATCCATTTCATTTCTCTCTCTCTCACACACACACACACACACACACACACACACACACACACACACACACACACACACACACACACACACACACACACACACACACACACACACACACAGAGACTCGTCAGCCTTTGCCAGTTCTGCAAAGGAAAGATATGGGACTCGTGATAGATGCTTTAACTTTTTTTTACTTTTCACAGCTGCCAAAATAAGCTTCTTTTGATGTACACATTGTTGGCGGGTGTCTCTATTGCAGCATTCTACTTGAGGGCTCCAGTTGGGTTTTATCTTTTTTGTCACAGTCTGTAATTTTTTTAAATATCCGTTTCTGAATTTAATGCCTGAGCCTCCTTAAGATCTTCTGCACTAAAAAATTTAAGGTGGTCACATTTCACTCCAGTAATCACATGGTTTTATTTTTGAATATTCTCCAGCACTTTTGTTTTAAAAGTAAAAAGCTGTATAGTATCACTTACTATTAGCAGACTCCTTGCAGATTTCTGAGAGTCCAAGATTATGAGCTCCACTTCTTCATAGCCTTTTTCCCCCACTGTACTTGATTTCTATTAGTAAAATACACAGCTATGAAATTTAGGGAATTTAATATTATTCAGCTTACTTATAACTGTATCCATTTCTCTGTTTTCCCCTCAGACTTCCACATTAACTTGTAGCACTTATTTTCCTAAGGTTGTTCTATAGTCTTCCGTTTATTCTTCTGCTACTGAATTTTTGCTCTCATGATGATTAGGTACAGTATGACCAAAAGGGTCAGATGAACCCCAGTTCTCTGCTTCAGAAGAGTGTCCATGCTATACAGTCTTTAATGCGGCTGTTTTCACTATTCCCAGTTGGTTATTTTTAATGGGCACTCCTGCCAAAAAGGTCTTTTCCAAATTATTTGAAACCACTTTAGCTTTATTCTGTGCCATAAACCTTTTGTATCTGCTGCTATATCAAATTCTCAGTAAATTTAGCAGCTTGCAATACTGGTCAGCAGCACTAGCATTAGCTACAGTTAAATTGGTCCAGCAGGGTCCTCAAGACTAGTTATAAATCTCAGCCTTCCAATTGCCATAGTATGTTTGGCTCCATCAAACTAT
This sequence comes from Chrysemys picta bellii, assembly GCF_011386835.1. Classification (NCBI taxonomy): domain Eukaryota; kingdom Metazoa; phylum Chordata; order Testudines; family Emydidae; genus Chrysemys; species Chrysemys picta. The sequence continues at coordinate 110,696,802 of NC_088797.1, forward strand.
GCTCAGTTTTATGTACATTTTAGAGAGTTATTTACTGTTTCTGTTATCTTGATCCTTGCATTTTGAGGGGAGGGGGAAATCACATTTCATATTTTCCCACAGTCCACTTAGAACTGTTCCCTGCTCAGAATCCAAAATTTGTGAAATCATCCCACTTTCTCCCTTGCTCTCATATTGTTAAATAATACTTATGTGGCTGAGGTAATTGTTTCAGACATGTGGAGCAAAGCTTGAACTCTGAAAGTAGGAGCTGGTGATCTCTGGTATGATGATATTGGGATCTGGCAGAATGCTAAGATGAGAAAATTAGTTTTTCCACAGTGTCTGTGTTTACACAATCAACTGTATTCCTGTGGAGTTGTTCTGAAAATATTTTAGTGTATTCTTTCTGCTTAGGTTGAAATAATGTTTACAAGTACAAATTGACTGTCCAAATAGAGTGCAGTGAATTTTATTCTAGTTCTTGGCTCTCTAATACCTTGCGTGTCCTTTCCCTCCCATTTCAGCATTGTTTCCCTGGTTACCTGCACCATATTGTTGACACAGGACACAGTGTCAGAGAGTACTTGCAGTTGGCTATACAACTCAGTTTCTTCATGTTTGGCTGCTGTAGTTCATAGAATATCAGGGCTGGAAGGGACCTCAGGAGGTCATCTAGTCCAACCCCCTGCTCAAAGCAGGACCAATCCCCAACTAAATCATCCCAGCCAGGGGTTTGTCAAGCCTGACCTTAAAAATCTCTAAGGAAGGAGATTCCACCACCTCCCTAGGTAACCCATTCCAGTGCTTCACCACCCTCCTAGTGAAAAAGTTTTTCTTAATATTCAACATAAACATCCCCCACTGCTGCTTGAGAACATATGGTACCACTGAGAACAGTCTAGATCCATCCTCTTTGGAACCCCCTTTCAGGTAGTTGAAAACAGCTATCAAATCCCCCCTCATTCTTCTCTTCTGCAGACTAAATAATCCCAGTTCCCTCAGCCTCTCCTCATAAGTCATATGTTCCAGCCCCCTAATCATTTTTGTTTCCCTCTCCTGGACTCTTTCCAATTTTTCCACATCCTTCTTGTAATGTGGGGCCCAAAACTGGACACAGTACTCCAGATGAGGCCTCACCAATACAGAATAGAGGGGAATCGTTGGTCCATTGACTACTGGAGCTTCCCTTAAAAGTACCAAATATTGAAGTAGTGCAGATGTATCTTAACCCCCTCTTCCTTTGACATGTATGCCACTAGTTTCCTTCAACAGAACTGAAGAGGATATTGCCTGGCCATTGAGGATCAGAAAGATATATGCCAGATTGTGATAATATGCAATATTTTGACATTCCTGGGCGGCAATCCGTATAGTTTTTAACTATTTCCATGGTGATATTATCATGTGTTGGACTTTGCTGGTGATGTGTTCAGTCCAACCACATTATGACGATACAGGAAATATTTAGAAAAAAAGTTTACACAATTATCCTGTTTTATGTAAGCCCTTTTGAGGCTGTGCATACTTGTAATACATGCCTTTGTTTCTCAGTTTGAAGAACTATCTTTCTCATGCTTGTCTGTCATTTGGATGTTATTATTTCAACTTTGGATAAACATTCAGCCAACTTAACTCTGTTCAGAGTCCATAAACTTGCTGTTTCTATCATCAACTGACTGAAACCAAGGTACAATAACCACTGTAGACTAAATAATGTTATTTATTAGGCTTGAAGAGGCCATTTGTTAATCTTTCTATTGTCTTAGGATACCATAAAACACTAAATATATTGCTTTGAGAGGTCTTATACCTCAATTTATTGCCTTACTTTTTATAAGGCAGATCATGACAGTCATTCGAATGAAATGTTGAATTGTTTTTTTTAATCCTCCCTATTCATACTTCCCAGAGAAACATTACAGCAAAGTTTCTAAATGTTTCTGTTGTGCAAGCTGGGAACACCAAGAAAATCCAAGATGGCATTATAAGTGACAAGGAGAGAGATAATGTTAGTGGTCCGTTGAAGAGCAGCCCATTAAAAGTGGAATCAGCACTTCAAAAGTTAGAATGTCTTTCCCCATCTCCCTTCCTTCACATTAAAATGGTGCAGGATATTGTTGGGCATTGTGTTCAGTCATGTAAACCATAGAAATATATGCACATGTTCAGCCCAGGAGCAGTCATTCTTTAGGAATGCAGATATAAATAAAGTAAATATGTACATGCAAACAAATGTCAAGTACCTGAGGATTGTAACCCAATGCACAAGATTCAGTGAGAGGGAGGGGGAATATGAAAAACAAGAAGCTGTGATGAGAGGGAACAAATTGGTTATGAGAGAGCAAATAAAAGATACTTTAGATTGTGTGCTCTGAGATATTGCATTATAGATGGGATGGGAGAGAGTGGTGGTATTGATCCCTCACTATTCAGCATTGGGAAGATAGCATTTAATATGTATAATTCTGAGTAGTGCAAAACAGGCAAGCTTTTTCTAAAAGGAGGGAATTCAGAGAATTGCAAAAAGAATGATAAAAGAAATGGAGAGCTTGGTAAGAAGAGAGGATATAGAAGCTAAATACACTTCTACCCTGATATAACGCGACCCGATATAATACGAATTCGGATAGAACGTGGTAAAGCAGCACTCCGGGGGGGGGGGGGGGGGGGCTGCGCACCCCGGTGGATCAAAGCAAGTTCGATATAACGCGGTTTCACCTATACGATTTTTTTGGCTCCCGAGGACAGCGTTCTATCGGGGTAGAGGTGTATATATGTTTTGACAAAACTGTAACTAAAGGCTGTATAAAAAGTAATATTTGTAGCTACCAAGGAGAATGAGATTGGTTGGCATAGTCCAAGGTGGGGTATAATTTATATCCTAGACTGTACAATAGCATACCAATGCAAGTGGTGGAAGCCCCTTTGCTTGAGACATTCAAAATTAGATTGGACTGAAAAATTCAGAACATATTACAGAGAACTTCCTGTCTTGGCAGGACAAATTTACCTGACTGGTCTTTTCCCTCTCTTATTTCTGTGTTTCTGCTAAACTATTTCATAAAAAATTCACCTGGCGGTCATTGATGCTTTTATAAACTTGTAAACAGCAAATCTGTTCCTACAGAACCTAGAATGATTACACTTTACTTAGGTAATGACACATTTTAAACCACCTTTTAGAATCCTGTTGTTTCAGTCTCTTGTGGGCCATTCAGATTTTTCAAGCTGAAGTGCTTTATTTGTAAAGGTTATTTTCCCTTTTTTTTCCCCGGGCACAGCTTGCTATGACTCTGGAGGGCTAGAGAGAAAATTGAGTTATGTCAACTCCTCTGTAATAAAGGAAATGAGTTCTACCATGTCTGATCCCTCTCAAGAGAGAATTTTGACAGAAACAGGATTGATAGCACTTACCTCAAAACAAAAGGGAAGCGGATTGTTCCTTCCCCTCCTCCCCCCGCCCCTTATTTCTGATTACTTCTGCCTTTTACCTAATCCCACTTAACTCTTTTCTTTTAAAATTGCACACCTGTCCTTTGGTGGAACATGCTGTTACTGAAAATTATTTGGGAAGTATTTTCTTCCTGCCTTCCAGTAACATCACTCTTCATTGTTTCTCCACATTAACGTTGTGTTAATGTAGTGCTCTGAGTTGAGAAACATGCATATTTGCATTTCAACACTTCAGTTTTAATGCACCTCAACTCACCATCCAAAGCAAACAGAGTATCCTCTGACCCCCTTTTCAAATAGATCTGATGGTAAGGAATATTATGCAATGTTAAACTCACTTCTGACTCTTTTAGGAGGAAGAGGAAGGGAGTTATTCTTTTATTTTGAGAGAGAGAGAGAGAGATGTTTTAAAGAAAACTTGATCTAGATCAGATTCGGGGTAGGCTATGTGCTCAGCACCCCTTTCCAAACATTGGAGAAAGCTGGAGAAAAGATCAAATCTACATCTCTCAGAACCTGTGGAATTTTTAGTGTGTATGGGAATTTTTTTTGGGGGGTGAGGAGGATTTGTGTGTGTATTGTAATATAAATTTTATGTACAATATAGATGGGGTGGTAGTACTGCTTATTATTAAAGTTACCGACACCTTCCATTATAAGACCCTGTTTAGGCTAAAATTGTACAAACTGGATGACTGCCTCAGCCTATGCACTTTTGGGGTGGGGGGGAGGAAGGGGAAGGGGGTTGGTGGCAGGCCAGGAGTAGAATTTTAAGCCAAAACAGTTAATCCATTTCTGAGAAAGAGGTTAGGGGAAAATGTTGTTTTTGTCCATGTCAAAAAAAAAAATGGATGTTTTCTTTGAAAAGCTTTGTCCTGTGCTTCTGAGCAGGGATTTAAAATTTGACGGGGTGTGTGGCCTTTGTGTCAGGGATGTCCCTGGCCATCTGTGTGAAAACTCACCCAAATTTAGACAAGTTATAAGGCTTTGAAAAGTCACAGTTCACTTGTGCTCAACAGAGACTTAAGAGTTTACCTGCTAAATTCCTTGAAGATTCCACCCTTGCTGAGCAGGATGTACCTCTAGGCTGCTGTGGGACATTCTGTGGGTCAAGGTCGAGGCATCTGAACTGAGAACAGGGAGCATGTCTCTCCTTTGCTCTGTGACTCCCCACCACCATCACCATGCCCAGCCAGCATGGAGAAGAAAGCTGCCTAACTTGAATGCACAGGGGACAACCACCAGACCTACGGGACAACAACCTACAGAAAGTTGAGGCATGGGTGAATAGATGGGAAGAAGGAATCTGGGGGTGAAGGTGGTGGAAACAGGGACTGCAGGTTGGTGTGGAGAGGCGGGGAGGGAGAGGAGAGGGAAAACTAGGAGTTGAGGTGGTTGGGAGACTGGGTCAGTAGATTGGGGGAGACTGAAATCAGATGGAGAAACTGGGACTGGGAACCAATGGGGCAGGGGGAAGAAGGGAACACAGATCTGATGAGGCTCTGGGATGCAGGGGGTACAACCAGAACTGGGTGGGCAAAGAAATTGGACAAGAAGCCTGATAGCTGGGGTGGGGGAGCGGACATAGAGACTAAATAAAGAGCCATGTGAGGGGGATTGGGACTGGGAGTCAGTGGGTGGGGAGGAGCGACTGCAGGCTCATATTGGGAAGTGAGAGAGAGAAGATGAAGAGCCATGAGGAAGGGGAATTGGGAATGTCTGGAAAGGAAACTGAGATGTAATGGGGAGGGAGACTGGGACATGGAGTCCAGAGGTGAGAGATTAGGATTTGCTGGGCAAGGAGATTGGGAATGGGATGAAAAGCCTGAGGAGTGGCGACTGGGACTCTGAGTGACAAGTAGGGGATGGGGATGAGGAGCCAGGGATGGGGAAGAGATGGGGTCAAGAGTCCTTAATTACATGATTACCATTTTTTTCCAAGGGACCCCTGCCTCATTCAAAGTACTGCTCTGGGGATGAATCAGGAGGTGCTGTCTGTAGAACCTTGCCTCACTTGTTGCAGAAGTTAGAATTTGTGTAAGAATTTGCATAGTGAATGAGGCAGGGGATTACAGGAAGATGAAGGCAGTTGAATGCTGACTGGGAAAATTATATTCTATCCCTGCTTCTGCCATGGAGGTCCTACATGATGCAGGACAAGTTACTTAAACCAGACTTTTCACAGGGTGGTCACTAATCATGTGTTCCTCAGTCTGTGTACCTGACTTGACACTCTGCGGTCTGATTTTCAGAAATGCTGCGACTGAAGTGAGTGCTATGTAATGCCAAGTACTCTGAAAAATCTCAAATTGGTCTCCCAAAATCAATGGATACTCTGTGCCTCAGCGCCCTGTCTATAAAACTGGGATAGTACCACTCCCTCATCTCACTGGGCTGCTGTGAAGACAAATTAATTCCTGTGTGTGAAACACTCAGATACTGTAATGATGAGCACCATAGGAAAGCCTGTGAGTAAATTAATAATTTTGTCTTCAGAGCAAGGGTTGGGTAGCGTGCAGTAAATAAAGCATGTAGCCACCCACCGAATGACAAGGAGAAAACAAAATATTTAATAGTTGCTTTTTAAGTAAGCACTGTTTGATTAAAATGTTTCCCTATTGGTTAATTCAGATAATGATCATGGGTTGATGTGTGAAACAATCCAAGTATATGTTTTTATGGTGAGATTTCGATGTGATTGAGGTAGAATTGAGGAATTTAAGTTTTGCAGAGCAACCAAGAAAAGCTTTTGCATTTATGAGAAGCAGTTTTGCTGGATGTTAGAACAGAACTATTTTTATGGAATTACTACATCTGTATAAACTTAGCTGATGGTTGGGTCATTTATGCTTGTTTAAAACATTAATAGGAATTTTGTGAATTATACCTTAATCACGAGGAACAAATCTGCTTAGTTTGTCCTTTCATTTCTCCCCCAAAAAGAATCAGTTCACTCTAGAAGTCGTATTATTTTTGACCAGTTGGAAGTTGTGTTCAGATACTGTATGTCTAATTTTTGCATTCAGTTCCCATAATTAGACACGCACATATAGCATTTGCATTTGTAAATAACTAGTTAAATGTTTAAATGGCTGCTTACACATAAGGATACCTCTCTGGAATACTCAGTTTTGTAACACAAGTATTGAAAGTTGGGCTGTATGAGTTGGATTTTCAAAAATATGGTAGGCATTGCACTAATTCTGTTCCAAGTAAAGTCAATGAGAGCTTTATTGCTAACTTCACTGGGAGCTGAGTTAGGCCAGTGCTGAGCACTTTTGAAAATCTCACCCTGTAGTACAGATATTTCCTAAAACAAGTAACACTATTGTTTAACTTCTCCTTCATTCTGTGTGTTTAGTTTTTCTAAGTAAAATCCATTTTGCCTTTAATAAAATCATTCCATTTTTGAAAAGCACATGAATATGAAGATTTTGGAGGAAGACTAGATATACATTCCTATGTAGTTTAACTACTGTAATGATTTGACATAACTCAGAATTTCCTTGCTTTTATAATTGTATACTTACTACCATAATCTAATTAATCTGAACACATTGGTAATAGTTAGTTCTCACTTAGTCTTTTCCCCTGTACTATCCTTCCATTTTGGTTAAGAGTTATGCTGAAGTATCCATAATAAAAATAGCCTAACCATGGCATATTGGGATCATGGTCAGGCATAAATCAAAAAGGTCAGTATTAAATCCATTTATATCTTGGATCTAATGTATTAGAGTCTGAGACAATGCAAACCTAGTTGTGATGAGGTAATTCCTAAAGAGGTACAAATATTTTTTTTTCTCAGAATAAAGTCAAATAAATAGATGTCTGGTTAACAATAGTGTGTTTCAAATCTAATAGCTAAAATCACTTACATCAAACAGTTCAAACTTTCATGTAGTTGTCAGTCTTTGTGAATGGAAGGGAATAAGCTTTTGGCAACGTGCCTTGGAGAGAAAAGGGACACTTGAAAATAGTTAACAGAATATGTGTAGTGCATTAAATTATATTTCCTTCAGAGCTATGGCACCAGAAGCTGATAAAACAGCAGACAGAAATGCAGGCTTTGCAAACGCTATGGTCTGACTGCTATTTATAATAATGAAGCAACAGTCTCTTGAACGTACTAATTGCTCTTAACTTTGAGTTTAAATCCAGAATTATCTTACTGACTAATGTGGTGCTGTCAGTAAGGATAATGGGATCTGTTTAATATTAAGAATATGGCTATAGACACAGATTATCTAAAGCAGTGGTTCTCAAACTTTCTTACTGGTGACCCCTTTCACATAGCAAGCCTCTGAGTGAGACACCCCCCCCCCCATAAATTAAAAACACTTTTATATTTTTAACACCATTAACCATTATAAATGCTGGAGGCAAAGCGGGGTTGGGGTGGAAGTTGACAACTTGCGACCATCTCCCCCCATATAATAACCTCGCGACCCCCTGAGGGGTCCTGACCCCAAGTTTGAGAACCCCTGATCTAAAGCACTATTGATTGGCTAGCTGGGTCTTTCTGATGTGTCACTCTCAACAGTTCATAGCTGGGACTTCATCTCATAAACGCACACAAAATTTGCTAATCTCATGTTCTGCGGGGGAGTGGGTGAATGTGGTTATGGAAGAGGAAGAAATGCAGCTGAAGGAGAGAAATCACTTCAAAATGCCCCCTCCACCAAAGTGCAGGCCGGTCCTTTCTGCAACACTTTGTGGATCTTTCAGACACATTTATCTCATTTTCTAGTGTAAAAGCTAAACCGAGAACTATTCAATAGTTCAGATTATTTTTATGAAAGAGCAATTTGAAAGTAGCTGTTAGGCCAATGACTATTTTAGATTCTGATGATCGGAGTTTCCAAATAACTCAGGGAACCTTGAAAAAAAGTGAAAGAGGGCTAGAAAAAAAATTGACAAACTAAAAATATATTGAAAATAGTTGGGGAAATCAAGGTACATTCAACGATTCCCCACTTTAGCTTTCTTGTAGTAACTGCTTTTCCTAGTGGAAGGTTATGTCCCACAGAAGTGGTTAACAAACAAGATTTAAAAAAAAAAAATTAAGTTAACTGAGTGAGCTGTACTCTAATAGCAGTAAGCCATAACAAGGTGTGCAGTAGTAGGTTCTTGGCACACTGGGGACAGGGCCGGCGCTTCCATTTAGGCGACCTAGGCGCTCGCCTAGGGCACCAGGATTTGGGGGTCGGCATTTTGCCACAGTTGGTGGCAATTCGGCGGCGGGGGGTCCTTCCGTGCTCCGAGTCTTCGGCGGCAGTTCTGCGGCGGGTCCTTCACTCGCTCTGGGATCCGCCGCTGAAGTGCCCCGAAGACTGGGAATGCGGAAGGACCCCCCCACCGCAGAATTGCCGCCGCTGACTGGGAGCACGGAAGGACCTCCGCCTAGGGCGCCAAAAGCCCTGGCGCCACTCCTGACTGGGGATTGAAGACACTAGTCGGACTCAATAGAGTCATCAAACCTGGTAAATCCTATTGGTTCCAAACCCAGGGGTATGAAAAGGGTTTGAGTCTGAGAGAGAGAGAGATGTCTTGATCAGGGCAGGGCCTCCGTAGACCAAATGGCAAGGAGCTTCTTCGGCACCCCCTCTTCCATTTGTTAAACTTTTGAATACCTTATTTTTTTTATTGCCTTTGTAGCCCATTTCACAAGTTTGAGGCATGATTTGCATGCATAGATTCATAGAGTCTAGGACTGGAAGGGACCTAGAGAGGTCATCGAGTCCAGTCCCCTGCCCTCATGGCAGGACCAAATACCGTCTAGACCATCCTAGATAGACATTTATCTAACCTACTCTTAAATATCTCCAGAGATGGAGATTCCACAACCTCCCTAGGCAATTTATTCCAGTGTTTAACCACCCTGACAGGAACTTTTTCCTAATGTCCAACCTAGACCTCCCTTGCTGCAGTTTAAACCCATTGCTTCTGGTTCTATCCTTAGAGGCTAAGGTGAACAAGTTTTCTCGCTCCTCCTTATGACACCCTTTTAGATACCTGAAAACTGCTGTCATGTCTCCTCTCAGTCTTCTCTTTTCCAAACTAAACAAACCCAATTCTTTCAGCCTTCCTTCATAGGTCATGTTCTCAAGACCTTTAATCATTCTTGTTGCTCTTCTCTGGACCCTTTCCAATTTCTCCACATCTTTTTTGAAATGCGGTGCCCAGAACTGGACACGCTACTCCAGTTGAGGCCTAGCCAGAGCAGAGTAGAGCGGAAGAATGACTTCTCGTGTCTTGCTCACAACATACCTGTTAATGCATCCCAGAATCATGTTTGCTTTTTTTGCAACAGCATCACGCTGTTGACTCATATTTAGCTTGTGGTCCACTATAACCTCCGTTCCAAAAAGTTCAAAAATGCTTTTTTCAAATTTAGTTTCAAAACCAATTTTCATCACAAGTGGTATATTTCTTGAAAAATTTAGCTGTCGACAAAGAAACGTTTTCTGACAGAAAAATATTATACTGGAAAATTTCCAACCAGCTCTACTTAGAATTGAAGTTTGATTGTATATTAAAATTACTTGATATTTTAAAAAAATATTTGAGCAATATATTGGGCAAGGGAGTTCTGCATTTTTAAGGCTTTTAGGCTCACCTATTGACACATGGAATACATAGGAGTGATTTCTGAATGTTAGTACAAATGGATTCAGATGTTTAGTTCTTTGTCTCTGCTAGTTCTGGCTCACCTCACTGACTCAGTGTAGCACAGACCAAACACAGTTTGTGAAAACAGAGTAGCTAGAGTTACTTGCAAAGCGCTCTCTTGGGGGCCAATAAAGTCTATCTCTGTTTATGTAATGAAATCAGGGAGCAAGGGTCTGCTGTAAGTTTTTTGCTGATGGGATTCCATTGGTATTGTCTTTCAATGAAAAGCCTGAATTTAATAAACCTTTAAGGCTGACTTACTCTTTCTCATGATGTGCTGCCTAGCCCTAATGGATTGCTGTTGATGATTTGGGTTGTTTTGTTTATGTAGTGTTAGAGCTTCTCTTTAAACTGCTGGCTGGAAACTGAGATGAAGGCTGCCTTAATTCACTTTTAATAAAAGATCAATAGGTTTATTGTGGAAAAATAAAATACAGATGTAAACTTTACCTGATAAAAGAATTAAATGTGTGTTTAACCTTCCTTTCTTGTTTGTTCAATGCTACTGGTATTTAATCCTTTTTGTTTTTGAGACTATTATCTTTCTTTTGTGCTTTTACATTTCAAATTTGACTTAGACTGTGAAAACAAACTATGCTGACTATTTTCATCTCAAATGCTCATCAAATCCCTCAGATTTTTCAAAATATTTAAAAAGTAATCTCCAGACTGAAGTCTCATTAAAACCTTTGCCCTTGCTCTGGGACAAAAGTTCAGAGAAGGTTCTGATGATTTTGATTTGGAAACTGTAAAACAAAAAATGGCAATGTGTGAATTGTTAATTTAAGTTTTATTGTAAGTCTGCCAAGCTTGTCTCCAGAAGTTTCCAATTAATATCCAAGAATGCTTAATAATATCCTGAATGTCATATTAAAGATTTTTTTCTATTTTTATATTAAATATAATAAGGGGAAAAGCCCACTAGTGAAAATAAAAATAGAGCACGTCTTATTTTTGTAAAAGAAATGGCTCTGTTTATACATGGCAGTAAATTAGCCCTCTAGAAGGAAACATCAGTCTCAGAGAAATCTTTCAGTGATGATTGTTTTCAGTATCTTTTTTTTTTTTTTTAAACAAATCAATTGACAAGATGTGTGATTTTTATGAAGACACTCATTTTATTTTTGGTCCTGGGAATGTTTAGGATTTTAAATAAGGGTTATTGAAGTGCTGTTCATCTTTTCTACAGGAGAAATTAAAACAACTTCTTATGGAGGGTAATCCCAACCCAAAATGCACTGACATTTTGTCTCCTCAACAAAACTGTTTTTTGCAAATTCCTGGAAATGTTCCCCATGTGGAATTTCCCCACAAAATTTTAATGGCTAGAGGTTCAGGACAGGCAATGCTTCGTCTTGGGACAAGGACAGGCATAAGCTCCAGTATCTCATAAATCACCAGATGAACAGCATATGCTACATCCCCTTTCTAATATTAGAGGGAACTTGTTTCTAGCTATGGTAGATTACAGTGTAGTGTAAACTGTAAATCTATATTGAGATTGTCTAAATCTAAACAAGCTGAATATTGTAATTAATTCATAAATGTCAAACACCATAGAAGGGAGTTAGGATGATTTCACTCCTTTCTATATGCACACATCTTTTGTCTTCGGTATTTGTAATTCAGGTCCTTTTCTTTTAAAGATCATGATGAAAACTTTCAGGTGACAACCCAGGAAAAATATAAAGGGCCCAATTGAATGATTCCAGGGACTGTAATATGTTTTCCTCCTCTCTGATAAAATATACTCACTGAAGGATGTAAGATTTCCTAAGAGTTTATATTGAAAAAAACCTTTGTATATGTGGTAAATTTCCACCATGGTACGTGGGAATGTAGATATTTTACATCTATTAGTATGACTCATGGATATAACTTTTTTCATGCTGCAGTGAGTTTTAATGGCACAATATAAATAGAAAGCCAATATGAATTTAGCCACACAACTCCCATTTTAAAAACGAGATTTTTAATGAGAGATGTGAAACTAAATACTCAAGTCAACTTTGAAATTTTCCCAAATTTCTACTCTACTTAATATGTAAAGAATTGGGTTTGGGGGTATATCACTGAAATATTATGAGTTCCTGAGGGGAGGAGAGGGTGTTGGTGGGACTCTAAACTGTTATGAAGCTGTGATAGCCCTAAATTAGATTGCATTTTAATAGTATATCTTATGACAAAAATGTTCCGTCTGTAATGAAAGTTTGTGGATTTGCCAGGGATATAGTTAATTTTAATTTCAGGCCCCACTTTGTTCCTTTAATGTGGTGTTTTTTGACAGTTACATATCACTATCCATTTTTAAAAACATCTTGGACTTCTGCTTTTGTACTTGCTACAGGCAGTGCTTGAGGTAGCCATTTCTTTCACATTTTGTGTTATAAAGTTTTGAAAAGTTTGCGCTCTGCCGTTGTGTTGTGCACCACTCAAGAGGCCCATCATCTTTTTCTTTGATTTAGAATCTGCCAGTTAATACTTTTATACCTAAAACTTCACCTCAAAACACAAACAATCCATGTAATTTTTCAGAGGGCTGCACGTTTATTTAATTTGCGAAACTCATGGAGAACCTTAAACTCAATATATTTTCAAACCCAGTGTAAATGCATTTTAGGGAAAATTGAGTTAAGATGAGTGACCAAGATCTCTTTGCTTATGTAGATGAAAGTACAGTATCCAAGAGACTGAGCAAGAGTTAAATTGCCTTACCCCATTGTTTAGGTTAGAAAACAGCTCTCAGAGATGGTTACTTAAATATTTTTCTACTCTTGACCATTTGAAAAAAGGTGCTTGAATCCATAAATAATTACACTTGTAATACAAATGGTTTTTTACTCAGTGTAGCTGAAAAGACAAACTGGTTTCCAAGTCCCCTTATTGTTTCGTTGGGGTAATGGTGACTTAAATTGTGCTGCAAGTGTTACACTAACGTTTTATTCAACCAGCTCTGTTTAGAAAGCATAACATTTAAAAGTGGTTTAATAAAGCAATTTCTAGTCTTTGGCTTTAGAACATTCTCGTCTTAGCCATGAGCTTTAAGCTTATACTTGGAGTTGAGGAATATTGTTTTAACTTAATGTAGAAATTTGCTTTTAGTAAAACAGCAATAATTACAAACTGATCCTGAATGATTTTCAAATGGGAAAATCAAGATCATATAATGAGTTTTTAAAGTATTTGTTTTATTGCGTGTTTTATTGCGTGTTTTAAGCAAACACTGTATACAGTAGGCTACTCTAAATGAAAACTTCCTGGTTGTCTATAAATGCAAAGTAATCAGTTTAATCCAACAAAAGGTATTGATTATACAGAAGCCTTAAACAAAACCCTACAAATTGGAGTCATAGAATCTCAGGGTTGGAAGGGACCTCAGGAGGTCATCTAGTCCAACCCCCTGCTTAAAGCAGGACCAATCCCCAGACAGATTTTTGCCCCAGATCCCTAAATGGCCCCCTCAAGGATTGAATTTACAACCCTGGGTTTAGCGGGCTAATGCTCAAAGCACTGAGCTATCCCTCCCCTGGACGATTGAAAATAGAGGCATTGCTAGTGAGCAGAATGAATTATCATTTGAAGTGGAAGGATGGAGTGAATGGAGCTGGGAACCGTTAGAAGGGCTTGGGTTGCTAGAAACTTCAGGAATGTACCCTGGACATTTGATGTGCTTCTGTGTAAAGCTGATTAGTTCATCTTATTATTTCAGTTGCAATTACTAGGTGGTTGTTTCTCATTCTAACTGTAATAAGTATGAAAGCTGCTGATCAGTACTATAAATGGGTGATTAGTATTTTAATTTTATTATAATAGTATTTTAAGTGTATGAATTTCTAACTCAGCATGTCTAAAGTTGAAGTAATTGGCAGGAAGCAATTAATTGAAAGTAATAAAACCAGATCATCTAAATATTGTCGAGAGTTTAGTAGCAGGAGAGAGAGGATTTATGCTCTTCTCAAAAAATTCAGAAAATCTATTTCTTCTAATTCTTCACGATCAAATGTGCCACTGCATAAAGATTTGCGTATTTAAGTGGAAGAGCAGAACACTGATTAATTTGATTCTGTGAATGAGATGGTTTCAAGGACATTGTTGTCATTGAAGTGTAGCTGCAATAACAACTTAAGTCCTTGTTCAGATCTTCTATCGGTGTTTCTCAAACTTTGGTACTGGTGACCCCTTGAACATAGCAAGCCTCTGATTGTGATCCCCTCCCACCTATAAATTAAAAACACTTTAAAATGTATTTAACACCATTATAAATGCTGGACCCCCTCACAACCCCCCATGTAATAACCTTGCGACTCCCTAAGGAGTCCTGACCCCCCAGTTTGAGAACCCCTGTTCTATTAGCTCTTTAGCGTCAACTTTTTTCAAGAGAAGTCTCTGCCGTTTTTTTGGCAGTAGAAGATGAACATCAACTGATTGCCTTTTTTATTACACAAAATGAACTGTTTAAAGAAATGGCTGAAACTGTTTGAGATACAGGCTTCTGACTCTGCTACATTCAGTGTGATTTGTCATAATTCCTCTTCTGAGCAGTGGGTTTAAGACCCTATGTCTCTAGAATTTGTTCTTCGCTTTATTACTTTGCATAGCATACCCCTTGTTTTTGTAACATGATACATGTTTTCTGTTTGAAAACTAGTCATGTTTGATAGTGCCAGCACATTTCTTGAACTGTGTGTGGAGGTTCAATGGGGGGAGTGACTAAAATGAATAATAGGTCAAAGGTAGGGTTTCAAAGTAAGTAACAGCTCAAAGATCAAACTTGTTTTAAACAGGGTGAATTGACTGATTAGAGCGACAAATTATTGCTGAGGTGATAATTTTCTTTAACTGCTGGGATAAGGAATATTTTTGTTATTTTTCGTTTCTAGAAACGTTTCGTAATCTTGAGAAGATAGAATTTTTGTTAAAAGGATAATCTCTGAGGCTTTCCTAATGCTACTTATGATATTCTTGGAATGACTTGGAACATTTTTGTTAATTCAATATACATTTCTTGTTTTGTATTTTAATATTTTATTTAAGGGTATACAACAAAATGGTTCATAACTAATAGTTTGCTGCCTTAATGATGGGTGTTTTTTGTGTTTCGAATGAACATTTCAAACAAGCTGCTTTTGTAGTGTTGAGTTTTTTATTGTCCGCACCAACTCAACAGGACTTTAGGTGATAACTGAGTTTAGGGTTCAAAGAAGCAACACCAAGACTTGAGTATTCATCTTGGACACCATGAAATATATTAATATATAAAATTAATATACATTATATAAAATTTATCTATATCTATATAGATATTAATTTTAGAAACTTTTTTTAAAAGATACCAAAATCAAGCTTGTGTTTCAGAGATGGTGTAGAAATCACTAATAGGGTCACTTAATGTTTATGGTGAAGTTGTTTCTGGATCATTTTGTTTAGACTTGATTAAAACCATCCTTGTACATAGTGAACTCTGGAGGCTTGTAGCTGGGATGTTATGTAACTGATATGTCTATTCTTTTTTTATTCTTCATAGGGTCAGTATAGGCCATCTGACTTATTGTGTCCAGAGACATATGTCTGGGTACCCATTGAGCAATGCCTACCTACACTTGAGCACTCTAAATATTGTCGCTTCAACCAGGACTTAAAAGCAGGTAGGTTTATAATAAAAGGTAGGCCTGCAAATTATCTAACTTATTTTTACAATCGATCACTGTCATCATCTGCTGCTAAGATTTCCATAAATCCTTATATCTATTTTTATAAACATCAAAAAAGCACTTCCAGTAATCATAGCAAATAGAGAATATGTCTTCAGCTGTCTATTAACAGTATGCAAGTGATGAAAAGGTTTCAGGGTATAATACATTCCATAGAATATATGTAATTTAAAGTGAATATTTCCTATTGGCTTTATGTGAACATATACATTATTTATTCAGTCCATTTGATGAGCTAAATGACCAGTCTTTTCCTTCTTTAGAGTTCAGTCTGATGCAAATAAAGAAAAAGAAAAGAAGTCAGTTAGGATAAATGTCTTAAGCTGAAAAATTAAGTTAAAAGGGATCTCCAAATGCTTTTATTAACAAAAAAAGATTCAGTACCTGTAGGGGATTATTTGATGAATACCTCAAATAGTGAAGGTAAGAGGAGCATTGTGCATATGACTAATCTTGACTTCACCTCGTTTTACCTCTTAGTGCCTGGATTACTGCTTTCACACAGTGATTCACCAGCATGTGCTGTTCTGATCTAACTCATTACTGTTTAGACTATAAAATAATAACAAAGATTAAAAACAACATAATAGAATAAAAAAAAGTACCTCCCCTGTAGACCAACTCCATGCTCCAGAAAGATTCTGTGGGAGTATTATAGCATGGGATAGTGCATGCATGAGAGAGGTGGCACTAGGACAGGAAGCCAGCACTGCATGTCTTTGGGAGACCTCATTTAAAAAATAGTTTAAAATAAAGTGCTGAATACCCTTCTTTTTCACCACAAAGCTGTCTCCTCATATCCCCGTTCTATGAGGTCACCAATCATGGTACATTCAAAGATGTAAAACCATTAGAGTCCACATGGCTGGAACGCACAGCTTGATGTTTGAAACTGTGGTTCCCTAATGATATTCCGTTCTTTTTTTTCTGTGAGCATGAACAGTAATGGAATTAATTATTATTTGTCCTGTTTTTTCCTTAATTCTTATTTAAAATAATAAGAATATTTCCATGTATTTTAGTGTTGGGGTTTTTAGTGTGCAGTTGATAGTTGAATAAAGAATTAGTGTTTCAATGGCAGTGTATGTGCAGTGAGGGGAAGGAAAGAGGACGTATTGTCCTTTCTCACAAGCTGTCTGGTTGACTGAAGGGGTTGCTTTGGACCTTAGAAGGAGCTACATTCAGCCCTCCTCATCAGTAGGAAGATTATGGCAACACAGGGAACTTTAAGAATTGGGCGTTCTAGAGGAATTCCCTCCTCTCCCACAGCCCATGTTAAGATGTGCTTTTTTTTTTTTTTTTTTTTTTTGCTCCAGAGGTAGGTAATAAAGTATCTGAAAAGGGATATATCAATATCTAGACACTTAAATGCATTTGAAAAGAAACAAAAAAACCATGTGTGTTTTGTACAACTCCTGAGCCGAATTTTAACTTGAGGCAATTTTCAAAGTTAATTGTCTATAAAACTCCTGAAAAGTAGAGCTCATTATAGAAACCTGGGCAGGATCTTTTGTGGTGTATAAATAATATACCCTTCTATTCATATTGCCACCAATTATATATCTTCCTGTTTCATCAGCCTCTGTCTATTTAAGGGACATCATATGCAGTAGTAGCGGTACTAAGTGATACATGTCACTGTTTCGCTCCCTACAAGTAAACAGTTTCAGAGAATAAAACAGTAGCATACGCAGCTTGTTTGAAAAGTGTTGTATTAGTGCAATATGTGCACTTACAGTAGGACCTGTTTATCATGCAAACATTTATTAAGCTACAGAGGGTTCTGTGGCACCTTTAAGACTAACAGAAGTATTGGGAGCATAAGCTTTCGTGGGTAAGAACCTCACTTCTTCAGATGCAAGGGGTCTGCATCTGAAGGAGTGAGGTTCTTACCCATGAAAGCGTATGCTCCCAATACTTCTGTTAGTCTTAAAGGTGCCACAGTACCCTCTGTTTCTTTTTACAGTTTCAGACTAACACGGCTACCCCTCTGATATTTATTAAGCTATTATCATTGCAGTAAGTAATATGCTTTCTCACCATGCATGGACATTGAGACCACTGAAATTGAAATTTAATGCAGAATGCAGCAGCCCATTTATTAAAAAGGGTTTCTTCTTGGGAACACACAACACCAGTGCTCAGTGATCTCCATTGGCTGCCAATAAGTTTTTTGGTGTATTTCATGGTATTGACCTTAATCTATGAAGTTCTAAATGACCTGGTATCTGAAAGACCTCCATTCTCCCTCTCCAGTACTGCCACAGTTGTGATCAGTAGAAGAGTGCAAAGTGCCTCTCTTGTAAAAATGAAGATTGCTGGTAGGGTATTTTCCATGAAGGGTTTTCTGCTTTGAAATTCGCTCCCTCTCCCCACCCGTTGGTCCACCTGTGCCTAGATCAGTTTAACTGGGAAGCATGCTGCAAAAAATCTTTCTCCCAGACATTTGGGGAGGGGGCCAAGGCTTAGAGGAGGGTTATTATATTTGCTATGGTGGAGTGTATGTTTTAATTATCGTTCTAATATGCTAGTGAATATTTAAATATTCTTTGACTTTCTAAAAGAAAAACTAGCTTTTTATATTTGCTGCATTATTAGCCATTACTGATTTGTGCTACTATTGACTAAATCGAGGTCGGCAACCTTTCAGAAGTGGTGTGCCGAGTCTTCATTTATTCACTCTGATTTAAGGTTTCGCGTGCCAGTAATACATTTTAATGTTTTTAGAAGGTCCCTTTCTATAAGTCTATAATATATAACTAAATTACTGTTATATGTAAAGTAAATAAGGTTTTTAAAATGTTTAAGAAGTTTCATTTAAAATTAAAATGCAGAGCCCCCCTGAACGGCGGCTAGGACCCAGGCAGTGTGAATGCCACTGAAAATCAGTTCGCATGCCGTCTTTGGCATGCGTGCCATAAGTTGCCTACCCCTGGACTAAATGATTTTATTGGATCACTAGCTGTAAACTCCTGTGCCTCCTTTTGCATTTATTTTGCACAGTTCCTGAATCTGAAACCCAGTGAGATTATGGAATAAGGAATAAATCTACAGCAATGGGGTGGAGGGGGGAGAGGGGGTTTCCTATGTTACCTGGTGAAGAGGGTGACAAATTCCAGTGCTGCTTCTCCCTAAGCATACCCTGATTGCTCTAAAAGTGGATACCGAGCATGTTACATGCAGTTCAAGAGATCCAAGCCTACTCCTTGCAATGGCCTGCCTTCATTATGAAGGCTTATATCATTGCTTATATAATGGTTGCCGTTAAAATGTCAAAATTTACCAAGCCACCACACCTTCCCTTTCCTTAGAAAACTATTGTATGGTAGTTATTGGCATATGTTGAGAGGAAGGATTCCCCCAATGGTAGGACTCAGAACACCTAGCTCTGCTACAGACTTCCTGTATGACTGGGCAAATCATTTAGTCTCTCTGTGACTCAGTTCCCCATCTGTAAAATGGGAATAATAGCACTTCCCTATGTCACAGGAGTGTTGATAAATACATTAAAGATTGTGAGGCGCTCAGATACCACAATAATGACTATATAAATACCTAGACAGAAATGTTACCTTTTAAATATTTAATGCAGCCATTATGTTGGGTATTGTATAGGGCAGGGGGTCGGCAACCTTTCAGAAGTGGTGTGTCGAGTCTTCATTTATTCACCCTAATTTAAGGTTTCTCGTGCCAGTAATACAATTCAACGTTTTTAAAAGGTCTCTTTCTAGAAGTCTGTAATATATAACTAAACTATTGTTACATGTAAAGTAAATAATGTTTTTAAAATGTTTAAGCAGCTTCATTTAAAATTAAATTAAAATGCAGAGCCCCCCCCCAGACCGGTGGCCAGGACCCAGGCAGTGTGAGTGCCACTGAAAAATCAGCTTGCGTGCTGCCTTCGGCACGTGTGCCATAGGTTGCCTACCCCTGGTATAGGGTGACCAGATGTCCCAATTTTATAGAGACAGTCCCGATTTTTGGGTCTTTCTTATATAGGCTCCTATTACCCCCCCATCCCCTGTCCTGATTTTTCACAGTTGCTGTCTGGTCACCCTAGTATTGTATAAAACACAAAAACAAAGACCATTCCTTCTCCAAAGTTTTTATAATAGAGCTACAACAATAACAAGGTGTAGTGGGGGGGGGAAAAGAGGAGGGAACTTATTTGGAACTTTGTTTTTAAGTGCTTGTGGATATCATGAAAAAAGTAGTTTTGAGGAGGCATTTAAATAGGGAGGATGGTGGCTTGACAAAGCAGAACTAAGAAGTCATTGCATTCCAAAGAGAAAGCATGGAAAAATGTGCAAAGACACAAGTGGGATAAGGAAATAAATTGGTTTGGAGGCTGGCTTTGTTCCTTGCTGCCGGAAAGGAAAATGTTGTTGTGCTTGCTAAATAACCAAACCAAAGTAGTAGGTTGGTGATTGTGCGGCAGTGAATAAACTAGAGACTTGGAAGATAACCCTGTAGGGGTAAGGAAGCATCAGCAGCTCTGGGCTATGGAACCCTTATCATAGAAGAAACATTTGGAAATTTTAAGATGTAAAACTTTGAATCTTTATCAGTATTGAATATCTCAGTCCAGACACTATTTGAAATCAGACTTATGTCCTGTGGTTTAAGGAAATGAAAACATAGTTACATGCTGAAATATATGACGCCTGCTGTGAGCTTACAGTCATTTGAGGTTTAAGTAGCTGCTGGCTCTAAGGAAGCTGCTCTCTACTGCAGGGCCAGTTTCCTGCAGCACACCCCCAGTACAGTCAGTAATGTAAGAGTCTTTAATTAAGGACAGATTAGACAATACTGTTCTATTTTAGATGACTGGACTTTCCATAACCCAACCTGTAGGTATTCTATTAAGAGCTCCCAGTTTATCAACTACAGGCCTCCCTACTATCAGATTAGTAACTAGTCTCAATAAACAGCTAAAAGAAGCTACACAACATTTTCAATGTCACCTTTTGGCAACAAAAAGTCACTGGAAATTCTTTTCTCCCTGTCTTCCTTAACATACATTTTTCAAGGTGAGGACATTTTGCAGACATTGATCAAGATAGGAAAAGAGCCAACACCTTTTGACACTTTCTAAAAAAAAAAAAAAAAAAAAATTCCAGTTGAATTTAGCAGTTGCAGAATTGTGTGTGTGTGTGTGTGTGTGTGTGTGTGTGTGTGTTTACTGCATTTATTAAAATCTTCTGAGCAATGTAGAACTTTTTTAAGCTCTTCCCTCCCCCACCTCTGCAATACTGTTAAGATTTCTGAAGATTCCTATGTCTACCATGTACCAGAAAAGTATCTTTCCTTAAATCAGCTAGAAAAAATACTTCTGTGAATTTTCCACATTTGCATTTGGTTTTGATCAAATGGTAAAGCATACTTTAAGAACAAAAATTCTGTAATAGTATTTGCATTTCTGATTTCAGAAGATTATGCCTGTTTCACATTTTTTGTGTTTTGATATTTGGAGCATTCTGCACTCTGTTTTTGTAATGGCTTTAAACTGTACCATTCTTTCTCCTTTCTCATAGTCTGCTCCTCCAGTATCTAATATCTTTCTCTGCAGCAGCAGACTGAAGAAAGAGAGAAGGAGGTACAGATGGGATAAACTCCTCCAGTTATAACACAACTAAGTAATTAAACCAAAGGAGAGTCTAACATAGATAATATAAACAAAACATAGGTGCTAGTCAAGCATTTTGTTAAGCCTAAAATAATTTTAAAAGCTCTAATTATTTGGAGCTGTGACTTAGGCTAGTTTTCAGGATGGAAATCAGTTGGTGCCTGATAACTGCATCAGATTGGACTCATTACTGGTTCTGGTCAATATAATCGGGCTCAATGCACTTTATTTAACAAAAACAAAAATGCTTCCAGTCTTACGGAAATAGTCAGATCTTGTGCCAGCAAACCCTCAAAACTGATTGTATAGTATTTGAGCGTGTTGAAAATCTCTAGATATGTAGTTTCTAATGTCTGATATGGAACAGTTAAAAATAACAGGGTTCATCAAAAATTGTTATAGTGTTTTTATAATCACTAATTAAACTTCAGATTTTAGTGCATACAAGCTGTGCTTTGTTAAAATATTCTTTCTTTTTATATGTGGTAGTGAATTCAGTGGTATGAGTTGAACCATACACAAATAAAATTTCTGTTCGCTGTCTTTGCATAGGTGGGTACCAGTTTTCAGGAATTATGGTAGGTTTAAACCTTCAGCATCTTCAGTTCCTCATACTTCTGTGAGGAGGTATGTTAGGATCCTGGTAGAAATCATTCAGGCAGCACCAAATATCTTCACATGAACAGGATTTGACTAATTTAAAGTAAATAGACAGGAAGCTAATAGAACAATGAAAAGTACTGATAGTGTGGTGTGTTTTTTTTGTTTGTTTGTTTGTTTGTTTGTTTGTTTTTATAAAGGGAGGTTTGGAGAGTGAGAGTCTTCTGAACTGTCATCTCTGTGTTGTTATCCCTAGAAATGTTCTGCCTTAACTGAGAAGCCTATTGCAGACCAAGGGTCTACTGTATATTGAAACTAAACTCTCAGTAGCAATACAAAATGCCTCAAAAGATGTGCTTTGTCATTTATTGTCATTAAAAATATTCAAGTCCTTCTTCACTAAAACTGCCCTGGAGCTTTAATAGACATTGTGTTAAGTATTCTACAAAAGACAAAAATAAGGACAGATTCCTGTCCAAAGTTGTAAGGATAAATACTTAAAAAGTACATACATACATGTAAGTACCTAAGATAGATCGACAGAATAATGAGGCTAAAACAAAATATTGAATAGCTGTCCATTAAGTGAGCACTGTCTATCCTGTGCACTGAATGAGGCAGGGGTCCTGGGGAAAAAAGTGAGTATGATCATGTAATTAAAAATTGTATCATAATTAGGGCACCGTGTCTGTCGCAGAAGTCACAGATTCCGTGACTTTCTGCGACCTCCATGACTTCTGCAGTGGCCAGTGTGGCTTACCCCAGGGCAGCCCAAGCAGTTGGCTCTGGGGACAGCCGCTCAGGTGATGCCGGGGACAGTCACTCAGGCGGCCCCGCACTGGCTGCTACTCGGGCAGTCCCAGGCAGCTG
Organism: Chrysemys picta bellii; assembly: GCF_011386835.1. NCBI lineage: Eukaryota > Metazoa > Chordata > Testudines > Emydidae > Chrysemys > Chrysemys picta. The sequence continues at coordinate 110,719,716 of NC_088797.1, forward strand.
GTGCCGCTGGCCCTGCCCTCCCCAGCAGTGCCCCCCCCCCAGTCCTCCCTCCAAATAGCAGCTCCCCAGCCCCTCCCTAGCAGTATTCCTGGGGGCGGCCAGAGCAGCCACTGCTCAGTGGTCCCCGGCAGCTGATAATGTTGACCTCCCCCATCCCAACATTTAGTCAGGGGTATTTATAGTATAAGTCATGGACAGTTATTGCCCGTGACCTGTCCATGACTTTTACTAAAAATACCCATGACTAAATCATAGCCTTAATCATAATATATATTCACAAAGGGGACTTAATTAAGGTTTCACAGGTAACCTTAAATCTGATATTTCCTAACTTTTGACTGCTTGATTATGCAACCTTAAAAATTTTCTTTTAATTTTGTTTGAGTAAAATATAGTGTATATTTACTGTAACATAGGTAATTGAACAAATTATTTGTGTTGCCTTTGTTGACACTGTGGAAATGTACCAAAACTGAATTATTTAAAAAAAAGAAAGTGTGACGGGTTCGGTCACAGAGACCCCCTTGGGACTGTCACCTGCTGTGCTGAAATTACCTCTGAGCCCATTTTCTCTGCCAGCTTGGGACTTCAGAACCCTGCCTTGTTGAGCCAGACACACTAGCCAGCTACAAACACAGACCAAGAGTCTGGTCCACGCCCCCAAAGCTGCAGACTTAGGTAACCTGCTGAGCTGTTTTCTCCAGCACCCAGACACCCAGTTTCCAAATCAGACAAATAAACTTAAGTGTTTTAAACATTTCTCCTGCATGATCTGCAGTGTCAAACTGATCATAATTTAGGTGTTCTCAACGGTATCACATGCACCTTTTAGGGGAAAAAATAGATGTAAAAAAAATCTATTAAAAACAAGTTGAGTTTTTAAAAGGCAACTATTCTGTCTACAAATTACCACACAGTAGTATCAGAAATTACCGCATTTTCCTCCTTAGGAGGTAGCTGCAGTAGCTGTAAAGGAGGTTTGCAAATGTTAGCTTTTTAATAATATCTCTTGTACATACATCAGCATGGGACAAATATGAAATAAGTAGATTTTCCTGTAAGTGAAAGAGAACTGACTATTGTTTTTGTAGTACAGTAAAAGCTTTGTTATCCAGCATGGTTGGGGAGTGAAATACCAATTTTCAAAGAATTAGAATACAATAAAATGAATAAAGTGTAAGTACAGTATACGGGTATTCACCAATCTAGTAGTAGTACTGCACTGCAGAGTGCTTGGTTTTTTGACGCACATAGGTGTATACAAGTAAAGTTTTCTATACAGTTGGCTATCTTATGATACTACATAGCACTATGGGCAGCGCATGGCATAAACCCAGATCGCTAAAAATACACTTATCACAAAAGCTATACTGAACATAATTTAATCTTTCTTTGATGATTCAGAAGGCATGTCAGGATCTTGCAGTGTCTCAAGGATCATCATTATCAACTTCAATTACATCATTGTAGATATAGAAGGTGTAGGAGATTGGGCTGAATCTGTAATGACCCTATGATACACCCTGGAACTGCTTTTGAATAAATCCCTGGTATCACCTTGCTTACTTGTCTTCTGCCTCTTTTGCATAAAAGTAGAGTGCAGTATGTGCAATTGCATAACCTCCTGGGCAGTATAGTAGTCCCGGTTACTAGATTGAAGATTTGTATTGGGAGATATCAGAAATGCTGGTTAATAGAGCTTTCTGGTTGATAAAGTGCCGGATAACACAGCTTTTACTGTATTTGTGATTTTGACAATCAAAGATCAATTCCTTGCTCTGCCAGAGACTTCTTGTTTGATCTTGGGCAAGTCACTTAGCCTCTCTGTGTCCATCTGTAAAATAGGGATAATAGTACTCCCTGCCTCTCAGAGGTTGTGAGAATAAATATATTAAATACTGTGAGGTGCTCAGACCCTATGGTGATTGGGGCCATATAGCTATTATAGAAAGCTTTGCAGCAAATGTGCAGAATTGGGAAGTCCTTCTCAGTCTTATTTATGGGGACACTACTGCTATATTGTAATACATCTGGTATTTACCATGTGTTTTAAAAATCAAGTGACTTCTGATTCCTTTGGGTACTTCAGAGGGCTGGGAGTGGGAAAGGGCATTATTACATTCTAGTAGATTGTGAAACATATCTTCGTTCTTCTTAATTAAAAATTGCAAAAGGGCTAAACTTTCTTTCTCTAAACACAGCCAAATGTGGTAGGCACCAGTTGTATAACCAGCAAGGAAAGACGCATATCAATTACTCCTAGCAAGTCTTTTTAGAATTTTGCATCTCAGTAGTTCATGTCTATTTCTAATTAAGTTTATAAACTCTTGAAATCAATTTGAAGTGAGTATTTCTAAATCCAGCCTGATCCTTGATCACAAAAGGTATTTAAACAGTGAAGTTAGTGCTAATTAGCTGTAGCCAAGCAAATTTGTCAACTCTCTTCTTAGTATGTGAAGAAGGCGGGGGGGAAGCTAACCTCCAAATGAAATGGAAATGATCACTCTTGGATTTTCTATCACACTAGTTAAGTCTTTAGAATTAGAAGAAGGATCACACCATAAGATCATCCATCTTGGACCTTAACTGTTCCAGTGTTTCTTAAAGGCAGGAAAGATAATTTTATCTATTTTAGTTGATTTTATTGAGCTAATTTTTCAACCATCAGTGACTACAGACAAAAGTTTAATCCATGCAATTTGTAGGAAGGTCACAAAAATTAACCCCCATAAAAGTTTAATTTGTGCACCTTTTTTATGTTAATATGTACAAATGTTATGCACTTTTAAGCAAAATGTTAACCTCTTGAAAAGTTGGAAGAAATGCTTTCAAGATGTTCCTCAAAATAACATTACATACCGTATATACTTGTTCATATGCCAAATTTTTTTAGTAAAAAAGGGAAGCATCAGAAAAGGGGGTCGGCTTATGAACGGGTATAGAGAGGGAGAGGTGGGACACTTCCCCTTCCTCCCCCACCCCCGACAGAGGGGGCAAGGAGAGGCACCTCAGCCAGCAGACCCAGAAGGGAAGAGGCGGGGCCAGAGTCCCCCAGCCTCCAAAGCAGCTGCAGCTGTGGTGCTAGCAGGCTGCGGCCACGCCACCCGGCCTGGCCTGCCAGAGCAGCTCCGGCCAGGCCAGAGACCTCCTCCCCTGACCCCCAGCTTCTCCCACTCCCCACCCTCCCACCAAAAAATTTCCCCACCAGTTGCTGTCCTGTGCCATCAGGGTAAGCAGGTGGCAGCCAGGAGACTTTGTTTACTTAAGTTTACCTCCATGCCTGCGGACACTTGAAGTAAACAAACCATCTCGGCCCGCCAGCAGCTTATCCTGATGGCCCGGGAGCCAAAGTTTGCTGACCCCTGAATTATAGGGTTGGCTTATGAATGGGTCATAAAAATTTGCCATTTTTACTTATCCATCTTGGGGAGGGGGGTCGGCTTATAAACTAACTGGCTTATGATCAAGTATATACGGTATTTGTTTTTATCAAGATAGTTGCATATGGTAGTTGCACAGGTGACAGCTGTGTTCATTTTTATATTTCTCCAGATAATTTGTCTTGGAACTTTCCCATAAAAATTGGAAAGATTAGGAATGAGTCCACATATCAATTAGATTTTCATTCAGGTTTACATAACCTAGAAATGTACCTGTACTGTGTTCACTTTGACTTTATATTTCCTTACAATTTTTTTTAGAACTAAATAAACAAGGTATTTGTGTGATTGCAAAAAATCGCCTCACGGAACTATCCCTTGGAATTTCAGATGTACTTTTCAACATTTATTCTTTTGATATTGCTTATGTATTTTGTGCTAAACTATTTTGTAGTGTTCACGTAAACTGTTAAACAGTTACCACATTTCACCCAAAGGCCATTTTAGGTGTTTGATCTAGTCAATGCATAGAACTCCACAGGACCCCAACCACAGCTCTTTGTATTCCTGTGGAATGTATAAAATAATTGGGAATCCTCATCTAAGTTATCTTCAGAGAGATTGTGTGGCATCCAGTTTTTCTTATTTAAATATTTTCAGTTATCCATATACCATACTTTAACAACCAGTGAAAGAGTACTCAATGAAGCCTGGGGAATGTAATAAGTTTTGGAGTTCCTGGATAAAGACAATTTTGTGAATTGCGATGGCAAAAACCATTACTTTTCCAAAAGCGAAATACTTGATATTTTTGAAGTTGTATGAGTTCTGTTCAAACCTTGACTTGAAAAATAAAAATCTTCAAAATATTTATGCAAAATATTGAAAGGAAGGGTAATTTGGGGAACTACATGTCAAAATCTACCTTACCATGGTAAATGTCCTATTTGTTGTTTCTTCTCCAAATCTATGATAAAATAGCATTTCCATGCACTAGTTGTTAGTATTGAGGCAAGTCTACTCATGTGTAAGTTCATCATGTGACTAAAACTTTTCCTCACTTGTCAATATCAAGAAATCAGGAAAAGGATTGTTAAAATTCGTGAAACCATTTTTCACATTTGTAAATTGTTCAGAAAAAATGGACAATATTCTAAAAATAGTTGACAGGATAAAGTGGACAATTCAGGTTGAATTGTTTCATGTAGAGGATAACCAACATATGGAATTAGTTACCAAACATGATAAAAGTTAAAAGTATAATTGAGCCCAGATATACAGCAGCTGCTGTTAGTGGCCCCAGGGATATGTGCTGGGCCTGCCTCCTCTTCCCACTGAACTAAGAAGAAGCCACTAGGGGGACACTGGGTTCCGCAGCTAACTCTTCAAGGAAAGACCTTTTTGTAAGGCCTTCACAGCTTCAGAACATGTTTACTCTTCCTCTGCTGTCATGACATCATCCACTCTATTCGTGTGGACGTTTTTAGACCATAATTGATTCCATGTTTTTACTTATTTTTTTCCAGTAATTGATTAATGTGATTTATGTAGCCGATTTGCTACTGCCAATCCAGTCAAACTTTGCCTCTTTCATGACGACATCTGCATTCATCTTTGTGGTTTCAAAATTTATCCGTTCCTCTCTCCCTCCTCTTCACCTCGCTCATTCCCATCTCTTCATTCTTTACCCCAATGAGCACTTTCCTTTCCCCAGTTTCTCTGCAGATCCTCCTACCGGCTTTAATCTATTTATCTCCTTTGTCATTTCCACCATCACATAATTCAAAGCTACCAGAGCTTATCAGCCACATCCCCCCAGCAGTCATGCTATGTTCATAGCCTAGCAAAGCAAATGCAACAATTTGTAACTCTTGTCCTCCATGCTTTCTTCCATTCTGTTGTTTTATTGCTGTATGTCAAAATTTGGGGCTCAGAATTGTAAATTGCAGTGTGTCCCCAAGCGTCACTGAAACCTACAGGTGGTGGGGGCTCTTGTAAGGGCAGGGACCATGGGCCAGATTGGTTCACTTCATTATAGTGCTGCTTCAGTTTACACCAGTTGAGAATATGGTCCTGTGTCTTTTTATTTGTCCAAAAAGTGCTTGCCATGCTTTAGACACTATATAAATATAATAAAAATATATTATTTCTGAAAAAAAGAGGAGTTTGTAAGGATATGGCAAAAAAACCCCAAGAAGATGAGACTAAAATAAATCAGAAAAAGACAGGTGTGCTGTACTGGATTACTTTTCTTTTGAGTTAAAGTTTTTTGTTTTAATTATTAAAGTATTTCTTGCATCAGACTCAGAATACACAGAAAATGTTATTTAGGACCTCAGTTCCTTAAAACTCTGGATAGTCATCCACAATTTTAGGGATATTATTTCGAATATCCACAGTATATTCCTTTAATTTGTTTTTAATTTGAAATGGCTGATGAATATGTCACTAAGCCTTATCTATCAAACATCTACAATTTATTTAAGCTTAAAAATAAAAGCTTTTACCCATAAGTATAAATTAGCTTTGAAATCCTAGGGATGTTGAAGGATCTCAAGCATCTGGAGGGACGTTCAAACTCTGACTTTATGGAGGCAGGCATGACATTCTATCTGTGCACTACTTACGGCAACATAAATTAAACTGGCAGATTAGCATGATTTTGCCATATAGAAAATTTACAGCAGAGAGAGATTTTTGGATCTTGACTTGGTTTCTGTTATGTTTGTCTTGACAAAGAGATAGGGCTTTAATTAATGGCTAAAGTTTTTTTTCTCCAGTTAGTGTTTCTTCTGTACTGCAGTCATTTTAAAATAGTTCCTTAAGCAAAATGTGTTCAGAAAAGTAAAGTGAGCATTCTGTATTTATCATGATATCCAGTGTGCTAGCAGGTTTTAAAACTTGTATTCTTCAAACTCATGTAGTTTTCTGCATTTGTTTATTTGAGCAAACTGTTTTGACCAGAGAATAACAACATGTTATGTTTCTGTTCTCCCTAATGAAATCCTCAGTCTGAGTTCCCTGCCATGCCTCATGACTCCTACCCATAATTCAGCCATCTAGCTGTTAAGTATGCACACAAAACTAATGATCCAACTGAATTTACAAAAGGCATTACCTCTATAGCTGAGGTTTATTACCTTTCTACCACCTCAAGCAGTCTTGGAACCACTCTCTCCTCATCTTTTTGGCCAAACTTCCTTTGTTGGTGTTTGTTGAAATTTACTTACATAAAATTAATTTTAAGTTACATTTCATCTTGGTATATGATTCAGTCAAGGTGGTACTTTTGGAGAAGTATTCAAGCTCCGAGAATTGTGCTTCTTGCAACAATAGAGGTGACCCTCAGATCAGCATGTCAGTTGCTAAAACTCGCTAGGAAAGGGTGCTCAGCACCTCTGGTGTTTGTTTCACAGCAATAAGCAAGTTGGAGAGATGCCTTCAGTTGGAGCAGGTCTTTTCCACTCAGCCTGTTGTATAAGTCTCTGAAGAAAAAGAGATCCGTGGCTCCAGTACCCTCAGAACAGTATAGATTTCTCTGTAGCACTCCTGCCTTCTCCCAAGAAGGTCTTCATCTATACCGAGAGACTCCGAAGAAGAGGCCTCAAAGTGCTGTAAGTCTAGGTGCAATTTCTTTCTCCTTTTATTGACAGCAATGGTTTCCAGGAGATTAAAGTGTGCTTAATATGAGCTTAGTCATTCGAATTAGTGCAGTCCAAGGAAAAAGCATTCCAGATACTTTGGGGACTCCTTTCACAACTCCCTGGCCTTTGGAGAAAAGTCTCATGTTGAAGAAGTCTGCATCCAGGCCTACTATTAGCTGATATGATTTCCAGCACCAGAGAGACTGGGTTGTGACAGTACCATTTAGAGCTCAAGTCAAACCTTTATTTAGCCTTATTCTCTTCATTTTGGAGCTAAATCAGATGCTCATTTCAGCTGGCAGTCCTTCAGTCTTTATTTAACCAACACTTCCTGTGGGTATTGCTAATCTTCTGCAGTGGAGCCGTTCAGAAGCAATTTCATGAAGGAAAAAGGAAGGATACTTTTGGTAACCAGTGTTATTTAAATACTTCGACAGCTCTTCACTGGCCATTTCTCCTTCCCCACTCTTCAGAGCATAATAGCTAGATTAAATGATTAGTATGATTGTAGTGACAGTTATAAAAACTTTAAGGATAGAACAAGAAGCAATGGGCTTAAACTGCAGCAAGAGAGGTTTAGGTTGGACATTAGGAAAAAGTTCCTAATTGTCAGGGTGATTAAACACTGGAATAAATTGCCTAGGGAGGTTGTAGAATCTCCATCTCTGGAGATATTTAAGAGTAGGTTAGATAAATGTCTATCTAGGATGGTCTAGACAGTATTTGGTCCTGCCATGAGGGCAGTGGACTGGACTCGATGACCTCTCGATGTCCCTTCCAGTCCTAGAATCTATGAATCTATGAAATGTAGTTTCAACTTCATAGTCATGTATTCTTTTATGTTCACCCTAATGGTTAAATGGCTTTAGAAGGATTCCAGAATTGTGGACCATGCCATACAACTCAGTTTAGTGTAGACCTGCATAGGCGGTGTATTCCAAGAACTCCATTTACTGGTACATAAGTCTTTTTCAGATTGCTGCAAGTAACATCTGAAAGCTGAAATGATCTTTATGAACTTACTTTGTTGTTATACAGAAAAGATCTTCCAGAGATATTTCCAAGAATATCTTTCCAGTCATCTTTAGTATTCAAATAATAAGAGTCAGAATACAATTGCTTAACGTTTCTGTTAAGGCAAGTCTGGTTTATCAAATATTAACTATCTGTCAAGTGTTTTGTCTTGTGGTTGCTAAAGTTTTAATTGTAAATCAAAAATCAGTGATATGATTTCAGGCTCAAAGCTAGACAATTTTATAAGATGTGTATAATATTTATTGCATTTTTCTCTCTCTACCCATCCATTTTAAGGTTTAATAAGTTGTGCTTGCATTACTGTAATTCTTTTGTTTTAATTTGTTAAACAATCACAGATGATGTTGAGATAAGATGCATTTTTCCTCTTAGGACAGAAAGTTTGCCTTTTGAATAGTGATTTCAGAGATTATCAGCTTCTTTTCTGCTAGAGTAAGTGAACTGAAAAGACTTGGCTGAGTCAGACCATCCTGAACGTTTTACTGTACTTCCTTTGTGACTTGTTCTTGCTGGTTTTAATTAAAAACTTTTTTTTCCCTGGTGAGGTGTTTATGTTAGCTAATGCTTCCTTTTAGCTGTGCTTTTAGTTTGGTCCGAAGTACTAGTTTTATATCATGAGGGACATTGGACATTCATTTTTCTTGATGAATGAGTTTGAGACACAATTGGAGACAAAAAAACTAACTTCTTGTTTTGCGTAAATATTAATATTCTTGTGTCCAGCTTGTCTGAATTGTGTACTGTATCTTTCTACGAATAGCTTATACTATTGTATTTTTCGAAAGGCTTCCCGTATCTAGCAGCTGACGCAAAAGAAAACAAGCTTTACAATCAATAAAAAGCAAATTAAAATAAAATTCAAAGTCAGATGTGTCATACTTTAAACTGCCAGCTAGCAAACTATAAGTCCATTAACAGTGGTCTGTACGTCTTTAATTTAGTTTATCATTGCAGATTTGAGTTGTAAAATTCGAAAAGGTGATAGTTTACAATTTGTTTCATTTTGCTCTAAGCTCTGAAAAATCACTTGATATAAAGGACTGACAACATTTATAAACTAAATTTGTATTTGAATTGAAATTTTAAATATTTTAGCTTCCTGCAAGTTACCACTCCTTTTTTATTTTTTAAGGCATCGTTTTTGATGTCTTCAGTATAAGGCAAAAAGAACAGGAGTACTTGTGGCACCTTAGAGACTAACAAATTTATTAGAGCATAAGCTCTAGAGCATACGCATATGCATATGCATCCGAAGAAGTGGGCTGTAGTCCACGAAAGCTTATGCTCTAATAAATTTGTTAGTCTCTAAGGTGCCACAAGTACTCCTGTTCTTTTTGCGGAGACAGACTGACACGGCTGCTACTCTGAAACCTGGCAGTATAAGGCAACTCTCATCCTGACACATTGTATATTATGCTTCTTTGCAGGTTTAACACACTAGAAATCCTTGAAATTAAATACGAAATTAGCATTTATGACTAATGAGTTTCAAAGCAAAGTGGAAACTGGTTTATAGTCTCTTTTGTATGGTAATTTCTTTAAAAGCAGCCTCAAAAGCTGCCAGTCACAGAGATCCAACTTTTATTGTTAATGGCACATTTTTGTGCCTCCCACACTGATATTAAATTATGGAGTGATACACTGCATTGTATGATCATTAATTCTTCAGTTATTTTCTCTAAGTTACTAAATATGGAGTTAGATCCTCTAGTATGATAAGGTTGTTTTGCACAGGTTAAGCAGCACAAAGAAGCCCTAAAAACAGTATAACTGGCAACTTGAGGATATTCACTAGTTACAGGAAGCTTTGAATGGCATAGAGCCGCCCAATGGCTCCAACAAGACTCCCCCATTCTCACGCACTAGCTAGCAAATGAAACATGGAAACTGGTATTTGACAGAATATTATTATGCCCCAGTGATCCCCCACTGGTGAAAGGGCTCTTTGGGCCCTGGGCATCTAGCATAGATTAGAGCTGACCCAACCCAGGGACGAAGTTAAGGTTGTGCATGCAACTGTAATGTTCAGTTATTAGAGTTCTCCCCCTGCCCCCAAATGGAGTGTTCTGAATCCAGTGAGCAAGTATTTACTTGCTCTGTGACGTAAGTTTTTGTTTCAATTTTTTTTGTTTCAATTTTGTGGGGCAGGGGTTAAGTTTTTAGGTTTTTGCGTTGTACCAAAGGCCATAAGATCTAAACTGCAGTTACTGATATATGAAATGTGAGTTCTTGGACTGAAACTAGAGACTAAGCAGTATTTTTAGAGAGGTAGCACTTCCAAATGGATTTACTCCTGTCAATTCAAGCACCTATCTCAGAGTTACACAGACATTTCTACGTATAGAAAATAATGTGCATCTGATCTTTGGAAGTTGAAGCTAGACAAATTCAGACTGGAAATAAGGCATATGTTTTTGACAATGAGGGTAATTAACCATTAGAACAATTTACCAAAGGTCATGGTGGATTCTCCATCCCTGACTATTTTAAAATCAAGACTGGATGTCTTTCTAAAAGATATGCTGTAGGAATTATTTGGGGAAGTTCTATGGCCTGTGTGATACAGGAGGTCAGACTAGATTGTCACAATGGTCCCTTCTGGCCTTGGAATGTATGAATCTGTGAATTTGCCTATACTCAGAAATGCAATTTTTACCTTTTGGAGAGCATCAGTGCATCCTACTGTTATATATTCATCTGTGCTATGAAATCACTAGTGGACCTGTGTGTATAATGTCCTCTTGATACCTTTAAACATGTGTCTCAAACCAGATGACAGTAGTTAAAGAAACCTAAGCAATCTTTCTGGGAAAATGGTCTTGATGGCCAAATATTTTGCATGGTATAGGGGTTTTATAGTGGGGTTTAAGGAAACTCGGAGTTGTGATCAGAGCCAGCCTCATATCAGAGTTTAGCCGGGATATCATGTTTCTTTCTTCATTAGAAATAACATAACTGAATAAGATTTTTATGGTGACTCTCTAAATGTATCCAGTCCAGAAAAATATGAGGAATATTTTCCTAATTAGTGACTTTAAAAAAAATTGGCAGTTGTCCAATTTCTTTTCTGTTTTAAAAAGTAGTAGATGGCAATAAAACTGACACTTTAATTTTTTTTGGCTGTCTACTTTTTTATTTTCCTGTCATTCCGAATTTTATGTACTTAAAAGATGAGCTCTTAGCTTGTTCTTTTTTGTTTCTTGCATAATTTGAGAATTGGTGTTCATCAGCAGTCCATTAAATGAGAAAGAAGAATCAGGGAAAAGGTGTACCCTTCAGTGATAGCTTCTTCAGGTACTGCCAGTGCCCCTCAGTTCTGCCTTGATAGGCCTTTAGCCTCTTAACAGGTTCTTTGTAACTGGGCACATTTTTGTAACACATCTTCCCATATTCCTACTCTTATTTCTACTCATTTCTGCCACACATTGAAAAAAATGACTTTCAGGGACTGTATTGTGACTGTCTTCACTAGTCTTTTTTCATCAAAACTGTTTGAACCCAACAACCCAAACTTGAAAAGCTGATTAAAATTTTAAAAATATGCTGCAAAGAAGTTTTGAACCATTAAGCTTTTCATGTTGTGGTGCTGATCTAAAGCATGTTTATAGTTGCAACCGTGCATTTGTACAACTATGTGTCTACATTTTCTGGATCTTTCTGTGTGCTTCCAAAAGGCCCTGTCCCCCGTTACTGCCACAAACATGTAAACACAAAATCTAACGTAAAATTCGCTAACTCCCTTTAAGAAACCAGGGAAATCTGCTTGTTCAGCTGATATCAGATCATAATTAATAAAATTCAAAAAAAAAAATCTTTGGATTAGATTCAGGAATAATGTCAGAGAACAGAAAGACTTGGACTCTAGCTGTTTAAAACCTTTATAGGAATAATAAATAAAAAATAAATTCCCACAAGAATTTTAAAAAAGGAAAGCCACAGCTTAAGCTCTGAGAACCTGCAGTTGTGACACACTCTCAATGTTCACCTCGTTCTTTGTATGACTAGAATGGCAAAATACTTTGTTTTATTAAAACACTGTCTTTCACTAGTTCACTGAGTAAGTGAGATTATTGCCACAGTTACCATAATATTAATATTCCTACACTACAGTTAGGGCTGTCAAGATCTCAAGGCATAATTTGCAAGTTTTGCTTTTCAGTTTTCTTTACAAATTTTTGTGTGTGTTTTTCAGTTGCCATGTGAGAAAAAACCAAAGGTGAAGAACCACTGGTTTACACTGCAGTAATCAAATAAAGGCTACTCTCTCCATACACCGCTACTCCCTCTAAAGTCCCTACCAGCTGCCATATTGCGGAAATGTTCCCTAGAATGAGGGTTGATCGAGATTGCCTTTTGGAGAACACTATTGCTACTATTAAGTGATCACTGGGTGTTTGCTGTGTAGCAACTTAAGGCCTTCACTCCAGTATCTGAGCTGGCTGTCTCAACATTTCTCATATCTTTTGACTACAGAATGAGTATCCAGGCCAGGAAATCTAATCCATATCTCTTCTAGCAAGACAAAACACTAACCATGGGGCCACTGGGCCAGCCCTACTGCTGGTTTCTTTTTCATTGATATTTGCCAAGCCATTAGTCCATAACGACAGCTAGATACTACAAATCGGCAAATGATTAAAAATATCAGCTGGTAGCATTCTCTTTGACTTGAGAATGCCAGAAGTTAAGGTTGCAAGTGCATACTAGTAATTTAAGGGTACAAACCATTACAAGGGTGTTATGATTCTCTCAGAAACAAGCATTCCCAGGAAATTCACAGTTAAACTTAAAGAAATTCAAACATATTAAGATATAGAAATGGATGGCTAAGGCACCCAAAACTTTCACTCTGCCCTGACACAGTGTGTGTGTGTGTGGGGGGGGGGGGCGCGCAATCCCAGTATCCATAAAATTAGTTTATTCTAACCTGGAATGGTCACAAACACTAAAATGCATTGATCATAGTTTTATAGGTATGGCGTGGCTTCAGCTTTAACTGGTCTACAGTGAAATGTGTAGAAATCTCTTTTGAAATCTAGTGGTTTTAGCATGATCCTAATTTAAAGATGGTAGCTTTTTGCATGGCAGCTAGGACTGTGATAAATAGAAGACATAAATAAAGTGTATATAATTCAGCTATGTCAAGCAATTTTGGTTTAAAAAATAAAAATCAGCAGATGACTAGTACGTAAATGACTTTGTGTGTTTGGGAAAAAAAAGTGGAGAGGGCAAATATGTTTTTAAATTAACTTTATTCAACAAAATTTCCATATAAACTTTTAGTTTAGAGATTTTAGAGATTGACTGACCACATATTATTTCTTGGAAGCCTAAACATAGCAATTTTCCCAAATTTTGCTGAGCTTTCAGAAATATTTCCATTCATGCTTTGTGACTTGTTCTGGATAAATTACTTGAAAGAAGAAAAGAAAACTTAAGATCAGTGTATACTCTTTAAAAAGTTAGATGATATGCACTTTGCTATAAAATTACCCATTTTTATTCAAAGTGTTTCAAAGTCTGTTTCCCATTTGGAGAAGAAGTTTTAAATTGATTTATTCTATACTCTGGCATAAGCCTCCAGAAAATTGTTGCAAATCAATATGAGAACATGTGAGAGACTAAATCACTGGATAATACTTCTGTTAAAGTTTGCCAGTTTGAAGTAGAAGCATAAACCAGTTTGGGTTTCTTTAAACCAGAACCATAATATGGGTAGCCAGAGTTTCATATTGAGTTGTATTGAGGGTTTTAAAGCTGTGTGCATTTTTTGAACTATCCTTCCACTGGTAACTAGGAGCCTCAACTTTTTGCACTGACAACCGCAGTTGGCTCTAGGTTCTTTCAACACTACAGAGGATGAGGTTTTATTTTTAAATCCGTTGCCTTTTTCAATATGTAACTAATGTCCAAATTCTGCTGTTTAGCTGTATGGAACCATAAAGTAATCTGATCCTGTACATTCTAGTAAAATGAGTGTTTATTTTTCTACATTTCCTTGCTATGTACTATAAAGGAAGGATAGACATGGGTGTTAAAGGTAGGGGAGTAGCATTGGACATGAAACATTCTATAGATTGTAATGAAATAATTCTGAATAAAGAGAATTTGCATGGTTACAAATCCAAAGTCGTCATAATACAAATCTACTAGTGGGTTTACCCTTAAGAGACAGATGTTGTGTATGTAGTTTTGGGGGAGATCCAATAGTTAACTAAATCTAATAAAAGCAGTAATGATGGGTGAGTTCACCCTAATCTAAGTGCATATAAAGTTAGGGTTAGGGTTTAGGGTTAGGATTTGGGTATTTCATCAGAGTAAATTTTAGAGTAGTGGTATTTTTGAAACCTTAAATTGTTTCTTGGACCACTTGGTTCTAGAGCATACAAGTAATAATCATTTCCCAAATTGTATTAAATAACACACTGGAGTTGGTTGAAGAAGTAACTATGTTTAGTCAAGCCATCAGGTAATAGTGACCACAAAATAATTAAATTCAACGTTTTCAAGGGAAGAATTGCACCAAAAAGTAGCATGGTGGCATTATAGTGTAGAAGGGAGATTTAAAAAAAATAAACAAGGAAACTATTCAAAAAGAACCTGAAGTCAAAAGTGAGGAAATGAAAATCCTTAGGCTCAGCATGGAGGCTGCTTAAGCATACCAGAATTGAGTCACAGAAAATATATATACCCCTAAACAAAGAAAGGGAAAGGAAAGGAATAAAATGATATTGTTAAATGACAGAGTCCAAGAGATTGAGTTAAACAGGTATCCTTAAAGAAAAAGAGAGAGAGAGAGAGAAATCCAGACCAACTGATAACAATAGAAAGGAACATAAACTATGACAAAGCCAAAAAAAATTTTTTTAAATACATCAGAAACAGGAAACATGCAAGAGATTCAGTGAACCTGTATACAACCAGGCAGTTTACAAACATAGCAGAGTAGCTGAATGGTTACTAAATGGTTGTAGTGGCCTTTGTGGCAGAAATAATTACCCTAAATTAGTGATTCTCAACCCGGGGCCCCTTGGGGGTGGCTGTGAGCAGATTTCAGGGGGTCCTCCAAGCATGGCCAGTGTTAGACTAGCTGGGCCACAGGGCAGAAAGCCGAAACCACACTGAATGGGGCTGAAGTCCGTGGCCCTGAGCCCTGCCACCCAGGGCTGAAGCTGAAGTCTGACCAATGTAGCTTTGTGGGGGCCCCTGGCAATTGCCCTGCCCTAACACCAGCTCTGGCTTTTATATGTAGAAAACCAGTTACTGTGGCACAGGTGCACCGTGGAGTTTTTATAGCATGTTGGGGTGGCCTCAGAAAGAAAAAAGTTGAGAACCCCTGCCCTAAATCTTGTCTTTTTAGGTAATAAAGATAAAGCATTGCCAGAGACTGAGAGATCGAAAGAGGAAGTGTTGAGATAATTTAAGAAAATAATAACAAATCCTCAGGACCAGATTTCATTGATAAGAGGCACAAGAGATGGAATTGAGAAAAAGAGCATTTAGGATGAATTTCAAAAAAACTTCTTGACAGTGAGGTGTATGATGTCGTTTTCCCAGGATATTTGTAGAAACTCTCTTCTGCAGGACATTAAAAACTGGATTGGGGGGAAGGGGAGAGACTGGGAAATACACTGTAAAAAACCTCAAATGGTCCTGAGAGTGAACTGGTTGATCAAGTCTTTTCTGCCTCCAACATCTTTAATTTTATGAGCCTTTTGAGACAGAAGAATAAAGCGCACAGCATTGGGGGGAGAAACAGAGGTCATCGCATGGTTCATGAGAATATACTGTGAGAAAGTGTGGTGAGAAAAAGCATCTTTTCATTTTATTTTTTTAATTATAACAGTTTCTCCAAGAGTAAGGTTGCTGAGCTGCCCTTTCTACTTTAGCTGCATCTGGCAGATAGTAACCCATGAGAAAATTGGGGAAGGAAACTAGGAAAACACTAGTTAAAACTATTTTAATAAGACACAGAAGCAAGATTAGTTGTTGGGCTTTCTTCGTGCTTTAAAAAAACACAGTTTCATTTACATTAATATACTACAGCTTTCATTCCAAGCTGAGATGAGAGCGGCATCCTGTTTTGCACCTATGTAACAGCACAGTTACACAGAGAAGGGACATTGGCACTCGTATTTGTAATAATTATAAAAGTACATTTAATTGTCTTTGATGTGCACTTAATATTCAGATTTAGCAGCAGCAGCAGATTTCTGATTTTTATGTTTGTCAGGTCATTTCTTCTTTAAACAATACCAGAGCCCAATCTGTTTTTATTTTCCATTAAATCCTCTGGAAGCCATCCTACTTAAGGTAGGATGGCTTCCAAAGGATTTAAATGAATAAAGTGAATACTTTCCTACAATCATACCATTTTGGCACTAGAACAGTAGCAACTGGAAGCTGACTAAATTGTTTCTTATGGATTTGGTATTGTGGTGACAGAACTTCTTATTCACCCTTTATAAAAGCCTAAAAGTGTACCTGAGATTAGTTTAGTGATGACTTAAAGTTCAAGTAAAACTGTTGCTTTTTCAGATGCAGTTTGAGTCATATTTATTTAGTCATTGAAGTACTTTCACAGCAGGTTCTTTTTATCACATAACTTTATTTTTTTATGGGGTTGATAAATTATATTCACAAGAGACAGATAATCTCTCTGGTGTTTAAAAGAACACCTATGGGAAGGATTGTATTGTTCTGGTCTTTATGTAACATCTGTAAGAATCATGAATTGGCATTGAATAAGAAGCGTAAAACATAAATACGATCACTAAAAGCATAAGTTAGGGGGCCATGCATATCTGAGTTTAACATTGCCCTTTAAGACAGTTTTTACGTGCACATACACACAGTCTCTGCAGTTGTGTCGATGCTGAACTCAGGATGATTCTTGCTTCAGCAATGTTCAGGATAGTTGCAAGTTTTCCTGATTGCCCTGTGAGGGTGCATTTTTCTGAAGACTCATAAAATGGTGCCACTGTCCAAGTAGGCATTGGTTACTGCGTGGTTTGAGAAGCGTCGTTCTCCCCCAGAAAATACTTGCCCACAGCTACTCTAAAACCCCGATAGCAATAAGTATGTTGCATGGTCTGATTCCAAAGAGGACAATGCACTAAGACCTGATGTAGTGAGTAAAAGTGAGCTAAACATATAAAACCACACCTTCAACAACCCAAACAAAGTTCAACTGAGCCAGTGAAAACTGTAGAGAAGTTGAAGGTGCAGTAGCTTTAGTTACTATAATACATACAATCTGGGGCCAGGAGCAATACAAGCCAAAAGATTCATTTGCCTACAATATCTGGTTTCAGTTTTAAATAGAAGTAAGTAAAGAACAGCCCTAAAAGTGCTCTCTTCAGACAACTTGTTATGAAGACTAGTTTTGGCACCAGTCCAGTTCAGGTTGCAATACTTGGCCTAAAGGTGTAGTAAGTACAAACTTTTGTCTCCTATTTAGGAAGTTAAAATAACTTTAATTGTGTCACCTTCTGAGGCTGAACTTGCAAATTTTGTTCTCTTTGAACTTTCACAAAGAATTAAAATAGTATAGAGGAGTGGGAAGAACTGGTAGAAAAACAAATCCATTAGGATACCGGAAAGGTATTGGCTACACATCAAAAAGCCTAATGGATTTCAAAGAGGGAGAAAAAGCCAAAACAAAGTGTTTTTTACTTCAGTGTTTATCTAAAGCAAGTGCCAGCAATAATTAGTGGAGAAGCAAATCTTAGCATGTACTATTCAGATTTTCTTCTTTCACATCACTCTTTCCTACTCAAGAAGGACATTGTACCTTTATGTAAGGAATCACAACAGATAAAAGTAATGAAGTCATTCTGAACTGGATGAAATTTAATGAAGCTCTATTTTACGTATTAATATCCGGATTCAAGCAATCAGCAGAAAAATTCTGATTCTGCAAGCTTCAGTGGTGACTTTCAAAGGAAAAACATTGTTAGTGACGTCTTTTGTTTCTTTGTACTGCATAAAGAAGGCCTGAAAGGGGTTTTAAAACTTTTTTTTCATAGTGAGGGTCACGTTTTAATAGACATTCTCATGAACCGCCTCCCATTCCCCATCACATACACCCATCTCCCCCCTCTTTCATGATAACTCAGCCTACCTATGGCAGCTACAGCAGTTGCTTACATGGAAAGAATATTGCATTTTTTAACCTTTCGTGTAATTTAGGTGTTGGAAACAAGGCAAACCAGAACCATGTAATTAGCCAGCTCTCCAAAGACCATCAGCAGGTACTCCAAGGACCACCAAAGACACCAGTGTGGCAATACTGGACTAAAGGATTCAGCATGAAAATCTGTCTAGTTTACGTTACTTGTAGTTTGTTCAGGTCTATTCTATTAACTGCCTGCAAAGAATTTCAGATGCGCTTTGGAAAACCCATTGGAAAAATATCAACCTCAATTTTGGAAGGCTCTATTTTTTCCTCTCTTTAATTAAAACTCTTTACCCATAAAGGAATTATTAGAATTATTAGGATTTCCACATTGGTGGTTTGATTGAATCAGCAGAAGACATCATCCCAGTTGTTTATAATTCATAATGCCAAGGGAAATGGTGTAAAATGGACTCCAGCAAGATTCATTTGAGGGGGTCTTAAATCTTACACCCGATGGGAAATGGATTTTTTTTACATTGGGGTGGCAGCTTTAGTTGTAATGAAGCACAATTTTTTAGACACAAGTAAATTTGAAATATTAAAGAGAGTGTTAGAAAATGTTTATATATATATATATATATACACATATACACATACATACATACATACATGGATCATGAAATGGCTTTATACCTGCCCATAAGAACTTTGTAGCCAAAGCATCTTCTGAGCCCACAAAAATATGTGGTACTCTTCGCATAGCTTATGTCTTATATACTTACATTGTAATGAATGTCTTTTTGCTCTGTTTTCACTTAGCATTCAAATAGTTCTACTTTCCTAAAGTAGCTTTTAAGCTGATTTTTATATTAATGGCCATGTAAACCTAGTGTTCAGCAAAGTCAGTGTTTTCTTTAAACAACACTTTGTAAAAACCTTATTAATGTGTCATGCAGCTGCTTCAGGCATATGGCTAGTTGTTCTCTTACTTAAGTAAAAACTTTGTTTCCCAGTTACTCTAGAACCATTTTGCCTGAGATGTAAACACCTACACAAATGAGAATTCAGCAATAGCAGCAACAACTGAATGCAAACAAACGAAGTTTTAACTTATTCAGCACAATACTCTTGCATGGTGCTTGTTAGAATAAATCAGAGTGGTATTGTACATTAGGTTAATAAAATGCAACTATGGATGAGGCTTGCTGCCTGTCTGGGTCCTGAAAGCGTAGGGACATTTGTCAGGCCAATGCTGTCAACCCTGTTTACTGGACCTCAGGACTATGTTATGAAACTGGGAAGGGTTAAGTAATAAAGGACACATGATGAACCTCATTCCACTACTGGACCCAGCTGATGCGTATTCATGGAAGAGTACAAGAGAGACTAGGAGTTAGTCGGGGATAAAGCTGTACTCAGTTTGGGAAGAAATTTTGTTGCCTCGTTTATACCCCAGAAAGAATTGTGTGAGCACCTTTCTCTGCCAGCGAAACAGGGAGCCCGTGCTATAGCAATAACATTTGGAAACAGTGTAGTTGTCAAAAACACTGCTCTATGGCAACTGTAGGAAGCCCATTTTGATCAATTATATTGGAAAATAGTTTCAAATACAGTATTGCTTCTTGCACGGATCTCCCCTGAACACAAATTTAAATATAGCTTTTTATGTGTGTTAGAAACAGTGTACCTAACTACTTCAGGTGGGTAGATGCATGATTTATTTTCACTCCTCATGGATACCTGCTTTTCAACTTATGATTTACATTACACCAGAGCCCATGCATATAGATCAGCTCAAAACAAAGTTATCTTATCCTTTAGTACTAAAGAGAGAACATAGGTACATTACCTTTTTCTTAATCAAAGAAAATAAGGTGAGGAAATGCTTACTAACAAGGACAGTGTGTTTATTAATTTGTGTTTATTTCTTTTTGCAGTTGATGAAGGTTGCATTAAAGAGCTGGGCCGAGTTCGGGTTCTTCACAAGAGAATTGTAATGCCTTACAGTATGTATAAGAAAAGACGGAAGGGGCCAAGCGATGAAGCCAGCGTTCAGCAGTATGCAAGTTTGGTGGGACAGACGTGTTCAGAAAGGATGTTGTTGTTTAGAAGTTGAAGAGTTATTAAATGGCTCTTCTATGCCACTATATTTTATTGCACTGCTGTTGGATGATACATAATACAGTTCTATAGGACTATTAAAATAGAGCAGTATAAAATATAGGTATCTGTAATAGGCTATTGTGAATACATGGTAGTATACTTACAAGCAAAATCGGTTAATACTTCAAATGATTTACAGCAAGGCTTCAGCAATATGTAGAGTATCTTAGCTAAACTTGCTTGCAGGAATTTTTTAAAATTAGGTACTTTTGGCCTTTCTTTGCATTCTGAATACCTTAAAGTACCCAAGTGAACTGAATACCAAATTATTATTTTTTTCTGTGGAGGCAGAGGTTAACCGTAACTCTCCCCCAGATGAACAATGCATCTATTAGAAAATCTCTCATACGGCTCCCTGGAAATCTGTGATAAAAATTGTGGAAGTTGTAGTGAAATGTATATAACTCTTAGGTTTGTACATGAACTATTGCAAGAGACTTGAAGTGTGCAGTTACTGAATACAGAATGCTGCACTATTATATCATACAGTTTATTACCATGTAATGTAAATATATACTGGGGGCTCATAATTTCACTGGAACCATTTTATGTTACTTTTAAATAATGTGTATTACAGTGACGGAGATCACACTGAACTTGGAAATTAGATTGATTTCTCAATGAAAAGGGTGATAAAGTTTTGAAAGCTTTCCCCTTTAGAGAGAAAACGGAGAGTAGTTCCATTATAACATTACCAAAGAGATACAGCTAAGTGGTATAGTGGGTAAATATGCTAGCCTTATACTTTTGCTGAAAAGGGTTCATATCGGAATGTGGATCACATGTGAAATGAGTTTGGTAGTTAGCTCATGCTCATGTGTACATATTACAAAACCATGCTCAAAAAACACCCAGGCCTTGACGTGAAGTACCACTGCTATTCCGCATTGAGGTTCATTTGAAGGGGAAACTTGCACAGTACCTACCTGTTCTGTACGCCTTATAGCTAAGAGTGTTAGCATCCCTGCCTTTCATTTACACTGCAGCCACTCATAGGATGACACATTTCATTTCATTTTTGAATAAATATTTGTACTAGTTAAAAATTCAAGAGGTTATGTTGCTTTGTTATAAGCACTATATTATCTCATATATTTGAATATTATGTGTGCTCTTTTGCCATCTTTGTGTCAGTGTCTGCTGATAGAACCCAGTTTTTAGATAGTTCATCAATAGATTGCAATATCATAAAACTCCACACATTTGGAGTTTTGTTAATGTTTTTGCTAAAGCAATCAGTACTTAAACTGAATCAGTTTGAAGTTACATATTAGCCTTTCAAGAAAGTGATTCCTGTTGGGAAAAAAAATCTTTAGGTGCTTACACTCTAATGTACATAACCTGTGGATTTAAAAACCATCTTCAATCCTTCAGGAACCTTGATTTAATTTTAAATAGAAGCCATGTACAAACTGGCACTAATGATAATTAATTGGAAATGGAACAAGAATAACTAATTGAGGTCCAAGCAACGCAATTCAAGCAGACATTTTTTCTTCCCTTCTACTCTTCAATTTATGATGATCATAATACTGGTTTCAAATTCAAGTCCAAGAATATTTTTGAGAACTCTTTTTTGTATTTTACTCAACGTGGTTACTGCATTGGTTTAGTCAAAGTCAAGTGACAATAAAGAAATGATTATGGGTGTTAGCATCACATCTAAAGTATGATGGTCAACCAGTTAGAATTCAGAGGTAGTTTCCATATGCTGTAATTCACATAGTTTATCCATGATTCAGCTGATGGTATTTTCACCGAAGAAATACCTATACTCTTGTTTTTCAATGTGGCCTAAACAGTTGATTTCTTTCTAAAGAGGAAATACTCTTCCTACACTGTGTTAATGCTTCTTTGAGTGATGCACAGTGACAACACAAATTAAAATATAACCTTTATAATACTTTCTACCTACAAAATATATTGAAATGTAGTAATATCCAAAAAATAACTTTTAATGTAATATACATTTATACAAATTGATCAGAAGGGCAGAAGCTCCCAGGGGTTTTGGTATTAAAATGCAACACTATGGGTGGTAGGCTTCAGACTTACCAGGTTTATTTTGATTTGCAGACTCTTATGCATTTCATACTAAGCCACCTAATTGTCTGGGGTTATTCTTTTGAAGAGCAGAGCTCTTGCTGTGCACTCAATTAATGGAAGCACAGAAGGGTACAGAGATGATGCTCAAACTTAGGATAGGCTTTTCAAAAGCACTCAGTGTTGGCCTACTTCTGCTCCCCTTGAAGTCGTTAGTTAAAGCTTGCATTGATTTCAAAGGGAGAAGAGCTAGGATAATGCTGAATGCTTTTGGAAATCCCATCCTTAATGCCTCATAGAGAGATATTAGTTTATTGTTTTTATTAAAGAATGTTACAATTCTTGGGAAGATGCTTCGACCAGATTTACAATTAAAGAAAAATGGGATATTTAAACAATTGAAATTTGAGGACTGTCAGGCTTGATGTTGCCCTGTTTAGTTTGACAAGAGAATGTACTTGTCCATTTCCTAGATGAACACTGAATAGGTGTCTCCGCTCTCTGAATTTCATTTCAATTGCAATGCTACGGCTATGTGGACTTTTTATATTCTTTCTGCTAAACTTGACCACTTAGCTCATCCAATCTAAAAGACTGAGATCTGACTTATTTTTTCTTTTCTGTTATTTCAAAGGAGATTATTAATACAGTATTTGTCAGCACTGCTCACTCTACTCTTGTTTTGGAAATGGTACAAAATACCTAAGGTGAAATCCTGGCCCCATTGAGGTCAATGGGAGTTTTGTCGTAGACTTCATTAGGGCTGGGATTTCACCACTAGTCCATTTTTAATTTAGTATAATGTTATGTTATTGAGAACTGCTGTCATTAGAAGTTCTGAATTTAGGAAAAAATATTTTATACATTACTTTTTTTTCAGTGTCAGTAAAAGCTGGAAAGAATAACTCCCCAAACGCTAGGTTGACTTTTTAAAATTTTGTGTGGTTTCTAAATGAACACAAAAAAGGTCAAGAAAATGCAAATACTAATAGAATATTTAATTTTAATTAGAATTAGCTGGGAAGCATATTAATTTCCAACATCAAAAGACTTCAGCAAATGTAAAGGAAAGACTTGCCTGCATGTTGAGTTTATTGTATTTGTAACTGCTTTTCAACCAGTCTGCTTGACATTTCAATACAAAAAATAAAATGATTTCCTGTTTGCTGTGAATGATTATAAATAATTAGTAGCTATATGATTGTGGTCTTCAGTGTTTCTCTTTCTGAACAGCCAAGACAATTGTTTCGTAATGTGTACAGCCAGGACACAGAAGTCAAAGGACAACATTGATTAGGTGGCATGTGTATCAACTCAAATGCAGCTTTTCTTTGAAACTTCTCATTTTTGTCCTAACTAGCAAAATTAAAACAGCTGCTTACCTAATACCTTAATGCAACCAATTCCCTATTCTACTATGAATAGAATAAAATCTAGAGGTATTACTTTTCAAATATAGGGGAGGGGCACAACTAGTCACTTCAGTTGGTCTTTACTATTTCCAAAAGGAAGTTTTAAAAATGAATTACCTGACCCTGGCAACCAAACGTTCTGCAGTTTACAAGCAAATACATAGGAATAATACCAGAAACACTGCAGTATGTTACAGTATGTATCTATTATCAGATACTGAAAAGAGCACCGCACAACTGAGAACTATATATTGCTCTGTATGTGTTTCTAGTTGCACATAGGTACTTTCTGAGAGCTCAAGTATATAGCTCATTTTACTTTGCATTGATGGTGATTTGTACAATCAGATCTTCACTCCAAACAGTACAACATGGTCAAGGTTCAAATATGAGATCTCCTGTGCAATCCTTATAATGTTAATACACACTGGGGGGGGAGGGGGAGCATTGTTAAATCATGAAAAAAATGTCATTTTCCCTGAAACTTGGAATTCCAGGCTTCAACCCAAAACCTGATATTTTTGCTGTGTTTATCAAATCTGAGACAAATCTGGTAAATTATTATTATTTTAAAATTATATGTAATGTAACTTAATAACATTACATACTTACGTATAATTTTTCATTTTATAATCATTTTGATTTTTAAAATCCTGGCCAATGAATGCAGGCTTAGTATGAGGACCTGCTGATGCCATCCCAAGGGGCAGAGCCTTTCTGCCAGGTCTTAGACTCAGGTACCCAAATTGTCTCAGCCTGGTTAGTGCAGGGGAGCTCTTGAAGGACTTGGGCATCTTTGATAGGGAGGCCTAGATTGTGCCACAGCCATGAGAAGAGTTCCTTTATCACTTTCTGTTGGACATGGCCCCCCCCTCCCTGTCCCCCATGATGGCTAAGCAAGGTGGTTCTTTTCCCTCAGAACTAGTTGGGCCAGAATTCCAACTATCTTAGATTACTGAACAGAGCTTCTGTCAAAAGCCTAATCCCTCAGCAATTCAAAATTCTTCTCTAAGTACCTTATAGGCTCCAGTAGATGGGATGTTAGTGTGCTTCTCTTCCCTGGTGCCGCATTTTCTGAAAGCAGTGACATTTTTCCACCCTCCAGGAGCTGCCCAGTGCCTTCAATGAGTTCTGAACCTAATCTTTCTCAGTTTATACAGACCTCCTTTTGAGGTTCTCCACTCAATGCATTTGCAATTGCTCACCTTGAAGATAGTTTTCTGATGAAGTGATGACCTTAGCAAGAGAGTGGAAGAGCTCTCCGTGTTTACCCATATTCCTCCATATTTGGTCTTCTGAGGTGATTCCTTGTAGCTGTCCCTGTTTTCATCTGAAGACTACTGAGTCTGTCCCAATTCTGATATGGAAAGGGTAAACACTAGTTCTGAGAGCAGCCTTAATTCTATTCTTAGATTAGAAACCTTCACTCTCTTCTAGCACTCAAGGAAATGTCTCAAGGAGTCTAGATACATCATGACCAAATGGATCAGGTCCACATTGAGGAGGCTGACAAGAGTGTAGAAGTTCCCTCTTCGTGCACACTCTGCTAGAACCAGGGCCGCCATCTGCAGCTGAGAGGGAAGGTGTCAATACAAAAGCTTCAAAAAGCTGCCACCTGGCAGTTCCACTATTTCATTACAACATGACTGAACTTGCAGGCACATATGGATGCATCCTTTGACTGGTGACATCTCTGAAAAGTTCTCCTTTTAGAGGGATTGAGAGAAGGGGTTAGAAATTCCCACCTCCTTCCCCACTCCCTCTTCCAGTTTATCCTTGAGTCTCTTATTCTTCCCTCCATTTTATAGGATTCTGCTATATAAAGCCCTGTATGGGTGCTAACCCATACTAAGCCAGAGAAAGGCATATTATATTTCCATTTACCAGTGGATTTGCTTTCTGCAGCTTGGTTGACCACAGTGCCAACTCCCACCTTACTGGGCTTTTCAAGCCCAGGCTTGGACAGGGCCTTGTTAGGGAGTAGAGCCATCTAACAGTTTCCAGAAATTAAACTGGAGAAAGGGGGGGGAAAGATGACTTAGTGAAAAGGAAAATCCTGGGCTGTGATTAGTGATCATTCTGCCTATTGGAGCAAGGGAGGAAGAACACCAGCAGAGTATCTCTGCTGCCTCAACTGAACCACAGAAAACAAATTATCTGGTAAGTGAGAATGTATTTTTCCTTTATATAGTAGGAGACAATCCAGTGTAAAATGTGTTCATGTATACATTATATGATTTAAATATTGCCTAATCCCAGTGTCAGCATAAACCCCACTCAGGTTGCAATGTAATAAGCCATTGGTTTTATATGAAGCTTCTTAAAAAGTGAAGGAAACTAAGGTCATATCTACACAGCACAGAAAAGCCCGCGGCTGGCCAGTGCCAGCCAACTTGGGCTGTATTCTGTTTCCTTGCTGTGTAGCCTGAGCTTGGGCTGGAGCCTGGGCTCTATGACCCTGTGGGAGGGGAGGGTCCCAGAGTTTGGGTTCCAGCCGGAGCCCAGAAGTCTACACAGCAATGAAACAGCCCCGTGAGCCTGAATCGGCTGAAACGGGCCAGCCATGGGTTTATCTTTGCTGTGTAGACATATCCTAAGGTCCCAAGTATGCAAATGGTTATTGAACTCAAGGCCTGATGGGACTACTTACGCAAGTAAATTTATGTGCGTAAGTGTTGGGGGATAGGCCTTAAAATGTGTTAACTTCATTGTAAATGCGTATCACCCTGTTAACGCAATGCGCTAGCTCATGTCATCACTAAAGATTGCATCCAGGTGGTGGTTCTGATTTGTAAATCAAGTTTCTAAATATGTATCTGTCCAATAAATCAGTATGCTATATAAAATGTGTATTTCATAACAGTATAAAATGTGTCTCTCTGACTGAGAAATTAATGTTCACTTTAACATTAAGATTCTGGCACAATTGAATGAAGGAGTTCAAACTGATGTGATTTCTTTAACTCACAAAATATTGTCCTTTTCCGTCAAACATTTCAGTTGACTGAATTTTTTAGCGCTCCCCCCTCCCCCCAATTTGCAGGCTTTTGGCAGTTTGTACTAGGGGAACCCTAAAATCTATTCAACATCATTCTATTTTTAAATGTGTAACTACTGTTAAATGAGGCAAGATGCTTACTTCGTGAAGTCCAGTTTGTCAGAGTTGTTAATTCTATGCTCAGATACTATGGAGACAAAGCATTTCATTATTAATGGGGTTTTTTGATTATACAATTAACAGCGTTATTACAAGTTTGTGATTAGGGACCTAAGGCTATAGGTCCTATATGAAATGAATCATATGAATCAAGTCCTATATGAAAACTCAAGAGTTTATATTTAATATACCAACCAAAATTGGAGGCAGGGCAGGCTATTACTGGAATGGATGCAAAGTATCTTTTATAAAGAATTATCTAGCATAGTAAACATTGGGTGTTGTAAATTATTAGCACCATGATGGATAAACTCTGTATTTGAAGCCAACATGAATAATCCCATAGAGCTTATCTGCTCTATGTCTAGTCAAGTTTTGAGAGTACAACATATGATGCTAGGTGGGAAAGTAGACTTACCATTGCGAAGCTGGCTCCCTTCATAAAGAAATGCTTCAGAAATAAGAATAGACTTGTTCCTTCAATAGTCACCACAATTTATAGAGAAATGGAAAGTTAACTACTAATCTGACAGGTAGATGTAGAGTAGTAGTATATACTGAGTTTCTGCTGTATTGAATATAATTTCTATTTATTACTTGTTGGTACAGTGGACTTATATTCCAGAATATTATTGCAAGGTTTATTCTGTGTATTTGTGTTACTGTTAGTTAAACTTGGGGTTTATTTCTTGCAGTCTCTGAGTCCTGAGAAGTGGTAGGACTGTAATGTTCAAAGAAATTTCTCCAAAAAGAGAAATCTAATAGTGGAACGTACTTCCAAGAAAATATAATTTGTAAAAGAGAGGAAATGGAAAATGCAATATGTAGGTACTATATGTATGTAACAGGTTCCTTAATTTGATGAGGTGGACATTTCTGTGTAAATAATAAACCGAAGAAAAATGTGGATGGTAAATTTTTAAAGTAAAAGATTTTGACCTATCTTCTTTTTCAAAGTGATTCAGTATAATGACAGGCTTCATTCAATGTTTTATTTTAGTTTCAGATTCATAGGTCTCTTCACAATTGTGGAAGATCTAGATGGATAATCTTTAGATACAGGAGTTTGCCTAAAGCATTTTGGACCTACGATAATGCTATTAGGAAGTAATACACAATTAGGTTCTGACCCCTGCAAAGAGTTACATGCGTGTTTTAACTCACACTGAGTTGTTCCATTGAAGTTGATCTTAATTTATAAATGTAATATGCCTGTTTAGAGCACGTGGACGTCTTTGTTTAGAGCATGTGGACGTCTTTGTTTAATTTTTGGTGTGACATTAGAGAGGTCTGCATAAATATTTTGTCTACTGAGATTTAAAATAGCATCGTTTGTACTCTTCTGAATTTTCTTTTAGTTTATGCCTCTTTTTTCCTGCATGCTTTCTACAGATGGATTGTAATCCTCATACAAAATATGCTGTATTCTCTGTCATTCTTACTATGCCATTAATCTTTTCTCTGTAAGGGTAATTATTAGTTTTCTTTCCAGTCTCTACAAATGAGTCAAAAGTTATATGCTTTTTTCACAGGATTCTCAGACCCTTCAGCATCTTTCTTCTCTCTCCTCAACCTAAGAGGAGATATTAACATTACAGCAAAATTTCCAGAGTACTTTGTTTCTAGCCATACCATCAGGGGCTCGTTCACCTGCACATCTACCAATGTGATATATGCCATCATGTGCCACCAATGCCCCTCTGCCATGTACATTGGCCAAACCGGACAGTCTCTACGCAAAAGAATTAATGGACACAAATCTGACATCAGGAATCAAAATACTCAAAAACCAGTGGGAGAACACTTTAACCTGTCTGGTCATTCAGTGACAGACCTGCAGGTGGCTATATTACAACAGAAAAACTTCAAAAACAGACTCCAACGAGAGACTGCTGAGCTAGAATTGATATGCAAACTAGACACAATCAACTCCGGTTTGAATAAGGACTGGGAATGGCTGAGCCATTACAAACATTGATTCTATCTCCCCTTGTAAGTATGCTCACACTTCTTATCAAACTGTCTGTACTGGGCTATCTTGATTATCACTTCAAAAGTTTTTTTTCACTTAATTAATTGGCCTCTCAGAGTTGGTAAGACAACTCCCACCTGTTTATGCTCTCTGTATGTGTGTATATATATCTCCTCAATATATGTTCCATTCTATATGCATCCGAAGAAGTGGGCTGTAGTCCACGAAAGCTTATGTGCTAATAAATTTGTTAGTCTCTAAGGTGCCACAAGTACTCCTGTTCTTCTTTTTGTTTCTAGGTGTCATACACCAAGCACTTTTGAACAAAGCCCACCTGACAAGTTGCTGTAATAATTTTCTGATATTGTTTTATTTGTTTTTTAAAATGTGCTATTTAACAATGCTGAACTGTTGTATGATAGGTCTGTATTGTCATACATGCGACTGGAATTGGCAATTCTGATGAAAGTCCTCTCTTCACCACAGTGGATGTGACAACACCTTTCCACATATATTGTGGTAGTATTGTGACCAGATTAGCAGAAAGCAGGTTCTTGTTTTCAGTCCAGATTTTCTTCATGCAGATTAGTTGCCAGATACTGGATAATGAGACCAAGGGCTGAGTTCTCCTTCATGGTGCAAAGTGCCCTTGAAGTAGTGCAGGGGAACTTTCCAGAAGCTGGGAACGGGTGACCAGGGTATGGATCACTTGATGGTTACCTGTTCTGTTCCTTCTGAAGCCCTGGTATTGGCCACTGTCGGAAGACAGGATACTTGACTAGGTGGACCTTTGGGCTGACCCAGTATGACTGTTCTTATGTTCCACTGGCATGAAGCTGATTCAGGTGGCCCTGATGCATCTTAAACCAGGCAGCACCCCTCACCCCTTGTTAGGGGAGGAGCGAGTGTGTGTGGGTGTGGACAATGGAGGGGAGGAAAACATGGCACAGCAGAGCTATACCTGATCCTCCACTGGCACTAATTAGGCCTGCTCTATGGAGCCCTAACTTGAGCTGGGGCCAGATGGCCCTGAATCAGGAAGCTGCAAGTGTCTCCCTGTAGTTGCCCTTTTATGCCACGTCCAAGCATAAATCAGGTCTTAAACTTTGGTCCTCCAGGTGAGTGAGAATCACAACCTGATTGTTGTGAAGTATTCTGTTTGTGTGAGAGAAGCACAAATGAGTCTCATCTCATGCTGAGTCCTTACCCCTTCAGTCGTGTGAAACAAAAACGAGATGGGATGCCCGGGGCCTGCTAGCAGTATGCTTGTGAGCCAGCAGATGATACTGTGTCCAAGTAATGCCATCGATAAGGGGTTTGAATATCCTGTTGGGGCAAACATGCTAAGGCCCCAAATGGGAGAGGCATGGCTTTCCCAGAAAACCGACCATGCTCTGAAGAAGCAACATAAACTGGTATCTGCATGAGTGGGCTCCTATTCTCCTATAGGAATAGCAAGGACAAAGGGGTACAATAACAGGCATGTGAGTGGGTATGGTGCTATGCAGCCATCTCAGAAGAGCCTGTAGGTTCTTCCGGGTGACCACCTTGCCTGCATGTACCCCGCATATCTTTTCCCTAAGCTTAACATCCTTATCTTGGTAGTCGAACCTTGCCAGCCAGGATGTTCAACTCGAGCCCTGAGTAATTTACCTAGGTCAGAGATGTGGGGGGAGGGGCACTCCGTTTTTGGAAAGAGCAAAACCATGTCTAATATTGTTTCATGATGCATTAACAAAAAATTGTCCAATAATCTGGTGTCATGAACCACTGTCTGTTCTTTGAAAGGTTGCATGCCAGACTGAGTAGATAATAGGCATGGCCTTTACCATTCATTGCCTGTACATATTCTTTATCATAAAATCATAGAATCATAGAATATCAGGGTTGGAAGGGACCTCAGGAGGTCATCTAGTCCAACCCCCTGCTCAAAGCAGGACCAATCCCCAACTAAATCATCCTAGCCAGGGTTTTGTCAAGCCTGACCTTAAAAACCTCTAAGGAAGGAGATTCCACCAGCTCCCTAGGTAACCCATTCCAGTGCTTCACCACCCTCCTAGTGAAAAAGTTTTTCCTAATATCCAACCTAAACCTCTCCCACTGTAACTTGAGACCATTACTCCTTGTTCTGTCATCTGCTACCACTGAGAACGTCTAGATCCATCCTCTTTGTAACTCCCTTTCAGGTAGTTGAAAGCAGCTATCAAATCCCTCCTCGTTCTTCTCTTCTGTAGACTAAACAATCCCAGTTCCCTCATCCTCTCCTCGTAAGTCATGTGCTCCAGCCCCCTAATCATTTTTGTTGCCCTCTGCTGGACTCTTTCCAATTTTTCCACATCCTTCTTGTAGTGTGGGGCCCAAAACTGGACACAGTACTCCAGATGAGGCCTCACCAATGTTGAATAGAGGGGAATGATCACGTCCCTCTATCTGCTGGCAGTGCCCCTACTTATACAGCCCAAAATGTGTTAGCCTTCTTGGCAACAAGGGCACACTGTTGACTTATATCCAGCTTCTCATCCACCATAACCCCTAGGTCCTTTTCTGCCTAGCCATTCGGTCCCTAGTCTGTAGCAGTGCATAGGATTCTTCCGTCCTCAGTGCAGGACTCTGCACATGTCCTTGTTGAACCTCATCAGATTTCTTTTGGACCAATCCTCTAATTTGTCTAGGTCCCTCTATATCCTATCCCTACCCTCCAGTGCATCTACCACGCCTCCCAGTTTAGTGTCATCTGCAAACTTGCTGAGAGTGCAGTCCACGCCACCCTCCAGATCATTAATGAAGATATTGAACAAAACCAGCTCCAGGACCAACCTTTGGGGCACTCCGCTTGATACTGGCTGCCAACTAGACATGGAGACATTGATCACTACTCATTGAGCCCAATGATCTAGCCAGCTTTCTATCCACCTTTAGTCCCAGAATAAGGAACTGTGAAGCAATCCTGAAAACCTTCTCCCAAACAGGCACACTGATGTGCTGGGGAAATTCCAAAACAGCTCTCAATACTACTAGCAGGGAGGGAGAAAAGAAGCCACCTGGATCAACCCTGGTGATCAATGGAGTGACAGATGTCAAAGCCAGGAAAAAGCATGAAAGGAAACCCTGCAAGCTGAGTGCACAGAGAGGAATGAGGGCATGTTTCTGTAGGAGTACTTTTTAAAAGGCAGGCCATTGGTGTTGGGTAGGTAGGTTTGGTCTTATGATCAAGATACTGGACTTGGATATCTGTGTTCAGTTCCCAGCTCTGCAATGAACTGCTTGTGAGACCTTGGGCATAGGTTCCCATTTGTAAAATAGAGAACACAGGTCTGTTGTGAGGATAAATTTAATTGTTTTGTGGGGTGCTCAGATTCAAGGTAATCATGGAGAAAGGGTGGCATAAACTATTAGCCTTTCTAAGGGGTGTGTGCTACATTGCGGCCTATGTGGATATGTCACTTTAAGATACCACCACCTACATAATAGCTGCAAATTCAAGGGCATAGTTTCTTATATTAACATAAAACAATGTATATGAACTATTCAAACAGTTAACTCTGGGCATTGTCAAACCTTTCTGTTCTTGAATTTCATATTCTATTTTTCTTTGAAACCAATATCTGTCAGTGTACACTTTATAAAATATGAATCATGAACATTAATCTGTAACATATCCTCAAAAACTTTCCTACCATATCTGCTCTGCGGCTGTATGTTACCGGTTGACACCTATTATCTGTTTCTTTGTAATTTCTTTTGTCAGATGTTTGTGCTTCACCAGTTACTTCCAATTTCCTTTTGACATTCAATACACCTGTGTAATGTCTGCCTAAAGTCCATCATTGAGATGGTTATCAGAGTAGAAGAGAAGTGTTAGAAAGTCTATTAAGTGGTGAGAAGAGCGGGAGAGTCAATATGGACTAGGTCAGCTTGTGATCTGAATGTTTCAGGAAAAGATGGATTCATTTATTTATGTTCACAGGAATCTTTTTTAAGTGTGCTCAGCGAATGTTCTGGGTGCATATAGTTTACGAGTAACAACGCTTATCACTACCAACCCCCCATTAATCAACTGTTTTCCCTTGTTTGTGATGCTTTGGCCAGTATAAATTGACAAAATGCATGTATTAGGGAGCATCAGTACAGCATAATGGTTTACAGAATGTAAGAAAAAAGCCTTCACATCAATGCATTTGCGTTTAATTCAGTGAAGTACTTTATTTAAAGGATGAAATTGTATCAATTTATTATAGTTGGGATTCTCAGCCTGCAACTGTCTGAATGGTTGTTTATTCATTGCAATTCTTTGGCACTTGCTGGTAACATGAAAGCATACAGGCTATGTATAAGCATACAGGCTATGTATGAGGACTGTTGGTACCCACAATGCCAGCTGCAGAGGTGGTTGGTCCATGGCCTTGGAATATCAATGTGCAGATTACTTTCAGTGTAGGAAGGAAATTTGTGGGGACTCACGCATTAGTGTTCTGAGTTTGGAATTAAAGTTATTTCATACAGACTTCCCAAAATTGAGATGCAGGCTCATTGCTTTCTCAGTACTGTCCCATTGTCTTGTTGCATGTTTTAACTAAGAGTATATTTATGCTACTGTTTTCCTGCTTCCAACAGCTCTATCTTCTGTTCAAAATTAAATTATGCAACCCAGGTTTCCAGAATCCGACTCCAACCCTCTAACTATGCCAGGCCATGCTGCCTTTTCTTGTGCCTAATCACCTATTTCGTTTTGAGAAAAGATAATACAAATGTTACATTAGCTACAATCAGTGCCTTCTAAAGGCATGACTACTGCATGTCCGCTCCAAAGGGGAGCTACTATAGTAGGTTCCCTTTCATGCAACTAATTGCTGCTACTCTTTCTTTTGCCAAAATAACAATTTTCACTGTTCTAACGAAACCTCCAGTCTAAATATACATCTAGAATCACTGTTCATCTGTCATACTCTTAGTTCCTTAACATACCTCTTCTGTTCATATTACTTTGATTAAAATAACTCTCTGATCAGGTTATTCATGTGCAGTCACCAGGGGGCATGTTTCAACAAGGAAGTTACATGGTAGCTCTCTACAATGTTAACAAGTGTCTGAACAACAGAATTGTTTTTTGTTTTATCAACTTCATCTGCCAGTCTCATTCTGAATTTTGGCTTTTCTTGGAAGGGGAGACATTTTGTTCTCTATCCTAATCATGTCAGGGGAAAAAAAATCTTATTCACTGGATGACAAATTTCTATGGCCATTTGTTCAATTACCCAATCGTTTCCAAATGCAATCCAGTTAAAGAGTGAGTTATTTCAATACAAGTGATCATGAGATTTTGATGGAATGAATCATGATCAGATGTACCAGAGATAAAATTAAGCACTAAGGACCATTTCACAAAAGCAACCACCTGACAAAATTGCCCACTTTAAAGTATCCTCACCCTGGGAGACAATGCTTCCTGGGATCCTGCCCTGACACAGTACTCTGTGCACAAGGCTGTGCCTCAGGACACAGTCTAGCCTTTAGAAGATAGAGAGGACTTCACCTTTGGCAGTCCCTTCAGATTGTTCCATTCTATTTCATGGTCACTGTAGATTTTTATGCTTTACTGCTATTTTAAATTCCTTAAAAGCTTGTATGTTTCATAGCACAGTGTACTTGACCTTACCTTTATAACTGCACGTTCTTCTGCCCCTCCAGAATACCTTGGCTGGAGAGGATAGTTATTACAGCATGAGGAGAAAATGTCCATTTTGATCATTCTATTGAGAGAGTACTATTTCTTTCTGAAGCTTGTTTTGTCTGAGGATTTCAACAATTGATTAGTAAATCAGCATAATCCCCCTGTGATGTAATTAAGGGATTTATCATGCCTTGGATATGAAATCAGAGAAAAATTGGCAGTTTTGGGTGAGGTTTAATTTCAAATCTGAAACACAAATGTCTGTGGGTAGTGGGCATCAGGGCCCACATGACTCAAAATGGAGAGGAGGATTCACACACACCTCTTGCATGGTTCAGTTGTGGAAAACAAGGCATCCTGAGGTGGCCATAAAGCAAAGGACAGCAGTTAGAAGAGAGTGTTTTCACTCACATGTTCCCTCTCTCACTCCACACCTGTAGTTGGAAGCTCTGGTACTACACACTTGATACTTGCGTGCCAGTCCCCTCTAAAGTATTCCTGTGCTACTCAAATAAGGTTTTTTAGCAAGGATCATTATGTTATATAGGGAGGAGAGTTGGAATGGGAGATCAAGTCAGTCTTTTTAACATAATATTTCATTCTTCTCATTTTATGGTCCCTAGATTTAAATACAAACAACCCATCCAACTCCAAACTCCCCAAACACATGTAAAAACAAGGTTTGCCTTCCCCATAGAGGCAGGTGGTAAGGTTCAGTAGTAATGTGAAGTCAACAGCCTCACAAAGGAATTTGACTTAACAATGGAACATTCACTAATTAACATTTGTGAATCTATTGTATTTTTCCCCTTTTCCATTTCCCTCCTGCTCACCCCATCCAGAGAATGAATTAGGATTGTCTTTCCATATAGACATCTTTGTGGCCCCATCACCCAAGTGTCTGGGTATTGGGATCAATATTTCAAACACTCCAACAGTCAGCAATGTTTGGATCCTAGGTTTTGATTTAAGCCCATTTCTAGGAAGAAAAAAGGGCAATAAAATGTTAAGTTACTATAATATATCAGGTTGATTGATTTCTTTAGAGAATATATTTTAAAGATTGTACCAAAAAATATGAATTGACAGTTTTGCCTCTTAGTATAAATATGTAGGTTCCAGATGTGACTAGATCTCCTTTGACATAAAGTAGACAAAATCTTTGATTTAGAATCATCAGCTTGATGAAAGTCATTACTCCTCTCAATAATTGTCTTAGATTCTTAATTTGATGTGAAAAATGTGGTGACATTCACATTCACTGCAGTGCACACATTTTTGTTTAAAATGTTATTTCCATTGGTATGAAATATTGGGTTAGAACGTCCAACCAAGAAAAAGCTAGAACAAAATCATACATCTAGATACTTGCCATGCTGAGAAGTTCACTGAAATTTGCTTTCTGATTCTAACAAAGATGCACCTTTGCCAATATTTCTCTAACACCTACTCTGTCTGTTTCTGCAAAGTGTGGGCTGAATTCTAACAGAGCACAAATTAATATACGAGTACAGAGCGCACTACAAAAAGTAATCAGTCTCTTTGTCAAACTTTGCCTATGATCTAATCAGATTTTCCAAGCTCCATTATGAATATTCAGTATCCTTAGAATTTCTTTTGTTGGAATGTGTGTTGAACAATTTTCCTTGCGTGATTCACAGGACTTTAGCAATTGGAAAGGACTGAAGAAATACATTTATAATCTGCAAAGTTTCATCATTATTTTATATAATAAAATAGGCTGGCCCACATAGCTCAGAAGCAGTGACTGGTTCTGAGTTACTGCTGTGTGAACGCAAGATACAATTTGCATATTACTACTTCTGCTCTGGCAAGTGCACGTCCAAAGGGCTGAGATGCCTGGTCTAAGAGTTCTGTTACTAAGAGAGCATCCTGTACTAGCTGATAAAAGCACAAGAACAATCATTACTGCTGATCAAACCAAAAGTCCCTGTACTTTTAACTCCTGCCTCAGAGCAGCTGCACGCTGCTTCTCAGTAGGCTTGTCATATTGTTTCTTTCCCTTATAACTTCATATTCCTTCACACTGACTACCCCATATGTTTTCACAGATGAGGCTTTTTCTCAAAGAATAATACTCCTTCTGTTATTCAGTTTAATATTTTCCACCTTCAGCTTCAGTTCAGAACTATGTCAGAATCTTACCTTGCCGTAAGAACAGACCATCATCTATAACTCTTTGCATGAGCCCATTAAGTTTTAAAATCACTTATCATATACCTTCACAGAAGGCCTGATCCAAAGGCACTGAAAGCGGTGAGAGTCTTTCCTTGGACTTCAACAGTTGTTGGCTCAGGCCCCTAGTTCCAGGTCTCCTTTGCTCCTTCTAGATAGTAATAAGGATAGAAATTGCCTTTTCATCCATCCTCCCAGAACATGATCCTACACTCCCAATAGTAAATTCCAATTGGCTGCCTGTTTCCGTATTTTGCCACAATTCTCCTGCAATCTGTCAGTACCTTTCACTCTGTCAGCCATTATCCCATCTTGGTGGCATCCCATTGTATGACTTGCCCTCTAATCCAGATCACTAACAATAATACTTGGTACTTACCCAGAACTTTTCATCTGAAGCACTTAACGGAAGTGGTTAAATACTATCACCCCGGTTTTACAGACAGATTAAGTGACTTGCCAAATCCATCTTGTTTACATCTGCCACCATGCTCTAGTTACAGTTTCCAACCACTTGCCTGGACTTGAACAGAAACAGTTGCAATACTAACTCAGTGGGACCTATTCTGCCAAGTTACCTTAGCATAAATGTATAGGAAAGGCGCAGTAAAGAGTGGCTGAGAGAGGGAAGAAACCATCAAGAGCGTTTTAGGTCAGGTACCTGGAGGCACCAACCAATAAAAGTAAACAACTGTAATCTAACCCAAAAACAAATATTCTGGATCTTTCAATCTCTATTTCTTGTGGAGCTGACAGGAGCCCCGAGGGTCAGCATGGCTTTTCTTTGTTTGAATTTTCTGGATACTAGCTGCCATTCTTTATTTTTATTCTTTCCCCTTCCTTGAAATTCTTCCACTTTGATAAATGAATTGTTCAGTGGTCCAGTATTAACTGTTCTTTTTACTGTCAACAGAGCCTGCATTTAAAATACAGCTCCCCTCTTGCTTCCAAATAAAAGGGAAAACTTCTTCATAACAGCCACATTCTGCCGATCTGCTATATTTATTTTAAAAAGTAAACATGGAAAACTGACACATTTGGTTTTAATTCACTTTGACAGACCCAGGGAGTTCTCCCCAGAGAGGATACGTAGTTCAGCCCATACATTTTCAAGAACTGTTCATGATTTTGGCTGCATGTCCCCTATTAAAATCACAGAGTTGTGTGGATATGATCCTTCGATATACATCCAATAGAGACACCAGTCAGAACTGGTACCCTGGTGGGTTATTTCAACAGAGGTGTCAGAGATTGCACATCTAGTGCCCTCGCCTTCAGTGGGAGGGAATGTCTCACAGTTCAGGAGGCATAAGTAATAGGGTATATTGAGTAATACCTTATTCTGTGAGGAGTTTCACTGAAAGCAAAAGGATAACTGGTGGAGCAAGGTGCTCCTCAACATGAGTTAAAGTATCAAAATCTAGTCCTTAATTAAGGTTTCTGGGTGATGCTGCTCCCTCCCCTCCGCCACCTGATTTTTAGTGTTGTTAGAAAAATAATGGCTATCATAAAAGAGTAAATCAATTTTTATTTGTGCTTAAAAGTTTCCCCTGGGGCCCACCCCAAAAAAACCTGGTCAATTTTAGTAAGTAATTTTTAAAAAACCATATTGATTTACAGCAATGCCAAAACCGACTCATTCATACACTGAAGGTAGGACACGAAGTAAATGGCTTAATCTGCAGCGAAGTGGATTTGGGTTGGATATTAGCTTTCTAACTATAGTTAAGTAAGTGACTTGCCCAAGGTCACCTAGCAAGTCAATGGCAGAGCAAGGAACAAAACACAGGTCTCCCGAGTCCCAGTTCAGTTCTCTAGGACACATTGGAACCCAGGCCAGGATTTCCTCCCCAATGTTCAGACATGCCGGTGCAGTCTTTAAAAGTGTCTGGAACAACTCAGTGAAAAAAGTTCCAAGGGAACAGACTTGCACCAAATGGCCAATTGTTATCCTTACAGACAGCTAGGGCAGAGGGGAAAATGAGAGAATTATGAACAGGCCACAGATGCTCAAGGACTAGACAAGGCAAAGATACCATCAAGGTGGGTGGAAGGGGAAATTAAATCTGGGCTATCAAAGACAAACCGTGAGAGGGGAAGAAAAGGATACATCCACCAATACAAGAGTCAACTGGTGCGTGGTTATCTTGTTAATCCCAAAAGTCAGAGATCAGAAAAATGAAGCTGCTGTCTCTTCTGAATGATAGAATAAACTGATAAAATGTGTTAAGCTGAAGCACCAAGCCTCTAAGAAGGGTCTAATGTTTATGGTTCCCAAGTTTATTTCACAAGCCTCTGGTGCATTTATCTTGCTGATCCAGATGATTTAACTCTCCAGTGCAACCAGATGAATAGGAAAATATTTCAGGTGTGGCATGATTTGGGAACAAGATACACACTCGGAAAACCCCATGCAGTGTTTGCCAAACAGAAGCTGAGAGGGCAGAGGATGGAGTTAAAAGGTCCCTCAGTCTACCACCTAACCCAAATCTTTGTAGAACACAGGAAGGTTCTGGGAATCCTATCAAGATGCTAACAATAGGATTTACCATATAATGTGTTGGTGGGAAATGGATATAGAGAGGTCTGAAAAGGATCAAGCAGAGGGTGAGCTAAAAGACCTATCAATGGATGTGTCAAAACTGAACTTTTTCTTAACATTTCCAACTGTTGTGCTACCACCAGCACTAGTGAAGACAGGTTGGGGACCTTTTTAACACTGTCTTCTCTATTCCTCCTCAGAGCAGGTAAAAATGAGAGTGAAGATTGGTGTTCTGTCTACATGGGTGGTAGCAATGGTGGAAAATGTTCTGAAAAAGTACACACAGGATCAATACTGTACAAATGCTGTAAAGACAGGACAGGATCTCTGTATCAGTGAAACATCTCCACCAGGCCATTCCTACTAGAACACAGAGCCCAGAGCTAAAAAATCCCACCCTCCCCCAGACACCCACTCCCAGTAGCTACTGTGCTCAAGGATAGGAGATCCTCAACTCTCCACCCAAGAATCTGGGATACTTCAACAGAAGTTGAGTAAGGACCTCACCTGATGAAGTTTTTCCTCCTCAAGACACAGGAAGAGGGGAGGAAACTATCCACATTCCTTGGCAAGGAGCACAGAGATGGAGCAGGGGCAGGGGGGTGTTGGCCTGGGGGGGGGAGGGGCAGAGAGAAGCCAACTGAACACAAGGAGAAGCAGCCACAGGGAACCAAATGTGACTGCCACAAAAATCTTTGCAGTTTTGGGTCGACTAATTAAAGTTACTGTTTTAGGCTCCTGAACAAAGCAAAAGTAATATTGTCGGTATTGGAGTAACACTATTTACTTGCAGTTGATGATATTAAAAATCTGTATGGCCACCACAGTACTAAAGGTCTGCTTCTGTTTTGCAGTTCCTACCATCAAAACAGCCTTCTTGTGCCATCTCTCTGCGTCTGACAGCCCATCTCTTAATACTACAGAAATACATACTGCAGTAGCACCTAGAGACTCTGACTGAAGTAGGCACTGTAGAAAGAGTCTCTGTCTGAAGAGGGCGCAATCTAAAGAGACAAGGCAAGTAAAGGGTAGGAAAAAGAATCATCTCTGTTTTTCAGTTGAAGAACTAAGGTACAAGACGATTAAGTGATTTATCCAAGGTCACACTGGAAGTCCGTGGCAAAACTGGCAATTTAACTAAGCTCTCTTGAGTTCTAGTCCACTGGGTTGACCACAAGACAATTCTGCCTCGCTATATTTCAAAAACGTAACTTTGAGAATATCATTTGTTTGAAAGACGCGGTACAATATGAGGTTGTGTAGTACTCACTGCGCTCTTTCACAACAGTCTGATTTCATCTGAATCGGAGCCAATCCCAAAGGCAGCAACACCTATATAAAAGTGTGAAATCACTCACACCTCAGATAGCTGGGTTTTCCAGGCATTTGTGTTGGTGGATTATTTGCAACAGGGTCACATTAAGGAAAGATATTTCAAAACAATAAGATACTGGTTCCATGCTACAAGACTATTAAAAACACTTTCAAAAAGTGCTTGTAAGTTGAAAAATATGATGCCTGGAGGTAGGATCATGACATTGTGAAGCTGCAACTTCAGGACATTTTAGATCAATGTACGGGGTGCTGTTCATAGGATTTACTGAAACAATTGCGGCTCTTCTGTTGACTGCATATGTGTATTCCAGCATGAATCAATAGATTAGCAACTGTAAATGTCAATGTGCTCTTTGTTTGCTGTCAAGTAGGTCACTCTGCAAGGTAATAATGAAGAGCATGGTTAAATGTGTCATTGAATGAGTAGCTCCAGATAAATGCACTGGTTCTTATGAAGTCTGTACAAGAATTAAAAGGAGCTAATATGTGCGAAAGAAAAAAGATCGAGGACCATGGACACAGTGAGGAAACATAATGATATATACTGGAAAACACACCTGATCTGTGTGTCCAGAAAGTGTATTCCTTTGACAGGTTCAATTCTTTGGGTAATGTGTTTTTTGTTATATTAGATGTTTGGCTTTGCTTTTTTAGCAGGTCACCTTACTATATTTTGGTGTTTGGTTTCTTTCCTTAGTGAAGAAAAAATCTGTTTTATAATAAAAGGGAATACACAAAAACAATACAGCTTTCATGTATTAGAAGCAGAATAAAGAGGCATCAATTAAAGCTGCACTATCTTGTGCTGGGATCCCCAGAATATCCACTGAGCTAAGCACAGTGTCCTAGGGCAACACCCTTGAGAATACCTCCTTGTGGCAGGTGTGGCTTTGCATGCTTGCTTCCCTCTTCTCCTCCCATTGCAATGATTTACTCAGACCCAGGAACTCAGAACCAGATGCTCCCCTTTGAGTTATTCTCTTTTTTTTTTCCAGATTACAAAGAAAACTCCTTCTCATTAGCCCCTCAAGTCCAACCCTTCTTCTGACCCTGGGCTAATACCAACCAATAAGCATCCAGCCAAGGTCAGGAGTCCCCAGCTCTGGTTTATAACAGAGTTTCACTCTCCTTAAGCCAGGAGCTCCCTACCTCTTCTCCTGGAACAGGGTTATGCTTCAGACCAGCTGTAATTCTCAGTCAGCTTTTCCCCAACTATTCCCTTGTACTCACTCCTTTCACCTCTCACCTGGGAGATGGCCACAGTCCATCTCCAGCAAGAGTCTCGGGAGGCTCCTGTCTCTAGGAGCACCACCTTGCATCTGAGTCCTGATGGCCTTTTATTAGTCCCAAGCGCTCGTTATTCAATCAACTGCCTAAATGGTTTCCTTCCCTTCAAAATGAGCTCTTGAGAGGTAGCCTAGATCCAAACTTCCCTTAAAGGGGCCAGCAACCCCTTCACTCCCAGGCCAGTGTTTGAATGGAAGGCTTTAACAGAATGTCTACCTGCAGGAAGTGGTAGTAGTGGTGCTTCTTTTTTTTTGCCAGCCAGAATTGAGCCAACTCTATGCTGTGGTTTCGATGAGGTGTAAAACTCAGGTCACTAAAGACTTTTGTGGCACATTTCATAAGGTGGGGTATTAACCTCTGTGTCTCGACTAACTTCCATCTGTGGTAGCTACGTTCTGCTCACCTAAGTCCCCTGGCAGTCTCGCAGCTGGACAGAAAATACTTTTTTACTTCCTTTCCTAAACTATCAGCTGCCATGTTCATTTCAGTTGGCACGATAAATATCCAAGCCAAAGAAACTCACAATTTTTTGATGCAGAACCACCAAGGGATGCCATATTTGTTTTATAGCAGGGGTAGTCAAGTATTTTTGTCAAGGTCCAGACTCCAGAGAAAATAATAAAAAATAATAACAATGATAATAGTAAGTAAATAAAAATATTTCAGTGTCTATTCAAAAGCATCTGGTGGTCCAGATTTGGTCCACGGTCCGCCTATTGACTACCCCTGTCTTACAGTTGGGGAACCTGTCAATGAGCCTACTCTGAGTTTTGTGTTCCTGGAGAATTCTGCTTAGTTTGGGTCTGTTGCAAACCTCTTGCATCTCCCTAGCTCTGCTTCTCCTAATTCTTTGGCTCAGTCTGATGCTCTCACCTGGGACCGATGTTATGTCTGCTTCTAGTAATGTAATTGCAGGACATTGAGGTTTAAAAGGGAGAATGGAGCTGAGGGTGTGTGGCTGAATCCATCCCACTGCTGCCCTACCAGGAACAAGAGGGATGCTGGTGCTATCACCCAGCCCACCTTCGAACGTGAGTCCAACCTGCCTCTGAGTAGTGACTCCAGCTACAAATGAAACTGCACTGTTTGAGGGGATGGTATAATTAATTTGATGGCAGCTGTTGGAGATCATGTGAGTTCCATTGCTGTGGGCTGTCTCCCAGCAGCGTCTGCTCTGGCACAAGGGTGTATGGCTAGTAGGCAGGACAGTGCTGCTCCTACCCCTCCCCCAGATGGCAGTCAGCTCCAACTCCCCACAATCAACCCCCACTAGCCCCTCTGTTCTCCTTCTGGGCTGCAATCAGCTCCCATTTACCCTCCCATAATCAGCTATCATTGACTCTTTTCCCTACTGCATGGGAAGCCACCATTTTCCTCCCTACTCCACAGGAAACCAATTCTCCCCCTTGGACACCTGCAGGGAACACCCATTCTTGCCCTCCTCACAGGCAGTGACATTTTATTTCCCTTTCTTGTTCTGCCCTGTCCTCATCCCTCTAGGTGAGCAGCAGGTGCTGCTACTTTTCCTTCCCTTGTTCCTGCTGGCTCTCCATGCAACAATTGCTGACATCCCTCCTGCTA
Source organism: Chrysemys picta bellii (assembly GCF_011386835.1). NCBI lineage: Eukaryota > Metazoa > Chordata > Testudines > Emydidae > Chrysemys > Chrysemys picta. The sequence continues at coordinate 110,763,254 of NC_088797.1, forward strand.
GCGCAGCTGGAATGGTTTCCAGTCATAAACCCTCCCTTTTCTTGGGTCTGGGAGATCTGTTTCCCCCTTCCCCTCTTTCCATCCTGCCCCAATCATGGGGAGTTGGCTGACTGGACTACCATGTGTGACCTGAACGGTCAATTTGGGAGAAATGTGCATGAACAGCTCCTGTCTGGGCTGAACAGTTTGGTAAAGTGTCAATCAATTCCCCCCCTAGACAGATAGGACTATGGGAGTTGCTCTGTAGCCTTTTGTTGCTGTTTGTGAAAGACGCCATTTTGTTAAGTTCTTCTCTCCAGTGAAATAATCACATCCGTCAGTTGTGCCATCGAACCCTCACGATGTAGTTGTGGTGAATTTTAGGTACTGGCTTTGTGCAATATTGCAGTCCAGGAACTGAAGTGTTAATTATCTGGTTTTATTGTTCGTGATTTAATTAGAAAGAGATGTGGCTTCTGTATTGCTATTGGCTAGAACTGCCTGGGAATAGACAAAAAGGCACAATTATAGGTAATGTTTCGAATTGCACCTGTGTTTGAGGGGCCAAAATCATCTGTGGTGTAACTCCAGGATGATTTTGACCCTATCAATCTGCTTTGGTTTTCAGTTAGAAGAATCTATAGAATCTGCTTCGGACACTGGATTGATGGATATTTTTGGTGCCTAAATTGAAGTGGATGATTTGTACTCAACAATGAACTTCCAAGGCTTTCACTTTGGACTGTATTCCAGTTGCTAACCAGATTGCATTGCGTGCAGAATTGTGAAGAGCGAACTGTCCATGTGCAGTGGGCTTATCCACATGACTTGCCCAGCAGTAGATGATCAGATACAGTGACAGTTGCTTTTTGAATCATAATAGTTGTTTTTTGGTTTGGCAAAGATATCACCAGAGTGTCAGAAAACTGACCATAAAACCCTAACGCTTGGCATGCTTTAAAACTAGACTATATAAAGCAGAGGAAAATAGCAGGAAACAAAGCTGCATGAACCCTGGGCGATAGGTCTTTTGTGTGTGTTTAGTTTATGATGAAGACTGCGTTTGCATTGGTTTTTATTGTTCTAAAGACCCTGAGCACTATGATAATACACATAACAATACTAAGCACTTCCTGGCTAAGTACGGTGGTTTTGTCTTTTAGTGCCATTGTTAGACAATTTTGCCGTGTCCATCAGAGGTTTATTCCAATTACAGAAACGATAGCAAAAATAAAATACACCGACTAAATTAAAACTCCAATAAAAAAATAAAGTAATAAAGCTCAAGGAGTGCACGACATTTATCACTTTCAATAGTCACTGAGCCTTTGGCTCCATACGGCGTGATTTAAACCCAAATAATTTCGTTTTTTTTCTAAGCTAATCAGCACACAGATGCTTTAAATGGGAACTTCCTCCTTTCTTCTGATAAACATGTGGCCAGTCAAAAGTGTTTAAGTGTGGTGCCCAGTGGTGCCCTTCAGTGGGGAGGTCACCATGGTAACAGGCAGCTGGTCTCTAGAAAGCCCCTGTATGCTGCCAGGGGGCAGTCAGCAGGGGCACAGGCTCTGTTGGCTGTGTTTAGGATTCCCTCATTGTTTTCTAGGCATAAATATTCTCAATAGGATTAGAATGTTTAAGAGGCTAAAGGCTGTGGGAAAACTTTTGTGTGCCATATTTCTCTCTTCTTCTGTTGTATCTGAACATTTCCACTCGACGAACAATGGAGTTAAAAACATAAGAGCAAATGTTTTGGTAGTTTGATTTGGAATTATATATTCATGAATCTACATAATAGCCTTTCAGCTGCAGCATTGTTGCTTAATGCACAATCTAGGAGTCGTGAAAGAGGTGGGGGCAGGGAAGGAACAGGGGAAGCTAACGGTGAAAAAAGGGAAAATCAATGAATCAAAGGAACTTGAGAAATGGTATGAAATGATATTTTTTCCCCTGCTCACACATGGTGCCAAACAACCTAGTTTGCACTTGAACCACTTTCATGGAAATCATATGTCCCTTTTCTCTGTTTGATTACTTGCTTAGATTCTTGTCCTTTTGTTTGGTGTGATTAAGGTGAGTGCTGTGGACCTGTTGGGTTACCCTAGAATGTTTTGCCTGACCTACAGTCTGTGGCAATTACATATAATGAAGGGGGAGGTATGTCACTTAGAAAAGCAGCCAGCAGGATCAATTTAGATGGGCAGCTTCCAGGAGAGAACTACAAAAATTCCCACCCTGGGCAGCTCTAGCTAATGCGATCCTCATTTGTGCTATATTCTGGGCATGTTTCGAAGTCTCTGAGCATTGTAAAGGTCTCTTGACTTCACTCAGTGCAGTTATTAACACTCCCGCACACGGCTCCAAATTCATCCTTTATAACTGTATGGATTTAAAAAAATACAGCAAAGACACCGTTGCATCTCCCTCTCATATAATCTTCATCTTTATTTATATTACAGTAATAGCTGGAGGCCCCAAACAAGATCAGGGCCACATTGTGCTAGGAGCTGTACAAATGCATAGTAGGGGACAGTCCCTGCCCCCAAGAATTTACAGTTTAAGGCTACATGCACACTTATAATGCTACAGCGGCACAGCTGCAGCTGTGTCACTGTAGAGCTTCAGTGTAGACACTCACTACAGTGATTGGAGCAGTTCTCTGTCGCTGTAGTTAATCCGCCTCCCTGAGACGTGGTAGCTAGGTCGATAGAAGAATTCTTCCATCGACCTAGTGCAGTCTACACTGGAGGTTAGGTTGTCACAGCTGTATCTCTCAGGGGTGTAGGAAGGGAAGCAGAAGCACAAGAGAGGTGAAATGACTTTCCCAAAGTCACAGCAGTGCCAGAGCCAGGAGCAGAAATTCTCCTGACTCCCAGTCAGTGATCCAATCTACTATACCATGTTGTCTCCCAGTTACTTAATAAATTCAATGTAAGGCTTTAAAGATGTTTTCCATATCTATAATATATAAAATGATGCAATATTAATTTAATTTACTTTTCCTCAAAGAGGATTTATTTTATTTCAAAGATAAAAGAGCTTCTAATCAAGCTGTTACAAAATCCTCTTAGAGCATTAGAGATCTTGTTAAATATACTAACTATGGTACTAATTCCAAAGAATGTGTCCTCCTAGTGCTATATTACTCGAAAGTGGAAGAACTTTATACTTTTGCCAGATATACCCAAAAGCATTCACAGATCTGCCCAGCCCTAGCTGATTTGGGATGGTTAATAAGTATTTAATTATAAAACATATGTTATAGTCTCTAAACATATCTAGATGTGTCCTGAATTATTGAGTTACAAGTGTACATATTGCCAGCAGTGACAGATTCTGGACGTTAGCACAAGAGTGCAGTGGGTTAATTCACATAGGGATTTTTCATAGAATGTATTTTAGATTCTTATATAACCTTCCATTACTGTAGTATCTGAGCACCTCACTCTCTCTAATCAATGTATTTATCCTCACAACACCCTTGTGTGACAGGGAAATACTATTTCCCCCCTTTTACAGATGGGGAATGGAGGCCCAGAGAGACTAAGAGCCAGATATTTAAAGGTATTTAGGTGCCTAAAGATAGGCGGCTTGTGGGATTTTCAAAACCACCTAGGTGCCTAACTCCCAGTGGTTGAGCGGAGGCAAAATAGTGTTTTTCACTCTTAACATTTTTTTCCAATGTTTTTACTTAAGAGTTCAGCTGTATTGATTATTTAAGTTCCAATAGTGAAGTCAGTGCTTCACAAGCTACAAAGGAAGGCACAGCCCATGTCCTGGGGAGTTTGCAATCTAAAGGCTCAATTCTCACAGCCTTTACTCAGCTGCTTAGGGGAGTAAGCAGGAGTAAAGTCTCTCCTTACTCTGCTGCTTGCCTGTCTCAGCACTTTGCTCAGAGTGTGTGGAAGAAAGCAGGAGTTACTCATCCACTGCTCTCCACTGCAAGTGAGCAGCTGAGAAGGGGGTGGAGCCCTAGCTCTCTCCTCCCTATTTTCCTGCAAGCCTGGCTGAGTACACAAAGAAGAGTAAGTTGCTCCCCCAACAGGGATGAAGTAACTACTTCTCACCCAGAGAAGCGGGGCAGCTGGTCAGGAATGGTGATTGTTGGGCCAAAATCATCCTCGCTCCACAAGGAGAAGTGTGCACAGAGGAGTGTCTTATTTGGGATTTTTTGGTTGGTTGGTTGGTTTCATTTTAAATATACACATTGCTGTTGCAGAGAAGGCAGGTCAAAGAAATGTGCCTGCACCTGGAGCTGACGGTGGTGAAATTTGTGATGGTTCTAGTTCCTGGGGGAGTTCACTCCACAGTCTGGGACTAGCCATGGAGAAAGCGCTGTCTCCTGCGCAGACAAGCTTAATCCTTATTGTGGAGAATTCTGTTGTGTCAGAGAAGTGACTCATTTGAGCATAGTCTTCATCCTGGAGCTTTAGGCAGTTTTTTAGATATCCTGGGTGCAGGTCATGGAATACCTTATGAAGACAAGGACTGAACCCTTGAACTTGATTCAAAATTCTATGGGACACCAGTGTAGCGGAGGATTGGTGTGATGTGCTTGCAGTAACCTGTGTTGTTGAGGAGACAGGTTGCACTGTTCTGTACTTGTTGGAGTTTCCTGATTGGTGAGGTTTCATGCCCAGGTATATTATATTGCTGCAGGGCAGCCAAAAATTTGTGACAGTGTAAACAATTGAGGCCATGTCATCATCTGCCAGGACAGGATAGAGGCTCATAGCCAGCCAGAAATGATAGACAGCATTACTTGTGGATGCAGCTATGTGAGAGTTTAGCTTAGATTTCTTAGCAAGGAATCGAAGAGTACTCCAAACCTAGGCTGTGGACTGAACTGGCTAATTTTGGGTCTAAACCTTCAGCCAAAGAAGACTGCACCATAACTACAATGTAAATATTAGAGTGGTAGCCGTGTTAGTCTATATCAGCAAAAAGAATGAGGAGTACTGGTGGCACCTTAGAGACTAACATTTATTTGGGCATAAGCTTTCATGGGCTAAAGCCCACTTCATCGGATGCATGCAGTGGAAAATACAGTAGGAAGACACACACACACACACACACACACACACACACACACACCATGAAAAAATGGGTCTTGCCATACCAACTCTAACGAGACTAATCAATTAAGGTGGGCTATTATCAGCAGGAGAAAAAAAACTGGAATTCATTTGCAAACTGGACACCATTAAATTAGGCTTAAATAAAGACTGGGAGTGGATGGGTTATTACACAAAGTAAAAACTATTTCCCCATGCTAATTTTTCCCCTACTGTTACCCACACCTTCTTGTCAACTGTTTGAAATGGGCCATCCTGATTATCACTACAAAAGTTTTTTTTCTCCTGCTGATAATAACCCACCTTAATTGATTAGCCTTGTTAGAGTTGGTATGGCAACACCCATTTTTTCATGTTCTCTGTGTGTATATAGATCTTCCTTCTGTATTTTCCACTGCATGCATCCGATGAAGTGGGTTTTAGCTCACAAAAGCTTATGCCTAAATAAATGTGTTAGTCTCTAAAGTGCCACAAGTACTCCTTGTTCTTTTTTTAAATGTAAGTATTGATTCCCTCTTCTTGATTTCTGGCAAAAAGCAAACAAAACACCCCCACCACAACAGTATCTCTCTACAGTCTCATTGCGTCTGGGATCACAGTACTCTTCAGACACATTTATCAGCTGTTCAGTTTTTCCAGCATTATTTCTGGCAACTGTCTCACTCACTGCTCATCCTTTTCATTAGTCAGGGCTGATTGTAACTTTATGCCCTAGGACTGAGATTTTCTTACACCCATCCTTATTCACCCTGAGTAGTACCTTTACTTTAATGGAATAAAGAATTAAAGGGGGCGGCCTGGATTGTCATTCATAATATGCTTAATAATAATACCAATCCTGAGTAAGAGTGGCAGAATCTGGCCCTTAATAAACACTTGCCATTGATTTAGTTCTCAATACAGACTAGGGCTTGTGATTGGGGAGAAATTTGGTTTTATAAGGACCAGTTTGCTTCCCCTTAGGGTGACCAGATAGCAAGTATGCAAAATTGGGACACTTTTTTTTCCTGGGGTCGGGAGTGTAATAATTGCTTATATATGACAAAGCCCCTAATATTGGGATGGTCCCGACAATATTGGGACATCTGGTCACCCTACTTCCCACCCTCCCTTGTTCATGCTGAGTAATAGCTGACTCCATGAATAGTCCCATTGAAATCCGTGGGGATATTCACTGAGCAAGGTGATGCTCAGTGTGATTAAAGGGTATCAGAATCCGGTCCTTAGGATGTATGAATGTGGACAGGGTTCTATGAGTTCTTTGACAATGCATGGCAAGAACTTTAATAATTTTATTTACAGGATGCAGTTGTCATTAAGGAAACCATAGCATCGAACTTGTATTTGCTGTAATGGAAAATCATTTCTGAATGTCTGTGACGTGTGATGCCTTTCAGACTGACTTTATTTTTTTTACTTACAAGAAGTTTCAGACACTAGTTAACTAAAAGTCCAAGATGTGCTTTTGGGAAAATTATGAATACCTCCTTGGCAATACTTTAGAGGAAAAATCGAGGCAGATTTTAGGGCATAGGCCAACAAGCTTGTCACATAAAAAATATTAGGTCATTTTGAATTTTTTTCCTTACAATTTTTAAATTGATAGGTAAAATATTATGGAGAATAGTATTTTGCTCACGTAATCGGTCTTCTCTTTACTGGACGTTGGCTCACTTCCCCTAATGATAGAGTAAACAAAAGTAAGACATGTAGGGAAAAGATAATAGAGTAGTTGCATGTTACTAGCTGTTGCTATTATTGCTTATGTCACTTTAACACTTCAATGAATAATGTTAAACTTGTGAAGCAAGTGTTTTCACTATAGGATGTAGTGTGATGAATATATCTAGCCAAATGTGATTGCTTTTACTTATATTCATTTTTTTTCTGAAAGGCAAACCTAGAAGCAACTTTCACTGTGACTCCTTACACAGTATAGCACTTGATTGTTGTCATCTTAGAACACTTAGATTGCTTTTGAAATGTAACACTTTAAAAAAAAATAGATCATTTTCTCCCCTCTTTCCCAGAAAATTGTTTACAAAAGAAATGTCATGACTTGAACAAACACATATGAACTGTGTTATTCAAGGATTTTCTTTTTTAATGGCTGAAACTGTCTTTTGGAGCAGTCTCTTCCACTTGAACGAAGGTAAGCACATTGTCCATACTAGTGTAAACATGAAAATATTAACAGAAGCATGTCTGTGAGTCCTGTGCACAGGCAACAAAATAAAAGACAGATTTCTAAAATCTGTTTCCATCTTGGTGTGCCAAGCGTTAAGATATAAATCCTTTTGCATCAAGATAATAGACCGCTAAGAACTCTGTTAATGAGAAAAATGAGTTAAACAGAAAAAGCAAATTCTGGCTAAGATTGTGAGTGCTAATGTTAATTTAAAAACGGAAACCCAAATCATTGCAAAGTAGAACAAAGAGAAAAGTATTAGTAAACTGCTTCTTTTTTTGAATAGATGTTGTGCTGTTAGCCATCATTGTCACCTTTGATTTTAAAAGTACTTCTTCACAAAAGGCAGTAAAGGCTCTCCCCTTGCTGCCATTCAAGGCAATGACAAAAATCTCACTCATTTCAATTTTCAATAGGTGATCAGGCCCCAAATGAGCCCTGAAGCAGCAGAATAGAAATGGATTTAGCTGTAGTATATTCTCTGTGTGTTTTCCATTATTGATGCACTTAGTTTCTTTCATAGCTATCAAAAGGCAGTTACTTAAAAACTGACCTGTTCCATTTATTTACACATTCTCATTTTATACAATTGATCCCCAGAAGTATAGCAATTTTATTTTTTCTGATCCAGAACCAGTGTCATAGCCTCAATTCAGTAGCGCTGAGCATGGATGCACGCGAGCCCCTGTGTTCAGATGTGCTGTGTGCCTTATGAAAATGTTTACATGCCCTTCCCCCCCTGCCCCCCATTCAAATAACTGGAAAACAGCTTTTAAAAGAAAATTCTTATAGAGCTTCAGCTTAGTGAGGGCTGGTGGCTTTGATATGTTTAAGGGGGAGAAGTGTTCTAGAATGGTGGCCTACGGTATATGCATGCTACATGTTTTCCCACTAAACTATGTGATGAAGCTCCAAATAACTATGTGAACAGCTGTATCTGGAGTGCCACATGTGTGAGTCTTGTGTTAGGATGATCAGACAGCAAGTGTGAAAAATCGGGCCGGGGGTGAGGGAACCCTATATAAAACAAAGCCCCAAATATTGGGACTGTCCCTATAAAATCGGGACATCTGGTCACCCTAGGGAAGTACAAATACATTAATGTTGTGTTAATGGCTCAGGGTAGGATTTTCAAAAGCACCCGAGTGTCTTAGATGACTGAAAGTCAATGGGTTGTGAGCTTCTTAATCATGTAAGCACTTTCAAAAATCCCACCCTGAGATTTTAAACATGCACAAGTCTGGAAATCCAAAGTTCATGGCTCCTGCAACAACCATCTCTTCCCCTCCCCCTTGTGCATATGTTAAGTCAGACAGAGCTGGATCTGCTTACTCCAGGCCTGAATAGAATATGACTTTTTGTGTTTGCATATTGTGAAATGTTAATGTTAATACCATGTGCCTTGTAACAGGACTAGGACCTGATCATGCAATGGGTTCTGTACGGATGCAGGGGTCTGCCCACCCAGAGCCCATTGTAGGATCAGGGCCCTAATTTGGTTTTGAATGTCATTAGAAGTGGTGTCAATTATTGCTACTAAGATTAATATCAGTGTGTTAATATTTCTGTTAGAATAAAGAGCACTCTCTGAAATATACATTTGGAAAATGTGATTTGAGAATCATTTAAAAAAACAGTTGTAGTAATCTACTAAAAATTTGGTGTCATTTTTAAAAATTATAGCTTAATGCTGATTAGTAGAAAGATTAGTCTAGCATAGACCTTAAACTTTAGTTCCTGAATCAATGAGACACATCTATTAAAATATAGGAATATCCTGACATATACTAACATGGCACTTAGCCCCCTGTAAAGAAACCTCTTCAAGTGGATTAAATACTGTTTTGATTTTTATTTCCTTCTGAAAGTACTGATGAGATCTGTGTGAATAATGGTAGGAACATTTTTTTTTAATTCTCAAATTCATTGACTAAACTGTTTTATGAATCTGCTTAAGAATTATTCCATCAGCTCATTAAGCTAGGCATATAACAGAAAAATATTAGGCAATATGTTCAAAAAAAGTCTCAACTTGAAATATTTATTAATATTAATTTAATCAGACTTGATACTGACAGAGATACAGCTTGCCTTAACTCTGAGTAAGAACTTTCATCTAGTTCAGCTATATCCCCAAATCCCTTCAGATACAGTATTTGCAAACTTGATCAGGAGTAACAGGTTTTTCTCATGACCTGTTGTATAGTTTCCCTCCTGAATGGGCTGTTGTGCTAGAACATCTGCAAATAACTCTGGCTTCAGCATAAAGGGCTCTGTTTTGCCCTTATGCCCTTGTGCATGTCACACTGGTACGTAATTTCAGTTTAGAAATGGTGCTATACGTCTCTCCCTTTCAAGTTACACCGAATGGTTCGTTTTCTTCTTTATTCACTGAGGATTTAATTGCCCTGCAACATCAAAAGGAGAATATACCCCCAAATTACCATTCTCTCTCATAGAATTTAGTTACTGTGTGTCTCAGGGAACTTGCCAAGATATGCTGCGGGGGAGGGGAGGAAGTATGCATCCAAATAAGGGCTGTGAGAGGAGGGCAAAGAGACAGACTGGCACAAATAAGAGAGTGTGAAGTGTTATCCTTTTTCCTCTAGCTTCCATCTGTTTGCAGGAGACATTATTATCCCTCTACCCATCTTATCTTGGGGAATTACAGCTGATTTTTAGCTGTAGAAAAAGGCAGGGAGAGCCTTTCAGTGTTTGTGAGTGCTTCCCCTGTGAGCTTCATAAATAAAGGCTCTGATCTATTCTTTAATACTATTGCAGTGCCTTTGCAAGTTGTTGGATGCCCATGCTGTTTAAAAAACAAACAAATAACCCACACACCCCTCCTTTCCTGAACTACCAGCTGGAACTACGGTCTTTTGCCAGTTAGCAGCAAGTATTTGAAGGGGGGGAAATCAGGACAGCTCCAAACCTCTTTGACAACCAAGGCAATAGAAAGACTGGATTTCAGTTTGCTACAGACTTCCAGTCATAGAGTCTTAGAAGTGTAGGACTGGAAGAGACCTCAATAGGTCATCTAATCCAGTCCCCCGCACTCAAGGCAGGACTAGACCATCCCTGACAGGTGTTGGTCTAACCTGTTCTTAAAACCTCCAATGACGAAGATTCTACAACCTCCCTAGGCAGTTTGTTCCAGTGCTTAACTACCCTGACAGTTAAGAATTTTTTCCTAATATCCAACTTAAGCCCCCCTTGCTTCAATTTAAATTGCTTGCTGCTTGTCCTATTCTCAAGAGGTTAAGGAGAACAAGTTTTCCTCCTCCTCTTTGTAACAACCTTTTATGTACTTGAAAACTCTCTTCTCTTCTCCAGACTAAACAAACCCAATTCTTTCAATCTTTCTTCATAGGTCACGTTTTATAGACCTTTAATCACTTTTGTTGTTCTCCTCTGGACTTTCTCCAATTTGTCCACATCTTTCCTGAAATGTGGCACCAGAACTGGATGCAATACTCCATATGAGGCCTTATCAATGCGGAGTAGAGTGGAAGAATTACTTCTCGTGTCTTGCTTATAGCACTACTGTTGATACATCCCAGAATGATGATTGTGTTTTTTGAAAGTGTTACAGTGTTGATTCCTATTTATCTTGTGATCCACTATAACCTCAGATCCCTTTCTGCAGTACTCCTCCTTAGGCAGTCATTTCCCATTTTATATGTGTGCAACTAATTGTTCCTTCTTAAGTGAAGTACTTTGCATTTGTCCTTCTTGAATGTCATCCTGTTTACTTCAGACCATTTCTCCAGTTTGTCCAGATCATTTCCAATTTTAATCCTATCCTCCAAAGCACTTGCAACCCCTCCCAGCTTGGTATCCTCCACAAACTTTGTAAGTGTACGCTCTATGCCATTATCTAAATCATTTACGAAGATACTGAACAAAACCACACCCAGGACTGATCCCTGCAGGACCCCACTCAATATGCCCTTCCAGCTTGACTGTGAACCACTGATAAATAACACTGCTCTACAGCCAAAATGCTTCTGAAATAAATGTAGTCAAACTTTACTAATTCTGGGTCACTGAGAACGAAAATGATGCTTAAAATTGTTGATTGGCTCTAGTTTTCAAGATATGCTATTGGGTCAGTATATACGACCCTTGACTTGGGAATGGTGGAGGATAAGTGAGTTATAAAGGGAAGGGATCTCAATTTAAACCAGAAATGACTAAAATACATCTTTGACTGGATCTATGACTAAATCTATGACTGGGTTTGGACAGTACTTGCTTTTTAAGCAAAACAATGAATGATGCAATCTGAAGCTGGTATTGCGTCATACATGATATGAATTGGATCATGTTATTGCTAGAAGTCATGGATGATGCAATCATAATGAAGCTTACATCACTCTGCTGAACAAATTGCCCTAGATCAGCTCTAGAAATCATACAGTGTCGTGCTCTCTTATTTGTCAGTGCTTGATTTTGCAAAGGGACACATTTCTGTTTAGCCAAAGTGAGCAGAGATGCCTCGTACTTGTGTGAACAGTGCAGATAACTTCTGCTATGTTTGTGGTGAAATGACTTTTGCATCACAAAAGCGCAGTATAACCACTATGGTTAAGAAAGCCTATCACCTTTATTTTGGCTGCAAAATTGGAGATCATCATCAGCTATACGCCCAGTACCCCACGGAGAAGGACTGCCGGTTCCTGATGCACCAGAATCATTCTCACTTGAGTCAGACGAGGAAGAGGAAGAGGATGAAACTTCTGGTCCTGAACCATCAATGTCACAGGACCCACATTTTCTCCCATCCTCCTCCTCTGAACCACATCTCATAACACAAGGTGAACTAAATGACCTTGTCAGGGATTTGGAACTACCCAAGAGTAAGGCAGAACTGTTGGGCTCCAGACTACAGCAGTGGAATCTCCTGGCAGGTGATGTTAGGGTTTCCATGTTCCGTGACCGTCAAAAGGATCTTGTCCCATTCTTCTTCATGGAAGGTGATCTTGTAGCCTGCAACAACATCGATGGTGTGATGGCAGCCCTCAACATCATTCACAATCCAGATGAGTGGAGACTGTTCATTGATTCATCGAAGACAAGTCTTAAAGCTGTTTTACTGCATAATGGCAATGTTTTGCCATCAATTCCAGTTGGTCATGCAGGCCATATGAAGGAAACCTATGACAACATGAAACAACTTTTGAGGTGCATTAACTATGACAAGCATCAGTGGCAGCTTTGTGGTGATTTGAAGGTTGTTGCTCTCTTGCTTGGTCTGCAGACTGGATATACAAAGTACTGCTGTTTTCTCTGCGAATGGGATAGTCGTGCAAGAGATTCCCACTACATCAGGAAAGATTGGCCACTCTGACAGTCATTGGATCCTGGGAGGAAAAGTGTTCAGCATCCACCTTGTTGAATCAAGGAAGATTTTGTAACCACCCTTACACATCAAGCTGGGTCTGATGAAGAACTTTGTCAAGGCCATTGACAAAACACAAGCAGCTTTCAAGTACCTCCGTGGAAAATTTCCAAGATTAAGTGAAGCTAAGATAAAGGAAAGTGTCTTTGTTGGTCCTCAGATTCGTGAACTTCTTCGAGATGATGCATTTGACCATGCACTGCGTGGCAAGGAAAAGACGGCATGGAAAGCCTTCCAGTTAGTGGCAATAAATTTTCTCGGAAACAAGAAGGCAGAAAACTACAGGTTGTTGGTGGAAAACCTCCTCAAGGCATACAAAAGCTTTGGTTGCAACATGTCACTAAAGATACATTTTTTGCACTCTCATCTAGATTTTTTTTCCACCGAACTGTGGAGCAGTGAGTGACGAGCACGGCGAGTGATTTCACCAGGACATTGCAACAATGGAGAAACGCTATCAGGGCAAATGGAGCCCATCAATGCTTGCAGACTATTGCTGGACAGTGAAAAGAGATGCTCCATTTAATGAATACAAGAGACAAGCCAAGAAGCGCCGAGTAGACACTGAATAGGGCTAAACTATGTACATAATAGTTTTTTGCCTTTTGTTTCATAATAAATTTTATTTATATAACCCTTTTGCTGATTTTTAAAGTGTTACATAAACAGGACAGGTGAAATATTATCATGTAAAGCAACCATAAACACATGAAAAGACCTAGGTTTTCAATTTATGATTAAAACTCTACTATCTACACAATATAGATAGTCATAAAATGTAAAAACTTAAATATCTTAGAAACAGTAGCCAATCAGTTGTTTTAATTGTCATATTTGAATTAAGCACATCAAAATACATAATAAATAGCACATTTTATCTCTGAAGCAGACGACTTCTCAAAAATTGTAGACCAGTTTAATCTCTGGGAATGGTTTTCCAACAGGTTATGCACCCACCGTATAGTACCTCCATCTAGGCTACATTCCCCTAGTTTATGAAAAGGTCATGTGGGACAGTACCAAAAGGCTTACTAAAGTCAAGATATACCGCATCTACGGCTAACCCCTATCCACAAGGCTTGTTACCTTGTCAAAGAAAGCTGCTAGGTTGGTTTGACATGATTTGTTCTTGACAAATCCATGTTGACTGTTACTTATCACCATATTATCTTCTAGGTGTTTGCAAATTGATTGCTTGATTATTTGCTCCATTATCTTTCCAGGTACTGAATCTAAACTGACTGGTCTTGTAATTCCCCAGTTTGTCCTTATTCACGTTTTATAGATTGGCACTATATTCGCCCTCTTCCAGTCCTCTGCAATCTCTCCCATCTTCCATTAGTTTTTGAAGATCATCACTAATGGCTCAGATATCTCCTCAGTCAGGTTCCTTCAGACCATGAAATCAGATCTCCTCTTTCTCCAAATGCTAGGGACTCCCGAAAATTTCACTGTGGGTAGAAATTCAGACTCTGTACATTGTTCACTTCTCTTTGGAAGATGCTGAGCACTTCAGGATGATGAGCCTACCAATTGCTTTCCATGCTGCAGATTGGTGTTCTTGGAAACATGTACGTTTCCTACCATCTTCAGTCTTTCTAAAAGCCAAGTGCATCTTGAATTGTGCCAGACTGGAAGCCAACCCTACCAAATTATTCAAAACGATGCACGTTTGCCATTGAGAGAAAGTAGAGGAGCTTGCCACAGTGGAAGTCACTGTCTCGGAGGCAAAGCAAAAGATCTGCTCATGAAAAATCTGAATCTCACCTTATGGATCAAAACTAGACCCTTTGTGAGTTTGTTTTGCCCATATATAAAATTACTGGAAGTAACAAGATACGCATCCACCACCTGGTCTCATATCCTTCAAACACTTATGCATGTGCATACCTTTAAATGAATATTATTACTGACTACATGAGTGCTTAAGTGTTTTGTTGAATCCTCCTCCTTGCTCCCTCCTTTCTTGTATCTTGTACCCTTTCCCCAACTTTTCATCTGTTTTTGTCATTTTAGATTGCTAGCTTTTTGGGGCCCTGATCCTGACTGAAGCCTGTAGGCATTTCTGTGGTTTTAGTAGTAAAAGAATAAATAATAAAAAATAGAATTTGTCAAGATATTCCATTCCTGCTATGCTACTCTTTCCCCACCCCTTTCTGTCAGAAGCACTGGTGCAAAATGCTAACTGGTTCATGCAGTGGTTGGCAAGCTCTCACTAGATCCACTTAAATAGAATGCCCTTCAAAGGAAACCAGGAAGTTGGAGAAGACTTCAGTAGAGTTGGAGATCAAAATGATAGATGCCTTTAAAACAGATGAAGTGATTGAAAAAAAAATTACTTTTTACCCCCAAAATTGTTGTGTGTGGGGGGAAAAAATATATATTTATACTTGTAACAAGTGGTTCACATCTTATTCTCCTTAATTCAGGATAACACTATTTAATAAGAGTCAAGCGATCCGTTTCTTAGGGTACGTCTATACCCAGCCGCTAGTTCGGCGGCTGGCAATCGAACTTCTGGGTTCGACTTATCGCGTCCAGACAAGACGCGATAAGTCGAACCCGGAAGTGCTCGCCGTCGACTGCGGTACTCCAGCTAGACGAGAGGAGTACCACGGAGTCGACGGGGGAGCCTGCCTGCCGCGTGTGGACCGAGGTAAGATCGAACTAAGGTACTTCGAACTTCAGCTACGTTATTCACGTAGCTGAAGTTGCGTACCTTAGTTCGATTTGGGGGGTTAGTGTAGACCAAGCCTTAGTTTGACCCAAAATTTCTTTGTGTATAAAATCTAAAACTATCACTCTGCAAGCTGAGACACTGATCTGCAAATGCTTCTGTGTGTGCATAACTTTAAGCACATGAGTAGTTCTCTTAAATCAGTGGGATTATTCATGCTTAAAATTAAGCACATGCTCAAGTGTTGGTAGGAGCAGGATCTACAATGAATTACCATGAGCATGTGTATGAATAAATAAGGTAGTTTTTAAATAGTTTATTTCAAATTAAAATATTTTACAAGGGAAAAGATAGTGAAAGATAAATGTTGTTTTCAAGTATGTCCAGGGCACATGCAAACATAAGGAGACAGTACTTCAATGAGGACTGTTTAAGCAGCTGGAAGAAATGCCATTTGTCAAAGAATTATGATAGTCTAGTCTATTCTAGACAAGACTAGCGCATGAACCAGAGTTTCCAAATCCTGACGAGTCAACATGTGTTGAAACTTGGAAATATTTATTAGATTTTTAAATAGGAATTTCTATTATTAAGTTTTATCAAGGAAAAGTTTTTCAGATCACCACTGAGATTTGTAACTTAGTTGTCTTGTCACTGGGACCCCTGACTCATCAGGCTATTTGGGGTGTACCCAATTCAGACTAATTTGAAACCATTATTTCCCCCCAGCATTTAGCTGCAAAAAATTAGCAGTCATTCAGACTTGGATCTGAGACAAGCAGGTGGTAAGCAGAGACATCACTTCATTAGACTCTGCATGAGCAGGCAAGAGGAGCTGGGGATCATATCCATAAATAAGATAATCAAAGTAAGTTATAAATCACCTTTAGGTTTTTTTACACGTTTTTTTCCTCTGCTCTTTTTAAAAATTTTAAGCCACTTCTCTCCCCTTCCCATCCTCCACAACAAGCAGCATGGAATGGTCTCTGGGAATAGGCCATTTTGTCACACAAGGCCAGACTGCATTGTGGTAGAGATCTAATTAGCCAAACATTTTCACAAGATCGACACAGCATCTATCCATTATCTTTAAAATATATAAGTAAATAAAAAAACCCACACTCAGATGCAAAAATTAAAAAAAACACGAATAAAAACCCGTACACCCAGTTTTTATGGGTGTAATTAAATTCTTTTAGAAGTTATGGCACTTTTTTTTTAAAGCAATAAATTGCAAAGTTTTGTGCTGAGAACACTTAATGAAGTTGATTATGTATTCCCTATTGTTGTCAGCTTCTTTTAAAGTACAGTGCCCAGTTTCATTAAATGCTGTTCTCCCTCCACACTTCCCCTCCTGTTGTGTTGAATGTCAGACTTTCACTGCTAGCATTGGTTTTCATTATTAGGCTTTACACTTCCAGCATCTGGGAGCAGCATATATAGCATATGTGCACATAATTTATTTATATTTAGAGAAAGTGTGGTGTAGGTTGTACAATGTTAAATTCCCCTTAGGATGGCTGTTTCCTTAATGTGTTAGCACAATGTTTTCAAGAGTATTAGTATTTCCTGCAGTAAAGACTTGATTCACGGTTGTGTCATAACATGAATTCTCTTGATACCAGTGCAGTGATATTTTTAGTTTAAAATGAGGTTTCTGATGCTGTGCAACATCTGCGGTCAAGGCACTCTTCTTTTTAAAACACTTTTTGTTGTTGTTACATGTTTTCTGAATCTTGTATGCAATTTTTAATGAGGCAACTTTAAAAGACCTAGAGCAAACTTTATAATATAAAAATAATTAGATGAAGTAAGTGTTGTCCCAGATCAGTTAATAGGTAGCTATTTGAACATTTCTAGTTTAAGTCCAGTTGTTTTCTTATCTTTGAGGACAGCAATTCTGACTAATAGCTGCAAAGAGGTGTGTGTGTGTGTGTGTGTGTGTGTGTGTGTGTGTGTGTGTGTGTGTGTGTGTGTGTGTGTGTGTGTGAAAGGCACTGTTGGTTTTTTTTTTTTGTTAACCAGTTCCTCAGAATGTTTTGGAAATACGTGCTCAAATCAGATCAAAGCAGCCAGGAATAGTAGGCCTCTTCCTTACCTGAAAGCAGGCCTTGTTAATAGCTGTATTCATCTGAGTTAAAATTAAGTTTCTGTGGTGTTGACCTACAGCCAGCTTTTCCCACAGGACTATTTATTTTAAAAAATCTAAAATAGTCATGTGCATATGGCATATGCAGTAAACTTGAGACAGTCAGGATCTCTGTTTGGACTAAAGCTTTCTTTGTATTTCTTTGGTACTTGGTGCACTAAAGGAAAAGTGTGGCAGTAAGCTGACTTCCCCTTTCAGCACATGGAATACGCAGAATGTTTGGAAGTAAAGCATTTCAGAGGGCTTTGAACTTGGAGGAAAATAATAAAATTCTGACTTGAATTGCTAGTATTATAGTCTATTAGAGTTTAGGGATAAGTTAGCTTGTAGCTTAATTTGCTGTTAGTACCAAAACCTGTGGGATCCCACCCGTATTCCTATTGTGAACCTAGTTTTGAAAAGAGTAGGACGGAGATGGCTATTACTAATCCTTTTGTAAGAAAACTGAATAATGTGACCATGACTTAGAGTTGTATAACACATCAGTAGAGCAAATAGACTAGCATTTGTATGTTGCATGCTTGCTTAGTTTAGTACTCCTGTAAGGTACCTGGTGAGCTGAAGCCCTTTATCTATCCACAGAAATGCTACAACATGATTCTGTGGCCTGTGTTATGCAGGAGGTCAGACTAGATGATCATAATGGTCCCTTCTGACCTTAAAGTCTATGATTCTATGGCAGCAGGTTTCCGGCCAACAGTGGCAATAGTTGTTGGAATTCCCTCCAGAACACCCATTGCCTGCCTTCCCTTACACCCCTGTAGAATTGACCATGGTTCTGCCCCCACCAAAGTCCAGAGGTTCTGAGAATGGGAATATGGGGGCTGTCCTTAGGACACAAAGCCTAGCCAGTATAGTATGATGGAACATTTTTTCCTACAGCTTAGTAAAGTACGTTTTGTATATAAATGACTCTCATGGACTCTGCCAGGTGTATTTGAACCCAGGAGGTGGTGTGACTAGTGGATACTGCAATGGACTGAGGTTCAGGAGACCTAGGTGCTATTTCCAGCTCTGCCACTAGTCTATGCGCAATCTTGGGCATGTCACGTCATATTTTCTCTGTCTGCAAAATGAGGATAATGACACTGACCTCCTTTGTAGAGGGTATTGGGATCTTCAGCTGAAAAGTGCTCTCTGAGAGCTAGGTGGTATTATTTATTATGATACTTATATTGTATATGTGAATATTTCCTGTCTCCCATATTCCATCTATTCAGGATATCTAACTCTTAAGAGTTTTTTTTTCTTATTAACAATCCCAGGAGGCATTGCTGCATTCACATATACATTCCGAACCATGATCCACCTTGCGGTAGAAGAAGGAACAAAAAGAGATTAGAGCTTAATAACTAGCATTTAGTTCCTGTCAGTATCTTTGTCTCATCCCTTGATGAGAGTCCTAGGCTTGTGCAAAGTCCAACCAAGGTGGACTCTTAAAAACAGTCATAAATCTACTGAAGTGCAATTGCACTGTTTTTGACACCACCTAAATGCCCCTGGTTAATAAGGTAACGCTTAAAAAAACAAATTCCATATATTCAAGTCAGTATCACAGTAGAGTAATTCAGTCATCTAGAAAAATTCACGTCAAAGAAAAAACTTCAAATAGAAGCTATGTCACTGCCACATACAAAATGAGTGCTTGATACTTTAATATCAAGGGAAATTTACAAATTACATTTTGGCTTGGCAAGACAGTAAAATTAAATACAGTAACTAAAAACCCTTTCAGTAAACAGTCTACATCATTGGTTATAATTGCAACGATTCCAGTCTCTTGTTATCCCTGGGTCAGTAGCACAGAAGGAATTATTTTTCCTTTCCTTTCTCTTCTCTTTATTTTTCCAGTATATGCTGACATGTATCTAAATTAGAGGAAAGCCTGGAATAAGTGAGAAATACAGCTTTTATGTTTCTGTACTGGATGATTAATTTATTTTTTCACAAGCTAAGAGAAGAATATTTTGTGGACTTTTTACTCAGCCACCGCCAGTCTTTGTTTACTTAAAAGTTTGAGATCTTCAGGGAAAAACAGCTTCATAAATTTAGGTCATTCTATAAAAACCTACAAAAATGGGCATAATAATAGTAATAAAATGTTAAGGTGAAAAAGCAGAGAGGAAAGAATGTGGAGAGTCCCCGAAGAGTTATATAATTCCAGGAAGATTTTTCTTACCTGGTGGACTCAGTTTGACAGGTTCAATGGACCTGAGTGTGAGAGATGATGGACATGTCTAACTCTCTCTTGTTGACTTTAACTGAAGTCGTGGTTGTCCAGCCCCTCTTAGCATCAGGCACATATACTTCTCTATTTTAATACTTCTCTCTTTTTCAATTAGAGAATTAGCCAGCTTTGGGTGTGGCAAAATCTGCCTGGAATTCTTAATACATCTGGATAGGCAGAAAATGATATAATTTTATATTTTTATTTATTTATTTTTGCTTGGTACAACAGCTAAACCAACACTCCTGCCCACTGACTTCCCGTTGAGTGCCAGACTGAATCAAGAGCAGGAAAGAATAGTATCAAGTTTGAAAAACAAATTTATTTGACCTTTTAGGTGTGCAGAAGGACCTGTTTCTGTTTGTGTTATGCACATACCTTTTAGTGAGCACTTTGAAAATTCCCTCTCAGCTTGTTTGTATTGGCATGCACCACTTTACGCAATGGAGCATCTGCCATGAGGTTTGTGTTTCTTACAGAACTTGAGGATTGGGGAAGAAGATGAAGAGGTTATAAAGTTCTGTTATTAGGCTTGGGTTTAGCATCCAGTAGTTCAAATCTTTTAGTCTGTTTTGCTTGCTTGCTTTATAAGCAATTGCATAGGGAAAGCTCTATCTGTCAGTTTATTGGGCGAATGTTAAATTTTAAGGTTGTGGACAATATTATAAATAGAGAGCCTTAGCTGTGCTGAGTTCACATGGCAGTTATCCTTTTCCTGTATGTTGCTGGAGTCCTTCAGAATGCCGGCATTGTTAGCAGAGGCAAAAAAGTGTTTCTCTTCCCTGCATAACCTTTTGCTTCTGAGATGCCAGTAAAAATAAGAGAACGAAATGGCTTAAATTGCAGACCTCCCTCAAAATAACTTTGTGGTCATGAGTTGAGGGCAGAAATTGTTCATGCTCTTTTAGCATGTATGAGATAAAATGTTTTGCATGATTGTTCCTTTCCTGTCTTACTTTTGAAAGAGGGGTTCAGGTTTTCAAGTAATTTCCTATGAGCATGATTTTCCTTTGAGATATTGTAAGAAAGCTAATAAATACATATTTTCATTGGAAATATCTCTTGAACTTTCTTTTTCCTGCACTGGAAAAATGCTACATTTTTAAGAGACCAAATTAGAATATGTGGAGGCCTGATTTTACTCCACTTTATCAATTCTTCATTGTTTTTGTTAGATTTGTTCCTTGGGATAAACTTTATTTTGCTAGCACAGACTACTCAATCTTGCAGAATTTCCCTCCTTTGTTCCTCAATATTACCCTAGTATATTGTGAATGAGGAAAGCTTTGGAAAGCTGATGCACTTCTCAACAAGCCCACTTATTGGGATTCTGAGATTAAAGTTCTTCTTTTCATCAAGATAAAACTCTGACC